>NC_046165.1:48964076-49264076 GCF_011064425.1 Rattus rattus | reverse complement strand
CTCCGAGAGGGGACTCAGGGGCCGATGTACTCCCACCCAGCAACAGTGTAGTCTGTTTTCTAAGCACACATCTGTTAGTGCTTCTCAATGCTGAATTCACTTAGAGCCTTTGGAGGACCAAGGTGTGATAGATCCGGGGGATGCATTTTCTTCTTTCTTCCATGCCATGAGAAAACTGATCTTTGCTATACCTTCCACCAGCACCTGCACACTGGTCTGCAAGCAGACTTCCCTGAGTGCACGGTGACGGTGCTCGTGGCTGATAAGAAGCTCACTGAAGCCTTGAATAAGGAGAATGTGAGAAGCCTGAGAACGTGCTCTCTTCTTCCACTCCAAGAGGCCTTAGTGTGCAACCCGTCTCACACCCAGCATCAACACCTCGTGTTTCATAAGCACACTTCTCTCTGTGCTTATTAAACACTGTGGTTACTGTGTGACAGGACGCTTAGGAGAGACTGGCAGCAGCACCGTACTTTAGTCAACATGGTATTTGATTGGTACCAGCCTTAACCTCCCTTACGGTGCTCATTACTCAATGTGTTTTGTTGCAAATGGCTTATCCTGGTGCCTTGCCCGTTTTTACATTGTAGTGTGTATTAACCCCCCCCCTCACTCCCACCTGTCAGAGATGTTACACATTGTGGATAACTAAAATGCCCAGTTTTCTTACTTAACGAAACTCCCGTGTGATTTAAGAAGCAATATGTGGGGGGGTTGAGGATTTAGCTCAGTGGTAGAGCGCTTGCCTAGCAAGCGCAAGGCCCTGGGTTCGGTCCCCAGCTCTGGAAAAAAAAAAAAGAAGAAGCAATATGTGGTTTGAATAGCTGACACCACTGTTTACTGATTATTTGAGGTTAAGTTATTCTGCCCTCCAAGCCTTACCTTTCAAATTTATGAAACTGTGACTCAATGGAATATGCTGTCGATGACCTTGTGAAAAGTGAGTGAGATCGAACGAGAATGGATTGCTACAGAGGCTGGAGCATTGGGAGTGCTCATTAGGGCTTGAAGAGACCGCACTCGCTCGAGAGATAAAGGGCTGGCTATGCCAGAAGGGAGGAGCACATAGCTTGTGGGAGTGTTGGGGTGTACATCTATGGCTCCAATGCTTAGAGGACAGAGACAAGCTGACCCAGGGGCTTGCTGGCCCACTAACCTAGCTGAACCATTAAGGTTCAGTGAGACATCCTATCTCAAAAACTAAGATTAAGATTGACAGAGAAATACAGCTGAAGTCCACCTCTTACCTCTGTATACTCATGCATGGGCAGCAGCATGTACAGTTACCCACATATGCATAACACGCATGCGCGAGCACACACACACATATACACATCATGAATGCATGTGGGCATGCAAACTAAAACAATCTAACAAAAGAAGAATGAAAATATTTATTAAAGGCCAATTCCTTTTCCTCAGCAATTCAAAAGGAGGTGCTGCATTCCTCAAGACCATTATCACACAGAGCTGGCCTTGTTGCTAAATCACATGAAAATGAGACATGAACCGGAGGTAAGGTCATGGCAATCTGCAAAGCTGGGCAAACTGTATAACACTGGACACAGTAGACTCTGAGGGATGGGGTGTCCAAATGAGACTAACAAGATGGCTTCTAAATGCACAAAGCAGACCCTGACAAAAGTATAAGGAACCATTGCTAAGTCCATCCCTAGAAAGGGCCATTTTTGTTGTTGCTGTTAAACATGTTAATGGGGCAGTAGAATTTTTAATAGCAGCTAATGGGCTTGCTTTAAGAGGCATTTGTTTATACTGATACCCACTAAATAGTGACTGTTCATCCTTTTCAACAAACATGAAATATTCACCGAGCTGGATGAGTACTTGGCCACAAAGTTAATCTCGATGAATCTCAAAGGATACTCATGAAGGACCCAGATTTGCTGGGTGAGAGTCTGGGTGGAGAAGCTGCAAATGAAAATGTGGAAGGAGCTTGAACATCACTGTCCTGGCCAATAGGGAGGCTCTGTGCCCTGTGTTAATGCAAAATCCCAGCTCCCATTTAAAAGGGATAAGAGTTTACTCTGCAATCAAGATGAGTGACCATAGTCTACAGGAACACTGATCTAAGTGTCCCGACAGTCCGTATTCTAGTGCCAAAAGGTGTCGTGGAGTTTTATTGTAACAGGACAAAGAAAGCCATAAATCAAAACACTTTTCAAATACATTTGGTGGAAACATCAGAGGTAGGTTACAGCCAAGAGAGGAATCTGTTATCTGCCTCAGATGCTATCTGATACAATTTTTGGCCTTTGATGTTTGGAAACTAGAATTTGGTAAGTTAATACATTCCAAAATGGTTTTTATCTGCTACCCCACAGAGTGTGAGGTCCGGTTTTATCTGTCAGTCATGGGATGTTGGGTCCACCACAGAAGTGGGCAAGGAATGGCTTTGTGGGGGTCTGAAGACAGTCAGAGATAAATTACAGTCCCGTCTGGACCTGCAGCATACTAATCCTCCCTGTCACCATAGTCCTAATGGGTCCATTGGCCTTTGCAGACACAGCGTTTCTTCCTAAACTCTCCTCCATAGTTCCCCTGTTAGACAAGTGCCATATTTTATACATGTGGGGACAGGCACAAGTGTTACTTGACATAGCTAGAGAGGCTCATTCCTAGGATCTGGTGTAGATGAATCTGAGCTATAGGAGGGGCAGAAGCCTTCGGGAGAGTGGGATAACTGGTAAAGCCATTAAGAAAGAAACTTCTAGATTGTACCAAAACTCTTAGCCATCATCAGATTTGATTTTTTTCTTTCTGTCTGTCCTCTATATCTGGCATAACACTTACATGTGGTATATAGTGCCCTGGCTAGTTTTATGTCAACTCGACACAAACTAGAGTCAGTGGCCCAAAAATGGCCCTTTCTAGGAATGGACTTAGCAATGGTTCCTTATACTTTTGTCAGGGTCTGCTTTGTGCATTTAGAAGCCATGTTGTTAGTCTCATTTGGACACCCCATCCCTCAGAGTCTACTGTGTCCAGTGTTATACAGTTTGCCCAGCTTTGCAGATTGCCATGACCTTACCTCCGGTTCATGTCTCATTTTCATGTGATTTAGCAACAAGGCCAGCTCTGTGTGATAACGGTCTTGAGGAATGCAGCACCTCCTTTTGAATTGCGGAGGAAAAAAGAAGGAACTTCAGTTGAGAAAATGCCCCCACCATACTGGCTTGTAGGCAAGTCTAAGGGACCCCCTTTATTAAAAATATATTATTTTCTCATATGATCACAGTTCCCCCTTCTTCTATTCCTCCCAGTTCCTCCCCGCATCCCTTCCTTCTGGATCTACTCAGTTTCTGTCACTCATTAGAAAAGAACAGACTCCACTAAGAGGTAACAACAAAACATAACAAAATAAAAAGCTAAAACAAAACACCTCATATCAATGTTGGACAAGGCAAATCAACAAGAGAAAAAGAGCCCTGAGAGCAGGCACAAGAAAAGGCCACTGACTCACACACTCAGGAGCCCCATTACAACACTAAGCTGAAAGCTACGATATATACACAGAGGTCCTGGGGTAGGTCAGGGCTGGCCTGCGCTCGCTGCTTCAGCCTCTGTGAGTTCATGTGATCTTTCCTCAGCTGATTTAGAGGAACTTGTCCTCTACTCCATCCCTCTGGCTCTTTCGGCCTCCTCTTCTGAGGACTTCCCTGAGCTCTGAAGGATGGGATTTGATGGGGACATCCCATTTAGACCTGTGTGTTCCAAGGTCTCTCTGTGTAATGTCGGACTGGGGGTTTCTGTATTTGTTTACAAGGTACTGATCTGTGATAGAGCAGAATATCGTTAGGAGACATTTTATTCTTACCTTTTTTTGTTTTTTAGACCAGTAGTACTGGTTTTACCATAGTTCTGTGGGCTATCTAGTCTCTGGTTCTTGGTCACCCAAGCAATGTTGACATGGGTTCCACGTAGTGCAGTGGACCTGAAGTCAAATCAGACATTCTTGGTTACTCCCACAAGCTTTGTGACATTATTGCCCTGGCATATTGTGTAGGCAGGACAGATTGTATATCTAAGATTTTTGGCTGGGTTGGTGTTTATGTTTCTCTTTTGGTAGCCTGTACAATACCTTCCTACACCAAAGACACTTAAAATGTAGGGGTTAAGTCTCTGTGTAGGCAGCAGCTCCACTTCTCCATATTTAATATGGTGCGTAGGTGTTGTCTTTAGCAATGGAACCTTGCTGTCAGTTTGTGGAGAGGCTCCATAGCCTTGGCAACAGCCTGGGTTGTTTAGAGATTTCCACAGGAACCCTTTGGCCAATAACTCAACTGGATGTAACCCAGTCCTGGTGCTGGAAGCTTCATTTGGTGACAAGAGACGGATGACTGGGACTCCATCTCCCTCATTATTTGGAGACTTCATTAGGATCTCTTTTATATATTCGGGGAAGTTTCCATTGCACCAGCTTCCCGTATCACTCACAAATGTTCCTCAACTCCAGCTGTCTCTTCCTGGATTACCTCCCTCAACCCTATCTCCCTTTCCACTTTGCCATCTGACCAGTTCATTCCCATTCCCTCACCCCCATCCACTCATAAAATCTATTCTATTTCCCCCTCCTGAGGAGATCTATGTGACACACCTGCTCCCAGCTTCTTCCTCTATGCCAAACCTCTCTGGGTCTTTATATTGTATCTTGATTATCATTTATTTAGTGGTTAATAGCCACATATAAGCAAATATATACCATATTTATCTTTCTGGATTGGTATTATCTCTCTAAGGATGATTTCCTGCAAATTTCATGATGCCATTTTATTTCCACAGCTGAGTGTAAATTTATTGTGTACTTTATTGTGTAAATGTACTACATTCTCCTTATCCATTCTTCCGTTGAGGGACGTCTCCATTGTTTTCAGTTTCTAGCTCTATGAATAGAGCAGCAATGAACATGTTTGAGCAAGTGTCCTTGTGGTAGGATAACGTGTCCTTTGGGAATATGCCCAAAAGTGGTATAGCTGTATCTTGAGATAGACCAATTCTCATATTTCTGAGCAAGCACCATACTGATTTTCATAGTGGCTGCACAAGTTTGCACTCCTATCAGCAATGGAGAAGCGTTCCCCCTACTCTGCATCCTCTCCAGCATGAGCTGTCACTTGTGTTGTTGATGTTAAGCATTCTGATAGATGTAAGACAGAATCTCAAAGTAGTTTTGATTTGTAGTTCCCTGATGGCTAAAGATGTTGAACATTTAAGTATTTAACATTTTCTTGATTGATGGTTTAAATGGGAGGGGCCACATCACTGTGGCAGTGCCAACCCTGGGCTCGTGGGTTTGGATGGTATAAGAAATCTGGTTGAGGAAGCCATGAGGAACAAGCCATTAGGCATCACTCCCCTATGGCCTGTGCATTGGTTCTCACCTGCAGCTCACTACCCAGTGCGAGTTCCTGCCGTGACTGCTCTCAGTGATGGACTGTGGTCTGAAAGTTGTAACCTGGAATAAATTCCTTACTCCACAAGGATCTGATTTTGGTATCCGTGTTTTATCACAGCAGTAAAAGCCTAAGGAGTATAGTATCATCCATTTCCTTTTATTAGCAGAATACAACTGTTATTTAGTTGATTTTTAAATCATAACTCTACAGTGAGACATCTTACATGTTAGTCAGAAGCATCAGGAATTAAGATATAAGCCTCCTGAATGTTCTCGTATAAGAGATCGATGTCGTTGCTATAATTTGGATAAGAAGATTAAACCCTTATTTTTGGTTCTGTCTAGCTATATATAGTAAATGGAGTTTACATTACCCTGTTAAGTATAGGCGAGCTATAGGGCACTTGACACTGTGGTAGTTGTCTTAATGTTTTTAGCATTAATTAAAAACATGTAAGTTTCTGTATGTGTACACACACATATAAATATATAATGTTTACTTGTTTTGGCTGTAATAATTTGGAATTAAAATATAGATAATCCAAAATGGAGTTTCATTTGGAAGATTTTAAAATAAGGTTTTTTTTGTCAGTTTAAAAGCTAGATTTATTAACCCAAATTAAATAATGAGAAAAGTTTTTTCATAAGACAGTGAAAATACTTGAATCTTTTAAACATGCAAACTAGTTTTGAGTATGGTAAGGGTCCTGAGTAACAAAACAATCATAGTAAAAAGCATAACTAATGAAAGAAATTATCTTCATATATAACTTCATTAAAACCAAAATTATCGATAGTTTATCATTTAGGGATGTACCAAGTAAAATATTAAATATCAAAAGCAAAGCTTAAAACATGAAATTATAAAAGGATTTTAAAAACACAAAAAAATAGAGAGAGAGAAAAGGTCAGGTATTTGTGGGGCTCGTTTATTGACGCAGTTGCAGATGACCAAAGGCCAGCACTGCTGAAGTCTTCCTGGGTTCCCAGACGAAGCTGGAGTGTTTGATGGCGGGCAGGTTATCGTCCGGAGACCAAGAGCGGGCTAGAAGTACCTGCAGACAGTCTTTTCCTCCAGTCAGCCTGGGATCTTTGAATTTCTAATGTATATTTTCCTTTTTAAAAAGATTTATTTATATTATTTTATGAGTACACTGTAGCTGTTTCCAGACACACCAGAAGAGGACATCAGATCCCATTACACATGGTTGTGAGCCACCATGTGGGTGCTGGGAATTGAACTCAGGACCTCAGGAAGAGCAGTCAGTGCTCTTAACCGCTGAGCCGTCTCTCCAGCGCTTGTATATTTTTCAAAAAGGATAAATCATAAGAGAAAGCCAAAACTTTAGCCAGTTTTAACAATTTATCAGTACTATTTACTTGTCTCATAGACCAGAGTTTATAAACATATTTAAATCTTTTTTATTAAAATAGAATTTCCCAATCATTATGCAATTTAGCAGGAATGCCCCACATAGGAATAATTTTCTAAACAAAATTTTTCGTAAAGTTCACAAGAAAAGGCTTTGCCCCATGGAAAAACATAAATTAAAGTGTGACAATGTTTAAACATCTGTTTAGTACGAGGATAAGATAAAGTTCTTGTTTTTCTAAGCCGTCTTAACGGACACTGCTGAGACAGATCGACCCCTAAGCAAACACTGTCATAAGCAGAGAATCAAGCGTGAGTCCTATCTTGGGACAGCGAATTTTGACCTTAAAAATGTAATAACCTTATACTTACCTACGCCTGAGCCACTTTCTGTAAGTTTTATGTCCACAATACCTCTATGACATACCTCCTTTTCTCGCTTATTCCCTTCCTTCTCCACCGCGGGACAATCTTCGCCCTGCCATCCAAACTCCTCTCTCATCCCAAGTCATCATTTCTCCCTTGAGTCCTCCTGTAGTTTGACTGTTTTTAAAATCACCCTTACTATTATTGTTACTGTAGAATCCAGAAAACATTTTTACCAAATTCATTTGAAACAAAAACCTGGGAAACTGTATCTAAAACACATAAAACATGTGTGTGGTATCTTAGGTTCATAACAGTTACAAACAGGCAAAATGCATTAATAGTATTGCTTTTTTAACCAATTTAAATCATTTATTAAAATGTTAAGCCATTCACCAGGCACTTAGCACTTGTTTGTATTTTTACCAAAACAGTCATTTCTCATTAGGTTATGCTTTAGTAAGCAGGATAAAGTTTGGCATTTTTTACTTTATTTCTTTTGAGCCTAACATTAGTTAGCAGGCATGTTGCCTAAACTGTTTTCTTTAAAAATAAGAAGGCAGAAACAAATACTTGTCCCAAACATATAATTATGATGGACGATGTTTTTATAAACTCTAAAATACTTTTTTTTGGTAAGCTTTAAAGCAGGTTTAAAATGATACTGAAAAGAATGTTGTGTATTAAACATGTCTGACTAAGACACAGACCTTGAAGAATGCAGTAGTGGTTAAAATATTCTTAAAATCCTTTAGAAGCGTGTATTTATGTGCACTCGTGTACAAATACAAAACATATCTAACAGCAGAGAATAAACCACCCCCTTAATCCTGGAAACACAGAGTTTAGCATCCAGCAACTACCCAAGAAGAGCTGCACCCAGCACAGGAGAAATCATCTCGTAAAACTGACGTCTGTCCTCAAGCAGGAGGGGACAGTCTGTAGAACCAGAACCGAGCTAAGAATCAAGGAGATGGCAACTTGGACAGAGCAGTGTGATTACGGATGTCGCCGTCTAAAAACAAGATTTTTCTTTAAATTTAAAACCTCCTGTAAGTTGTCCTAAAGGAGGCTCTACGACCCCATTCTCCTTGGTTCATTTAAGTGGCCACGTCGATTAAATACACGCGTCATCTTTCGCCATCATACTGCCCTGCTGATTTGTGGATTGCAAGTGTGGTCAGTGTTAGCCTGTTGAGATGTCTTCTCTTAAATTTTAGTTCCTTGTGAGCCAAAAGGAAGCAGAGCTAGTCTGACAGTTTTAGATTACGTGAGTGCTTGTGAGTCAAGCTGAACTGGATCACGTTATGTCCACATATGACACTACATATATCATGCTCAATATTGTCATCGACTGGGACTATATCTCCTGTGGTCCTCGATGTAAAGAGAAAGTGGCACACAGACCTTTCGTGAATGCAGGCACCCACTATCACACGTTGTCCAGCTTTAATGAAAACATTCAATGGTTTTATACTGACATTTTGAAATAAAATTTATAGTTAATTCATAGTCATTTAGAATCTGTTCCGCGAGGAAATCCTTATCAAAATCTATATATAAAACACCAACTTTAGTATTTGAATGGAATTTTTTATGACCTAATGAATCTTTTTATGTAACTGAGTAGTGTTTTAAGGTTTTATCAAACAGTACATCCAAAGATATCATTTTAATCGATTTTAGGATGTACCGAGCTTGTGGGACATTTGTGTATTCATCAATTGTCAAATTATCCCCATTTGTAATTCCGAGAGTACATATTTTAATTGGGCATTACTGAAAAATTTTCAAAGTAATAACTTTAGCACACAGCAAAATGAGGAGCCGAAGTGGACACTTGGTTCATTCTTTTTATTCGAACAGCACAGAGTGAAAAAAATTATTATGAACATGCATGGCACAATTACAGGAAATCTAGGTGCATCCAGCTTTTTTTTCCCAAAGAACAAAGTTTAAAGTTTATATCCCTGTCTCTTTAAGACGTGAGAAAGCCTTAGTAGCGTAAAAGATCAAACGGTGAAGTCTGTCCTGTGGACTTGTAATGTCTTTTCCTCTCTTCAAGAGCTAAATAGCTGAGAGAGAGCTGCGTTGATGAAAATGTTTAAGCCAAAGGTTCTCTTTCTTTCTTCTTCTCTTTTTCTACTCTTGATTTACAGTGAAGCCACATCATATTTCCCATGCTTGCACTTGTATCTAAAAGAAAAAGGGAAGAGGTACAAGAAGACTTTTTGTTTTTCTGTCATTTTGCTGCGTTGTGTTTTGGTCAAGCATAGCCCTCTGGCCCAGTGTCAGTGTGGAGTACAGTTCCCTTCCTAGATCCCACAGTGCTGGTCTGACTCTCGTCTTGGGTCGATCTGCCCAGGATGGCTCCATACAGATATTTCTGCAGCATTTGGTCACTGCAAATGCTCAGGTGGCCACCTTTTCCTAACCTCTTATCAAATGAGAACAGATAGAGTTTAAGTTCATTCATTTCGAACTCTGAAGTGTTAGAAGTCAGCCAAGCCCTCAGAATATCACAGGGAGAGGAAGAGGGCTGTTCCCTCGACCTAAGCCAGTGGTTCTTGACCTTCCTAACACTGCGACCCTTTAATACAGTTCCTCGTGCCGTGGTGACCCCCAACCACAAAATTACTTTTGATGTTACTTCATAACTGTAATTTTTGTTTCCATTATGAATCATAATGTAAATATCTGATATACAGGTTAGCTGATGTGTGGCACACGGGTGGAGAAACACTGTCCTAAGCTGTTAGCTTCACAGATGGGAGCAAAGCCGAGTGCTGAGATCCAGGTTCAGAGAGAAGCAGTGACTCCTAGCGTGGTGCTTGGAGGTCATTCTCCGTCATGTCTGAAGCTGCTCTCTTGGAGGTAGGAGCCTGACTTAGGCTATCAAGAGGGTAGGCTCGGGGTTGGGGATTTAGCTCAGTGGTAGAGCGCTTGCCTAGGAAAGCGCAAGGCCCTGGGTTCTGGTCCCCAGCTCCAAAAAAAAAAAAAAAAAAAAAAAAGAGGGTAGGCTCTAATGATTTCTCCAGAAAAGCCATGCACTGGTCTCTCTGTTCCAAGACCAGAGTATAGATCTAGGGATGTCTATTTTGGCTTCCAGCGATGTCTGTTTTGGATTCCAGCCGCTCTCATGAAACCCTTAGTAGGTCTCTGCTAGAAAAACAAAAGCATAGGAGCCCAGGGTAACACGCAAACAGTGATTAGCAGAGTAGACCAGCCAAGCAAGGGACAGACAAGGAAACCCACCCGAGAGGGTTCAAGGAGAATCTCAGCGCCAGTTCCCAGAGGTGTAAGCTCAGGGAATGGGGCAGCTTCCTGTCATCCTCCGTGGCAGGAAGAATTCTGCCAAGCTCTGGGAACCTCCAGTCAGGCCAGACAGGGATTTGTGGCTTGCGGTATTGAAAGGACTTTGCAAACTATATATTAAAGATATTGTCATTAAAAGAAAGGAGGGATGTTGGGGATTTAGCTCAGTGGTAGAGCGCTTGCCTAGGAAGCGCAAGGCCCTGGTTCGGTCCCCAGCTCCGAAAAAAAAAAAAAAAAAGAACCAAAAAAAAAAAAAAAAAAAAGAATGGAGGCACTTTAGGGGGAAATGCAACAGCGCCAAGGCCCCCGTTACAGATTTTTGTTTTTTAATGTAGCATGGAATCCCCCTTCTCTATTTTTTTAAACAGGCCACAGTCTTTTCCTTTGTCCTGTTAGGAGGTTAAGAATTGAGAAAAAGAGTGGAGAGCAAGGGGCTGTTCTCAGAATTTATCTCTAGTTCTGATATAACTTCTACAGTTTTAAAAATAAAATTCTGATTTTCAGCATTTCCTTTTAACTCATGCATGGTTTTTAGAGCTCTTATTAACTTTTGTAAATTAAAGATGAGTTTTACATTCCACTTAGAGCAGGCTGCCCGGTCGTTGCCTTTATTGCCAAAGACGCTGAGTTTTGAGCCCCAAAGACCAGCTTTGGAGCGTTAGGCATCCCTGTTGGTGGAAGGGTAAGGCAATGCTATCTTTGCCTTGATTTCCCCATTCTTCCCATACTTGCGAGTTGAAAGCCGATAATTATTGTGAAGCCACCTGCCGCACCACGTGAGGGCTTATCTCCAAAAACGTCCCCTTTGGAGAACTTGCTGCTCCCTTTTTTTCTTTTTCCCGAAAAACCCGAAGCCTATTTATGCCTTCTAGGGATATGGGTTTTGGATCGGGTTTTTGTTTCCAAGATGGACCTTATCAGCTTCTCCTCAGATACTGGCTTCTCGCACTGAGTTTCAGCAGGATCCTGCATGTTTGCAGGTATGAGGGCGCCCGAGATACTGGATGAACGAACCCTGTGTGTCTTCCCAGATGAACCACTCAAGCTCTTTCTGACTCGGGAATGGAGTGTTTGCCGGGTGGGTGGTTGTACACCATGGGGAGCCTCCTGGCACTCCACACCGTTGGGTTGTGGGGAAGAACTGCTACTCATCATCAGCGCTTTCTGTTGCAAGAGAACCATAGACAAACGGAGAAACTGGTATCTGAGGAGTGTCAGGAGACAGAGGCCATATGGGAAGAAGCCAAAATGCCCAGGGAAACCAAGGCAAGCCGAAACAGCAGCCAGAACACCTTCTAAATGTGAGCAAAAGCTGAAAATGAGCCCAACAGTCTGAAGCCAAACTACCCTGGAGATCTGAAAGCAAACAAGACCAACCACAAACAAACCGAAAGCCGACAGATATCTAGACCAAACGGCTTCTGAAGCAAACAAAATAGAGACCTTAAACCAAGTGCTCTGAAAGGAAACAGGAGACGTGGATCCAAATGGGATCCTTAAATAAGTGCGCAGAATAAACAAAGGGTCCATTGAGCGATCGGAGGGAGAGCTGACAGAGCCTGGAAGAGCTTGCCACAGTCCAGGGGAGGACGTAGCACCGGTGGAGTGGACTCAGCGCTATGACAGCACCTCACTTCCATGCCCGTGACTCCTCCTGTGAAAATGAATTATTCTTGGAGCCCCACACTGGGTGCTATAACTTCAAACCACAGCTCTCACCTCAAAGAGCATGGAGATAGCTTATTCTGGGGCCCGATTAGAGTGATCATGACTCAGGAACATAGGTCTTCCAATCAATGTGCAAGTCGGTTCATGAAGGTTTTATAACAAGGGAACAAAGTCATAAGTCAAAGCACTTTTCAAATACATCAGTGGAAATATGAGAAGTACCTTCCAGTCAACCAGAGAAATCTCAGTTCAGCCTCAATGCCATCTTATATTATCCTTAGCCCTTCGGCATAATAATAATAATAATAATAATAATAATAATAATGATAATAATAATAACAACAATAATAATAATAATAGTTGGGGTTTAAATCTTGGCCCGCGTCCAGACAGAACAACATGGTTCCATGTGGGAAGGTTTAATGAGAGAAGAAGAGTAGAAGGAGGGGGGCATAAGAAAAGGCCAGCCATGAGCACGTGGAGGGAGAGGAGGTGGGTGGGAAGAGAAGGGACAGGCCCTTATATAATGTCAGGCACAGCTGGCTGTTGCCAGGCAACTGTGTAACTGTGGGGCTATTGCCAGGTAGCTGTGGGGGTGGAGCTTAGACAGAATAGCACCACTACCACCACCACCAATGATGATGATGATGATGATGATGATGATAATGATAATAAATAGGCCTTGTTAATACATTACAAGAGCTTTTTATCTGATGTCTTACCACATCATAGTAAGCCTAATTCGTAGATGGACAAGGAATGGAAGCTAGCCCAGATAATTTAACTAGGCTCTAGACCTGCAACATTCCAACCTCTCCCCGTCATGGAATGTCTAATCGCTCAGCCTTTGCAGATGGCTCTCGCTCACACAGGTTCTTCTGTTTTCCTGGAGAATGGGCCTGAGATATAAGTACAGAAGGAACTGAGCATGGGGCATTAGCAGGAATGCTAATGTTAGGCCTCGAGAAGTGTTCGGAATGAAAACCCTGAGATGACTGTCCTTTTCAAAGGACTAGTGAGAAAAGTAATGGCTGTAAGGGAATCCCAACTTACTGCTAAGTGAGAGCCCAGGGACATCACTGAAATTCTGCGTTCAGGACATCAAAGGAAGGGCTGAACTAGCTCAGAGTGAGCAAGAACCTGGGTGACACGCAGACCCTGGGCTTTAGGTCAGCTTGAGGATCAGGGGCAAAAGTTGACTCCACTCTACCACCATTAAATGCCTAGTTTGGCTTCTGTGTATGTTTTTGGATTTCATTTTAAAGTTTTCTTTGCATCTACAGTTCTTATCTAACTGCATGAGCAGCTGGATCACATCGAATTCTATGCTTGCGTGTGTGGCAGAAATTGGTGAGGCCAACTCTGGCCACCTGGGACGCTGCCGCGTATTTACTCAATAGAGAGATTTAGCGTAATTAACTCTTCCGACCTGAGGTAATGGAAGCGTATGGAAGATGGAGCACAGAGGTGTAAGAACAGTGCTAGAATCCAGTCGTTCGGGCTGAAGAACCTGCAGCAGCCCCTCCTGCCTCAGAGATGCCAGAGGCCCCCTCCTGAGTCACTGTGACTGTCTAGCTCACAGACTTCCAGGTACCCGGGGTTTCTACCCAAGAAAATGAGTTTCTATCAAAGGTCCTGCTCCCTACACCAGGCCTCCTGCCCAGGAACCAGAGAGGCTGGGTGCAGAAAGGGATAAGAAGACACCCTCTTTCTTCCTTCTGTCACAAGGACTCTGATCTCCTCTCTTCAGAGCCCCCTCCCCCACGCCATGCTATTTATCTCTGGTGCTGGGGTCTGCCCTCTCTCCTGCTAGGCTATTGCCTTTCTGTCTCTGATGTTAATAATTCTTCTAGTAAACTCCTTACCCTTGATAATCTACCTCTGTGGCCTCCTGAACCTCACGTCCAAGATCTCTCAAGCTGAGTAGTACCATCACCTCTGGACCACTTGCTGTAAGTGGGCCATTGTGCTAAGGACTCCCCTGCAGCTCCCGGGTTTCCTCTTGCAGCTGCACCATGATGTACGCACTGCTGCGTTTCCTCTTTTGCTCATAAGGCTTGGGCCTCAGAAGCTTTAAGAAGCCTGTCCAGCCGCATGTTGGATGATAGAATCCCAGTACTTGGGAAACTGAGGCAGGAGGGATGCTGAATTGAGAGCAACCTCAAAACAAACAAAACCAAACAAAATCCCAGAAAACAAAGAGCATGGGTACTTTCCCCAAAGTCACTAGACTAGAAATAAACTCTGAGATGGGGTTTGATCACAGGACATCGTAGCTCCAGCCCTTTGGGGCTGAACACTCTCCTGGACCAGCTTGCCTTGGCTGAATGCACTACGCTTTATCTATTTAGATGGAGGCTGCCTTGACTTGCCATGCCAATCTTGGCTCTCTTTCATTTCTTTGGCTGTATCCAATTGAAGAGCATGCTAAATCCAACTGAAAAAAAAATGTAATCAGGCACATTTTATATGAGCAAGTTCAGAGCATTCCAACATTTCTACTTGAGTTTGTGAAAATTGGACTTTTCATAGACTCACTGGGATTATCATCATTTGATGTTTGATGCCCGTTTACGTGCTATGTCACCAGGTGCTCAGGGTTGGGACCAGAGAGTGGTTTGGTAGGTTCTTAGATGATTGAAAATCTAGAACCTCGGACTAGAGAGAGAGGGCTCAGTGGCTGCACTGACTGCTCTTCCAGAGGTCCTGAGTTCAATTCCCAGCAACCACATGGTGGCTCACAACCATCTGTAATGAGATCTGATGCCCCCTTCTGTGTCTGAAGACAGTGACAGTGTACTTGCATACATAAAATAGATAAATAAATCTTAAAAAAGGGAAGAAAAATCTGAAACCTCTATTTTGCTAATGAACAGGTCTGATACCAGAAGGGCATTTTCAAAGCCATCTATCAGTTCATTGATCCTCAATGACTAAAATGGGCACCCAGAAGTATGTCCACCAAAGAGGGGTACCAGTCAGTCCTGTGAAACTTTAAAATCATGTCTACTCTTCTTTGAAGTCATACCCGATCTATCCAGCCCCTCTGTAGAATTTCCTGATACTGGCTATCTAAGAGATAAAGGTGTGGTAAAGCCAAGGGAAGGGACTATAGGGCTCCTCTAAGACTTTGACACCCTCTCTGATAATTTCCAAATGCTTTCAAACTTAAAAAGAAGGAAAAATAGCTAGCCTCAGATAGTGAACAGCCAGTGCCTAGTCAGAGCTCTGTGCTTGCTTTGCGTGGCCAGTCGGCAGCTGGGCTGACTCCTACCCCATCTTTGAGATCTGTGTTGAGTGGCCTTCAGCCAGCCCTCACGATTGCACTTTCAGACCTAACCTCCTTCTACCCCACCCTTCATTGTTACCATTCCACATCAAGCCTCCCTTACTGCAGGGCATTTGTTGTTCGCATACCTGAGGCATCAACAGGCTTGCTCCAAGCATGCCCTGAGGCTCTCTCCAGTCAGACCTTCTTCCCCGTTGTTTCTGCTCAGATGTTGCTTTCTTGGACTTTCCAGGTGATCCTGTTTAGAACCCAGTTCCACATCACTCTCATCCGCCCATGCACTGCACTTCCTCTACACGTAGAACACATACGAACTTCTATTTGGCTCCCCTGCTCAATATTGACTCCATGGGACTTGTCACTAATGTATGCTCAAGTTACTTACATGCTGCCCCTCTCTCCAAGCTTGAATGTGGGAGTCCCTAGCAGGCAGGAACTGATCTCTCATTCATACCCTGCTATGTCTCCAGTGCCTCTGCCAGTATCTGAGCGTGGCGAGCACACAGTAAATATCTGGCGAGCGATGAGTGAGTGACTCTCAACCAGAAACTCAGGACAAGCTTGGGGAAACGGACTTTGAATCAGTGGCGTTGGCTACGCATTACACACTTCAACAAGTCAACATAGCATCTTAACTACACCAAGTCCCAGTGGACTGGACTAGCCTTGAGCACTCCATACTGCTGTGCTGAAGGTTGGATGACGCTTCTCACACAGGGCAGCCCCACTTCAGGATGCTGCCAGAATCGCTCCTGGCCTCTCTGTCCCTGCAGCTGTTCCATCTTCTCAAAAGTACTACAAACAGCCATTATCTAATTTGTTTCCTTTTCAATATTAAGATTTTTAGGGGGCTGGAGAGATGGCTCAGTGGTTAAGAGCACCGACTGCTCTTCCAGAGGTCCTGAGTTCAATTCCCAGCAACCTCATGGTGGCTCACAACCATCTGTAATGAGATCCGATGCCCTCTTCTGGGGTGTCTGGAGACAGCTACAGTATACTTACATACATTAAATAAGTTTTTTTAAAAAATCCTTAAAAACAACCTGCAATAATTTAAATAAAAATTAAAAAGAGATTTTTAGAAGATGGCAAATTATTGGGGTCCTCTGTGACATTTCCATGTATATATGTCATTGAACTTTCCTCATAGTCACCCTGCCATCTGCCATTGTCCCATACCCCTCTTCCTGATGGTACTTTTTCTCCCCCAAAGTAGGCCTTTTGATTTCATAATACACAATGCATCTGTTTATATATACACACACATGTATATTTAAAACTGGTTCTACCTATGAGAGAGATCGTACTACGTTTGCGTCTCTTCCTTGTTCTCTCTTCTTACCACCTCCCTTTATACCCCTTCCTCCTCCCTTATATTTTCCTTTCTGCTTTTATATCATTTCTCTATATGTATTATATATTATGGAATGTATAGATGATCTTTATAGAATATATAGAACTTACAGGATGAATATATAGAACTTATACATTGAGTCTCTCTATATAGAAAGTCATTATATTATATATACATATATGTGCATTTGCAATATATATGAATATATGTATATATACGTGTGTATATGTGTTTATATATAGGCATATATAGAGAGACACATATTTGGAGAGAGAAAGACAGAGAGAGACAGACAGTGAGGAAGTTATTAGAATGACTTATATATTATGGTCCAGCTAATCCAGAAATGGCAGGCTGTGAATGAGAGGTCCAAGATTCCAGTAGTGGTCCGTCCACAAGGCTGATGTTTCAGCTGGTCTTCAGTGTAAACTGGAATCTGAAGCAGTAGGCTGTGTTGTCTCTGAATAGATGGGCTTGCTGTGGAGGAGAGAGTAAACAGTCAAGGAACCAAGGCTCCCCTCTCCTACCTTGCCTCTCCCATATCCTTACAGAGGCTTCTACTGAAGGCAAGGCCCAGATTGTATCTGGATTAAAGGTGTGTCTTCCTACCTGAAGGTCTACATTCGAGGAGTGTCAAGATCTGGATTAAAGCTGTTTCCCTACCTGAAAGACTAGATACAGTCAAGTTGAAAACATTCACATAAGAGAAAGCATTGCTATTTTTTGTTTTTAAATCTATCTCACTTTATACTTGAAATATGCTGATTTGTATCTATTTTCCTAAAAATGACACAATTTTTGGTTGAATCAAACCTCATCATACATGTATTCCTTTACCCAGTATTCTCTTAACAGTTCTGTCTAAACTGGTTCATACTTTAGCTGTTGTAAATAAGGTTGCACTAAGCATGGTGCGCAAGGACCTCTGTTCTGTGATGGCATACATTCCCTTGAGCTTGTACCGCGGAGTGACATAGGTCAGTCATGTTAGGTCCATGATTGGTCGTTTTTGAGAAACCTCCATGCTTGTTTCCACAGTGGTCATGTGATGTCCATTCCTGGCAATAGTTGATAAGGGCCTCTCTTCAGCCTCACCAGGGTTGCCGTGATCTGTTTTCTAGACAGTAGCCATTCTACTTGGTGTGCGAAGAGACCTCAGTGTAGCCTCGTTTGCATTTCCCTGGTGGCTGAACCTGTTCTCATATCTTGATTGGCCGTTTGTACTTCCTTTGAGAACCTTCTGTTCAGTTCGTCTGCCCATTTACTGACAGGATGCTTTGTTCTTCCAGCATTTAATTCTTGTGTTCTTTATAGATATTAATCTACTCTCAAACGTAGAGCTGACATCATTTCTCTCCCATCCCGTGGGCTGACATCATTTCTCTCCCATCCCGTGGGCCGTCTGTTCAGTCTGCTTGTGCTTTCCTTTGCTCTGCACAGGAAGTGTCTGAACCTTATGCAATCCCATTTGCCAATTGTTGCACTTACTTCCTGGTCCATTGGAGTCCTTTTCAGAAAGTTCTCACCTATGCCCATGTCTTGAAACACTTCCCTCTGATTGTTTGGGGTTTCAGGTCTTACATTACGGTCTCCATTTCACACTGATTTTTGTTCTTTGTACATGGCGAGAGAAAGGTATGTTCTTTTCTTTCTTGTACATGTGGATACCCAGTTCCCTGAACAGCATTTATTAGAAGCCGCCTGTTCTCTAGATTATGTTTTTGACAGCTCTGTCGGCAATTAGATGGATGTAGCAGTGTGGCTTTATTTCTGGCTTCTTTATTCTGTTCTATGTATGGTGTATTGGACATTACCTTGCTGGTTTTGTTACTATGCCCTATGATTTGAAATCGAGTATTGTGACAGCTCCAGTATTGTTCTTTCTGCTTAGGGTGGATTTGGCTGTCAAGAGTCTTTTGTGCATCTATGTGAGCTTCAGTCCTATGCTTTTAGTTCTGTAAAAAAAAAAAGTCTTTGAAGTCATGATGGGAATTGCATTCAATCTGTAGATTGCCTTTGATAACTGTTTTAGTTGGGGTTGTCTAGAAGAACAGAACTGATCTTATATATACATATGTGTATGTGTATATGTACACATACATATACAATATTTATTAGAGTGGCTTACAGGCTGTGACTGATTAGTCCAGCAATGGCTGTCTCTCAATGGAAAGCAAGGGTCCAGTTGTTATACAACCCATGAAACTGGATGTCTCAAGTGGTCTTCAGTCTATGTTCGGTTTACCCTGAAGTAGGTTCTAGTACCAGAAGGAATCCCTCAGGATCAGGACAGATGGACTTGCAATGAAAGTGAGGGCAAACAGGTTAAAAAAAAAAAGCTTTCTCCTTCCGTGCCCTTTTATGTAGGCTGCTATCAGAAGGGTAGCCCAGCTCTGGGATGGCTCTTCTGACTGCAAATGATCTGGATTTAGTGTGGGTCTTCTTGCCTGAAATGACCTAATCAAGAACATTCCTCATAGTGTGTGCTGCTGCTTAGAGTTTCTTTGACTCTGGATGTAGTCAAGTTGACATCCAAGGTTAGCCAGAAGCACAGTGAGATAGCCACTTCTCACAGTATGAGTTCTGTGTCCACAAGAGAGTGGGAGTCTTCTCATCTTCAGTGTCATCTTCAGTCTTTGTTCAGATGTTAAAGCTCTCGTTGTAGAGATTTGTCGCCTCCTTAGTTAATTTTCTTTCAGGATATTTTGTTTTATACTTCTGAAGCTATCATGAATGGAATTTTGTTTTCTTGATTTCTTTTTCGGCAAGCCCATTAATGGTATATAGGAAAACTACTTATTTTGGTAGAATAGTATTTTGTTGGTTTTTTTTTAAATCCCTGTTACTTTTCTGAAAGTGTTTGAGAGTTTTCTGGGGAATCACAGATAATTTGACTTCTCTCCTGTTTCCTTTATTTGAGAGAGAGATATGAGAGGGGCGGGTTATACATGTTCCATGAGCACATGTAAAGGTCAGGGTGCCACCTGAGGCATTGGTTCCTGCTTTCCATCTTTATGGTGACAGGATCTCAGTTGTTTGCTGCTGCATATGTCTGGCTTGCTGGTCCACTAGCTTCCAGCAGTTTTCCTGTGTCCCCTCTGGTCTCCCAGTAGAAGCACAGTGAGATCCCAGACGACTGTACTACTACACCTAGCCTCACATGGGTTCTGGGGACCCAAACTCAGGTTTGGCTTGTACAGCAAGTGATGTATCACGGAACCCTATCTTCCCATTTGTCCCATTTCATTTTGTTCTCTTGTCCTATTGATCTAGCTAGGACTTCAAGAACTGTATTCAATGAGGGTATCAAGACATCCTTGTCTTGTTCTTGGTTTTAAAAGAAAAATTCTCAGTTTTTCCCAGTTGAGTACAATGTTAGTTATAGATGTGTTATATATAGCGTTTATTGTGTTAACATATATTCCTTTTATTCCTCATGATTTTAATTGTGGAAGGATATTTAATGTGCAAAATATCTTCTCTACATCTGTTGAGATGCTAATGTGATTTCTGTCTTACCTGCCTTGAATATCTGTAAGGAAATACATTCCGTCATGGTGAGTGGCCTTTGTAGAACATTGTAGAATTTCATTTGCATGTATTTTGTTAAAAAAATATTTGTGCTCATATTCATCTGGAAAATTGGTCGATAGTGTTCTTAATCTTTTTTATGTGCATTGAGAATTTGCCTGCATGCATGGCTGTGTGAGAGCGTCAGATCTTGGAGTTACAGACAGTTGTGGGTTTCCATGCTTGTGCTGGGAATTGAACCCAGGTTCTCTGAAAGAGCAGTCAGTCCTCTTACACACTGAGCCATCCCTCAGTGTTCTTTTGTTACTGTGCTCTTACTGTTTCATAGCACAAGTTTGGTAATATTCCTTCCCTTTCTACTCTATAAAGCAGTTTAAAGAACTTGGTGCTAGCTCGTCTTTAAATGTGGAATTTGACAGTGAGTCCACGCAATGGTCCTGGACCTCTCTTCGACTCCTTATTACTCTTTCAATTGTATTGTTCCTTATAGATCTGGTTAACTAATCCCTGTTATCTTGAGTTAAATTTTGTGTGCACATGTGTAGGAACTGAACCATTTCTTCTAGACTTTTCAGCTCTTCGAAAATATGTCTTCACAGTATCCCATAGCAATCCTTGGAAACTTGCTGGTATCTGTTGCGACGTTCCCTTCTTCATCTTTAATTTTGAATCTTCTCTCTGCTTCTTTTGCTTAGTTTGCCTAAAAATTTGTAGACTTTGTTTTATTGATCCTGTTTGGTCAGGGATCAATGGGGATTTAGTTAATTTCTACCCCAATCTTTCTTGTTTCTTTCTGCCATTGCATTCGGCACCTCTTGTTTTTCCAGGACCTTTGAAGCACATCATTAAATTGCTTATCTGAGATCACTCTGACTTTTAAGGTAAGCAGACATAGCTATAAATACCTTGTGGAAGACCTTTTGCTTGATTCTAGAAGATCTGTAATTCTTTCCCTGGTTTCTTCAACAACCTACTGATGGTTTAAGAGTATATTGTTCAGGGCTGAAGAGATTGCTCAGTGGTTAGAAACATGTAGTGTTCATGCAGAAGACAGGGATTCAATTCCAAGCACCCATGTTGAGCAATTCACCACCACCTTTAACTGAGCTCCAAGGAGCCCTATGTTCTTGGGCTCTGTAGATACTGAATTCATATATACATATATATATGCATATATAAATATGTGTGTATATAATATAATATATACACACACATAGATATATATATATAACTAAAAATAAAGTAAGTCTGTTTATTAAAAAGCATATGGTTTGATCTCTATTTGAATAGCTTCTTTGTTTTCTTCTTCCTCTTCTAGTTAATTTCAGTTCAATATAGTAAAATATAAGACATTATTTTGATTCTTTTATATGTGATAAGACTTGTTTTCTGGCCTAAAATATGTTTTATCATAAAGAAAGATTCCTTGAACTTCTTAGAAGAATGTGTGTATTCTGCATCTTCTGGGTAAAATGTTCTGCAGGTGCCTGTTAAGACCACTTGGCCTGTGCTGTAGTTTAACTCTGAAGTGTCTCCATTGGTTCTAAGACTGGAAGATCTATATGCTGATGAGAGCTCAGTGTTGAAGTCATCTACCTTACATTAGGCGCTATTCGTTCTTTTGTATCAATTAGTGTTTGTTTTGTAACACTGAAAGCCTCATTTTCATTATATGAATTATATATGTAGGGCTGGAGAGATGGCTCAGTGGTTCAGAGCACTGATTGCTCTTCCAGAGGTCCTGAGTTCAATTCCCAGCAACCACGTGGTGGCTCACAACCATCTGTAATGGGATCTGATGCCCTCTTCTGGTGTGTCTAAAGACAGCTACAGTGTACTCATATACATGAAATAAATGAATAAATTAAAAAAGAATTATATATGTATATTATTATATGTACATATTATATGTTCGATATAGTATATATTTTTATATATTAACGATTGGTATACCTACTTTCTGGATTATTCCTTATGATAATATGTGATCACCTTCTTTATCTTGTCTGACGCATTTTGACCTTGAGTGTATTTAACAGATAAAAGTAACTATCCTGACTTCCTTTTGGCTTTTCTTTACTTAGTGCATTGACTCCCATCCTCTAAGTTTTTAAATTCTCTCTCTTTTCATTTCTATTAGTTTATGCTTCCTTTAAGTTCTTCCAATGTCTTTGCATCTTTTGTACACAGTGTTCACGCTAAAAATTGTGAGCAGCAGTGACTTTCAGGTTTTTGTACAAACATGCTTAACACAGTTTTTATAGACAGAGTCTGAGAATTAGTGGTTTCTGGATCATTCAGTTATGAAAATTCTTTCTAATATTTTATTTGTTTTTTCTTTTCTTTTTTCGGAGCTGGGGACCAAACCCAGGGCCTTGGGCTTGCTAGGCAAGCGCTCTACCACTGAGCTAAATCCCCAACCCCTCTTTCTAGTATTTTTAAAAAATCATTATGTTTACATATAAATCCAGATTCCCTTGGACAAGTATGCATTCTTCCTGCTTCTGCCTTCAGGGGAAATATGATTTAAGGCTATGGCAGCTCCTGACATCCACGTGCCACCCTTTCCATTCATTTTAGCTACCTGATGATCTTGTGGTGACTTAGGACTGATTCAAACCACACGTAGGGAACGTGACCTAGGGATGAAGATTCTAATGGCACTGGCTGAAGCAGGCAGATTCTAAACCTGATTCTACTTCTGGGGATTTCAATGTGGAAATTTATAAGTTCAGTAGGTTCTCTAAATCCACCAAGAGTACTGGAGAATCCAATGTTTAATTCACTCTGACATTTTTTATAATTAAAAAAACAACCCACATATTTTGAAGATTCACCGTGGTGGCACATGCCTGTGGTCCCAACACTAGAGAAAAATAAGGAAGGAGGGGTCACAAGTCTAAGACCTGTCTGGGTTGTAGGCCACGCCCCCATTTCTCATTACTTAAGAAAGAATGAACACAATAGAGTCAGGGTGGGAAGCATCCTTATCCTCCCCGTGATCGCAGAGCTTTGCCCTGGGTTCATAAAGAACTAAGGGGTCATCAGTCATCCTGAGACTGAGTCCTTTGCCTCTGTAGACTCCCCACTGACCCCTCCATAGTGATGACAAGAACTAGGGACTCACTGAAGTTAAATCTGTGACCCCTGCTTCTGCATTTCCCACCTTTTATGGCTTCCATAGAATTCACTTAAAAGATGGCGTCTCTCTACTGGTTAGTAAGCTTCAGTCTTTATAAAACAACCACAAAAACCTGCAAAGCAGAGACAGCAGGAAAGATAAGTGTATTTAATGGCACAGAGGCTCAGCCCTTAGAGGACTGGAAATGAAGCTTAAGGAGGTTCATAGGTGGAGGGTAACTCCACCCCACTCTTTACCGTGTCCTCGGTGGCTGAGCTGCTTGTGTGGGCAGAATGGAAGAGGAGGATAGAAGATGCCATTGTGGTTTTAATATTTGCTGGGCACTTCCAGGATATTGGTGGGAGCAGATCACTATTAAATGGGACATTAAGACTTCATCTTTATTTTTAAAACATTTTTCTATATTTTTTAACAGTTCCATAATGTGTATATAGTGTATTTAATCACATTAATCCCCCTATTTCTCCTATCCACCTCCTATTTCCACTGAGTTTCTACCTCCTCCAAAAGACTCCTCTTCGGTTCATTGTGAGTGTGAGTGTGTGTGTGTGTGTGTGTGTGTGTGTGTGTGTGTGTGAGAGAGAGAAAACAGAGAGAGAGAAGAGAGAGAGAGAGAGAGAGAGAGAGAGAGAGAGAATATTTATTTGAATAATTATAGATGTGGGGTTATTCCCTTTACTCCCTGGAACACAGGCAACTTACCAGTGATGCCACTGAAGAAAGTGACCCCCTCTCTCCAGTTTTTTATATCTCAGTTTAAGTCACAAGACTTCCCTTTTAACCACAGTTTTCTTCCTCCCGAATACAGTGCTTCTTGAAATGAACAAAACCTAAAGTGTGCTCTTCATTCTCATCATTACCCAGCAGAGAGAAGCAAGAGTGAAACGCCAGTCCTCTGTAACCAGAATGCAGCCCGCGTCTCGGCTCCTCCCTCAGCCTGAGTGCCTGTGTGCCTTGCCTTCCCCCTGGTTCATCTCACTTTTAGATGCTGATCTGCAAATGTCCGCTCATTTGCTCCTAAGTACTCGCTCCTACAGAGTTAATACCACGGCAGTTTTAGTTACCCACATGTAGATGATTCTCAGATATATATTTTCAGCTCTGACCTGGCTCTAAAATCTGGCCAGATACTTAGCACGGCCCATGGGTCAGATTTTCTGACCTCCTATCTTCTGTATCACCTTAAAGTCTTCTGGTCTAGTGGACTTCAGCTTTATCTTGCTTAAGAGCCTCAGTTCAAGCCAGAGGGTCAATATCTCCTGAGTCCCTTGGATGATGAACCTAGGTCATCTTAGCCTAGATCACCCTCCTCCTTGATTTGCAGGGATAATCTTCATATGTCCCCTTCGTTTGCCTCTCGTTCCTATTGCCGGTTGCTACAACCCCAGCCAGACCCTGCAGTCGTCACCATACATCTTCACCTTAGCCACAGTTCCCAACTTTTCTGTTAGCAGCCTCTTCCACTCCAGCTCCTGGTTAGCCATTAGGACACTTCCTGTTCTCCTTAGAGCAAATTTCCAGCTCCTGGTTAGCCATTAGAACACTTCCTGTTCTCCTTAGCGCAAATTTCCTGGGACCCTTCCCTTTTCCAGATTTTATTTAGAGTTTTTGAAAAGTATGCATATAGGTCTATGTGCATACGTACACTTGGTGTCCGCAGAGGTCAGGATGGGGTTTTGGATCCCCTGGATATAAAGTTACAGGCTAACAGTTATGAACCACAGTGTTGGAACTGGGAACTGGACACAGGTCCTCTGCAAAAGCATCACCTGTTCTTCGTTGCTGAACCATCTCCCCAGCACCCATAGGACCTGGTCCTTTTACTCGCTTATTTTGTATCTTTTAAAAGGACTGAGTAAGCAGGACACTGCCTGAAATAAGGAAATGGTGTCATATGAACTAGCTCGAAGCTGCACCGACGTCCTCTGACCTAGTATGAGCAGAGATAGTAGCTGATTCATATCTCTATTTAAAGAATGGAGAACATGACCAGAGATGTTTCCAAACAGCTATAGCTGCAAGGAATCAGGGAAGACAAAGCAATGTTTTCCCCATTCAAGACTCCGTTTCCTCACCTTTAAAGACCAAAAATAAATATTATCTGTTAAGGCACCCATTGTGGGTATCTAATAGATGGGAAGTAAATCCTACTTTAGATTTGAGAGAAAGTGTCTGTGTCTGTGTCTGTGTCTGTGTCTGTGTCTGTGTCTGTGTCTGTGTCTGTGTCTGTGTCTGTGTCTGTGTCTGTGTCTGTGTCTGTGTCTGTGTCTGTGTCTGTGTCTGTGTCTGTGTGTACATGCCTGTGGAGGCCAGAGGACAATCTCAGCTATCATCTGCATTTTCCCCCTGAGATATGTTCTGTCGCCTGCAGGAAGCTGCCCTGCAGCCCGCTCATTCACCTGCCTCCCCGCCCCAGGGCTGGGATCAGGAGCACAGGCCTCTAGGCCTTTTGTTGTTTGTATGAGGGTTCTGGTGCTCCAACCCAGGTCCTTGTGTTTGCAGGACAAGTGCTTTACTGACTGAGCAGTGTTCCCAGCTCCCTACTGATGTCACAAGTGGAAAAGACTGGATGAATGTGATGACAGAATGAAACATTGGCATTTCAATGTAAATCATAGTCTATAAAACTCATGTTTACCTAAAACTTAACAGAAATGAGGACAGCATGTGTAGCTTATTAACAGACTTTTATTCTAACAAGCAACCCTGTAATAGGAGCGTTCTCCCTCTCCCTCTCCCTCTCTCTCCCTCTCCTTCTCTCTTCTTCTTCTTCTTCTTCTTCTTCTTCTTCTTCTTCTTCTTCTTCTTCTTCTTCTTCTTCTTCTTCTTCTTCTTCTTCTTCTCTCTCTCTCTCTCTACCCCATTCTCTCTCCAAAATCCACTGTTAAGTTTAACTATAAAAGGACGCTGCCTTGCCGGGATCTCACATCAGAATCAGACAAAGCTGCTCTCTTACGATCTTCCGACTCTAGATCTTTGCTCTACCTCTACTCTTATCTGTTTGTTTCCTTTCTATTTACTTACTTTTTAGGTTTACACTGCTGATAGGGAACACGACTTTACACATTTACTCTTCCACTAAAATATTTGGGACACACTTTGGCTTTCTGTAGACTTATTTTCGAAGCCTGAAATGCTTGCTTGGTGGTCGGGAAAGTCTCAAGCACCTCCTGGTGGCAGATGTACCTACCAAAGTGGAGGTTGTCCTGCGTTCCCAGGGTGCGACCTACAGCAGGCTGGCACACATTCCTCTCATCTGTGACCGTTCCCGAGCCTCTGTCAGTGACACTGGGTCAGGAAATGTCAGTGAGTGTCTTGGGACTTGTCATAAGTCACAGGTCTGTGAACTGTCAGCTTTTGAAACAGCTGGAGCCTGTGTCATTTGCTGAATTTCATTTTCGAATACTTGGGAATAGCGTGGAGATAACGCTTTTATGGGTTTGACATTTTATGAAAATCCAATTTGCGGCTGCCAACAAGCCCTTTTCCTCCCATGATCTACCTGACAATAACAACCTCAATTAGCTTTTATTACCATCCCTTATCAGCTAAGGATGGCAAAATTAGCATTAGAAGGGTGTAAAGTTAACCTTTATGTGGTAACTGCTTATATAAATTCTCTGAAAGGCCTATCACACTTCAGGAAAGAATTTTAGGTTGATATTTAAAATATCTAATTATGTGAGCTCTTTGGTTTAGCTTGTGAATGTCATGTTGTTTATAGAATCAATTTGCCTTCTCAACTATTCAAAATAGGGATTGAATTTGTGTGTATGGAACGCACATTAGGTGCTGAGGGAGGGTGCAGTTCGTGAGTTCCAGAAGCCTCGCTTCAGCTGGGAGACACATGCAGCAGTGTTTATCTCTGCGGCCAGCCCATCTGAAATGATATCCACCGCTCTCCGTCCCCTCGCCTCCTGACCAGCATCTAAACATTTCTCAGGCTCAGACACACGCTGTCCTACTCTTCTGTTCTCCTTATTATTTATGTATTTATGTGTTTGTTTGTTCGTTTGAGACAGGATCTTTCTAGATGTAGCTAAGGCTGTCCTGGAACCTGGTCCTGTAGACCAGGCTGGCCTTGAACTCAAAGAGATCCATCTGCCTTGGCCTCCCTGTTGCTGGGATTAAAGGCATGTGCCACCAACGTGTGTCTATTTGTGTGTGCTGTGCATGCCTGTGTATGCGCATGTCTGCATTCACTGTGGGTTGCATATGGAGACCAGAGGTTGACATCAGGTGTCCTCCTCAACTGCACATTCTGTGCATACCACGGCAGAGGCTCTCACTTGAACCTACAGCTTACTAGTTCAGCTCGTCTTGCTGACCAGCTTGCTCCCATGGTCCCTTGTCTCTGCCTGGAGATCACTGGGGTTATAGGCCATGTGCTGCACTCGCCTGGCATGTGTGAGAGAGCTAGGGCATCCCAACTCCTCTTCTCAGCTTTCACTGGGGCTTTACCCACAGAACCATCCAGTCCTCTTTTGTTCCTTAATTGTCAAAACTTTGGTCTAGGGAGGTAGTTTAAAGGGCAGGGTGCTTGAAGCATGAAGAGCATGAAGCATGAAGATCCTGATTCTACCTCCTGGTAAGCCCAGAACTGGGTGGCTGGAGATAGGGTTCTAGAGGCTTGACCAGTCTGGTTCAGTGACCTGCATTGTTCCAAATAAGGTGGAAAGTAAAGGAAGAAGTAAATTTAACCTCTAACCTCTCCTCCCCCACCACATCTCTCTCTCTCTCTCTCTCTCTCTCTCTCTCTCTCTCTCTCTCACACACACACACACACACACACACACACACACACACCTGACAGAAACTAACATTCCTCATCTCACACACTTACTGTTTTGTAATGACAACACTGAAATGTAATTTTCAAGTATAGGATACACTGAGTACAGTCACCATGCTGTACAACAGGCCTCTAGAATGTATCCCTGAATCGAAATTTTACATCATGTGACAAACATACCCCCCACTGTCTCCCTCCTCCACAACTCCTAACTACTCTTTGCTTCTGTAAGTCCAACTATTTAAGACTCCGTATGAGTGACAGGTACCATGCAGTGTGTGCCTTTCCATGCATGCCTGGATTATTTTGCTTAACGTGATATTGTCATATTGCCTCGTGTTGTTTCGAGTAGCAAGTGTCCATCCTTTTAAAGGATGTGTAGTTTTCTGGTGTGTGCTTATGTATACAATCTCTTGCTTTATTTGTCTGTTGTTGAGCACTTAGGTTGGGAACACAACCAGGACCGTGCCAGTAGTGTTTCGATGTGCACAGAAGTGCAGATCTCACTCTCAACATTGGTTTTGGTTCCTTTGGACATCTTCCCAGAAAAATGATTATGGATCATAAAGTAGTTCTGTTTCTAACTTTTTATTATAGGAACCTCCATGCTGTTTCCCATAATGGCCAAACTAATTTACCTATGGTGGTTTGAATATGCTTGGCTCAGGGAGTGCCACTATTAGGAGGCATGGCCTTGTTGGAAGAATTGTGTCACTGTGGGCATGGGCTTTAAGACCCTCATCCTAGCTGCCTAAAAGCCAGTCTTCTCCTAGTGGCCTTCAGATGAAGATGTAGAACTCTCAGCTCCTCCTGTACCATGCCTGCCTGGATGCTGCCATGCTCCCACCTTGATGATAATGGACTGAACCTCTGAACCTGTAAGCCAGTCCCAATTAAATGTCCTTATAAGAGCTGTCATGGTCATGGTTCACAGCAGTAAACCTAAGACAACCTTCCAACTAACAACATGCAAATTCTCTCCATTCTCCACAGTCTTCATGGTACTTCTCATCTTCTGACATTTTTATAATAGTCATCCCAATAGGCACGTGATGGTGGCTTGGTGTGGATTCAGTTGTACATCTTCTAATGTGTCACACCACCTGGCCCCCTGCCTCTTCCTTCTTCTTAGTGCCTGTGCCTTTCTCTACCATAGTGTTTAACCTGAGGTGTTAGAATTTTAGTGTGTGGGGTAAAGTCCAGGTTACCTTGAGCTCATGAGTCTGTCCTTTGGTTCTTGGAGTCCCCGGACACAGTTTGAAGAAAGCCTGATGATTACCTAAACACCAGATTGTCTGTGTGCTCAGGGGGAGACACACCAGCAGCCCAGAAATATAGCACCATTGTTACACATTGCACAGAAGAGGAAGTGGGTTTGGAGGAGGGCTCTACAGGGGAGCAGTCTCAGGCTGCAGTCTTTAGAAGAAATAGATTCCGTTATTTCTAGGAAAATAGATGAAAATGGATACATTAAGAAAATATCTATCTATCTATACATTATTTCTTTCCTTTGTATATCACTATATATGCACATTATTTCTCTCCTATTATAATATATCAATATACATATATGATATGAAAATAAATGGGAATATAAAGGAGGAGGGAGATGTGGCTGCTGTTTCTCCACATTAGCTTTAGGTAAAAGCTCAGTCACTCCTCTGCATCCACACTTGGACCACAGGAAGACCTTGCCATTCCCAGGAGCCTGGGTCCTTGATGTGGCTGTGCTCACTTCAACAATATACATTCTCTTGGGACTGCATCCCTTCCCCTCAGACTTAGGTGTTCTAATATGCATTTTGGAAATGAAGTAGCAGAGAGAGAAGTGGGGAGAGAGGGAGAGAGAGGGCGAGAGAAGGAGGGAGAGGAGTCCCACTGGCAAGTGGGAAATGCTAGGTATATCAGGACATGAATGAGGATCGGAGGGAGTGTGTTGTTTGTATGAGACTAGGAAAATGAATGGAGGCTGAATTCAGAAATGGTCCTGGCAGTGAGGAGCAATTTCAGGGACATAGAGAGTGAAAGACAGAACTATGGCCGTGCTATGTAAGTACACTTGGACATAGTGGGGAAAGGAGGTAGAGAGATCAAGAGTCTGACCCTAATGTAGTGAGTTCAGAAAGACTCTGGGAAACATAAAGCTACTTTACTCACTTGTGGGCAGTGAGGGGGGAAAAGGACTTGAAGGGTGTGTGCCCTGGGCCACAAAGAGAAGTGAAGGGTCCACTCTTAGATACTCAGGATCCCACATTTTTAATTTGAACATCAATAATGGAAAAGAACATTTGGAATGGAGCGGGACAGTTGGGAGTGTTGAAAGTTGTAGAAAGGCGAGGTCAGCAGGCACCACTGAGGGGAGCCTAGTCTCAGAAGACAGATTAAAATGGCCCAGTGAAGACTGTGGAAACTGATGGGTAAGGCAGCTTATTACTAATCTTCATCTCCCACTGCTTCCCTGAGCTCCTGGCCTCTGGGAATGGTGCAGATGTCCACCACCCAGCTTCCCATCAGAAATGGGGTCACCCTTGTTCCCTCTTTTACTTCATTCAGTCTCCTCTTTCCATTATAGGTGTTCAGTCATTTTCTCTCCAGAGGCCTACCTCCCACTCTGTCCCACTGCTGTGACCATCACCATGTACCCAGCAGAGGGCCAACCCCCACCTTTAGAGGGCTTCATCTTTTTTCTCACTGGATCCAGCCCTTATGTTTTATTTTTTTTAAACGGGGCCATGTTTTAAAACCATTTCACCTCCCATTTATGCCTTCGTAGTGAATTGTACCCCAGTGCAGATGCTGAGGTCCTACACTCAAGTGCCTACAAGTGTGGCCTTATTTGGAAATAGAATGTTTGGAGATGATTAAGTTAAGATGAGATCATTGGGATGGACCATAACCCATTACTGCCTTCCTTTTAAAAGGGGAAATTCGGACACAGAAACGTGTAGATTCAGGCAGAAATCAGAGTGATGTCATCATAAGCAAGGATGACAATGGACGCCTGGAAACCACTGGGAGCAAGGGCAGAGACTTGGGATAAGACGACTCACAACTGGCAGAGGAGCCAATCTGGCTGTACCTTTCATTGTAATTTTCTAGCTTCCAGATCTTAGAGACACATTGTTACTTTAGTTGGTGGTCATTGTTACCACAGCCTGGTGATACTACAAATCCTGAAATACAACTCCTAAAATAGCTCTCTGTTGCTTAGAAAGATGATAATTAATGTTCTGGTCAACTTGGCCAGCCCACAGCATGCCCAAGTACTTGGCCAAACACTATTCCAGGGTTTGGTGACAGTGTATTAGGGTGAATTGTGATTGGAAGGTGGAGAAAATCAGGTGGCCCTTCCTAATATTGGTGGCTTTCATCTAAACCACCAAAGGTCTGGGTGCAGGAAAAGGCAGGCTCTCTTCCTGAGCCACCTCCCCCATAATCTAAGATGATATGACTTGCTCACATGAGATGCTGTCTGTGGAATACAGAATTTCCCCTGGCTGGTCGCCATGAACTGGGACACTGACTTCTTTTTCCCTATGCACCTAAATTGAAACCCTGGCTTTTCCTGGGTCTCAAGCCTACTAGATTTCAGACTAGATCTACATCAGGGACTTTCCTGAAAGTTGTGAAAATCTGTAATCACACAGGCCAATTCTTACAATTCTCTTTGGATGTATAGAAACATTCACATGAGTACACAGCTATCTGTCTTAGTCTGCCTCTCTGGGAAATCCTAAGACAGCATAAATGTAAGATATGTAACTCAGACTGAAGACCTACTGTGAGCTGGGCTCTGTTCATCCCCCATGTCTCCTCATGCTCTGCATTCTTGATGGTCAAACCACTCAGCTTTGCTCAGGTTCACCACAGACCTTGCTTTCTCTCACTAGGAAAGTCTTTCTCATGCATGTTCCCTGTGCTTTCAGTCTTATCCTCCAAGCCCGGTTTAGTCTTCTTAATTCATTTTAAAAACAGATATCTGTAAAAAAGTTCAAAGGCCAACAAAGCCACCTCAACCCTGGGCCTCCAAGAACTCTGGATCTTGTCGCAGGGACCAGTTAGCAAAGGAGACAGCAAAACTCAAGAGTCCAGCAGAAAGTTGGAATCCATGAGATACACAGACCATGGGACATGCTTTAGCTGAACCTCAAGTCTGTGACGTCATAGAACACGTATCACACCATCACACCATGGCCATGCAGCAGAACCCAAGACACTGGGATCTCTTTAAAGGCAGGAGTGGATGATGGGGCCTGAACACAGGAACCGTGGTAGTTTACACAGAGAGCAGAGACGTGTTCCCCATGCAACCTTTGCTCTACTCTGCTGTAACAATAACAACAAAAATGCTGGGGGATGTAAAGGCTTTTGGCTATCGCTATGGGCTGAGTATTTGTTCCTTTATAGGTTCCTGTGACAGTTTGCTTGCCACTGAGCCAGAGTTAGGAGATGAGACTTTAAAGAGATTTTTAGCCATGAGGGCTTTGTCCTTATGGGTGAGACTAGTGCCATTATAAAAGGGGAGTCAGCTCCTTTTGTTTTACCCTTTAACTTCTCTCATGTGAGGAAATGGTAAGAAAACCCTGCCAAGTGCCACACCTGAGACTTCAGTCCTCCAAACTTCGAACCAATGCGTTTCTGTTCTTCTAAATTGCATGGTCTGTAGAATCTTGTGATAACCCCACAAAGTGGGGTAGGATGTAAATGTGAGAATACCAGAAATAGCACGTGAAATAGGAATTTGAGGGGGAGCCTAAAAATTCTGATAGTAGGACATGAGGACTAAGAGGCAGAGAATAGTAGGGGAAGTAGGGTGTTAGAGAGCTAACCTGAGATGTACAATATGCAAATAAGTACAAGGCCAGGGAACAGGAATGGGAGCCTTGCAAAATGACCAGGGGTTGGGGTGAGGAGAGCAAGAAAGGAAAAGAAGGAGGAGAGTGAAAGAAAGGGAGTATGTGCACACAGACCCACACTGAGAGCATTGATGAGAACCTCACATAGTGGGTGCACACAGACCCACACTGAGAGCATTGATGAGAACCTCACATAGTGGGTGCACACAGACCCACACTGAGAACACTCATGAGAACCTCACACAGTGGGTGCACACAGACCCACACTGAGAGCTTTCATGAGAACCTCACATAGTGGGTGCACACAGACCCACACTGAGAACACTCATGAGAACCTCACACAGTGGGTGCACACAGACCCACACTGAGAGCATTCATGAGACCCTCACAGTGGGCACACACAGACTCACACTGAGAGCTATCACGCAAATATTTCAGGGCACTGTGTGTAAAGAAGAAATCCTGATGTTTCAGGAAAGAAAATCAGAAATGACATAGAAGGGACCATAAAGTCAGAAAGGCATCAGCTAAAACACACTTGGAGAGATCTCTTCTTAATTTGAAAAAATAAAAGTTTGGTAGGGTGACTTTCCCAGACAGCAAACAGACCACACGTGTTTTCAGCTGTTCAATGTCCCAAGATATTTTTGCCCCACGTATTCTTAGGAATCTAGTAGAGGATGTGGCCCCATTTAAACAAGGAAATAGACTGAGAGGAGGGAAGGTGTGTGGCTTCCAGGACAGAACAAAAGAGCGAGCTTCCCAGGATGAGGCTAAGACAGATGACCTTCTCTTGTGGTGGGGGCACGGACCAGACAGAAGGACGGGGACTTCAGAGGGTCCTCTCCAGGAGCGTGTGAGAACGCATGCATGCTTTGCTTTGTTGGGTTTTGTTTTTGTTTTGTCTTCTTTTAACTCTGCCAGCGAGTTCCGTGTGGTGTTCCTGGTAAGTGTGTAGGAACCTGGCAGATTAAGAAAGAGAATCATGGTGCATGCCCTTGCTCTGGAATGGAGTTTGTTTTATGTTCTTTAGTTTGTCTGTCTGCTGTGTTTTGTGTGTGTGTGTGTGGTGTGTGTGTGTGTGTGTGTGTGTGTGTGTGTGTGTGTGTGTGTATGCAGGCACGTGCGCTCCTCAGGGTGCAGGCAGTACTCAATGCAGAGCCTCAGGTGTCACTTCTTGCTTTCCGCCTTGTTTGAGATAGGCTCTTCTCTTTTTTTCTTTTTATTCTTCATTTCGTAAGCCAAGCCTTCAAGATTCCTGGAATCTCCTGTCTCTACCTTTGGCTTCCCTGCTGGCGTGCTGGGATTAAAGACATGTACAACCCGCCTGGCTTTCCAGGGTATGGGAACATGAAATCAGGTCATTGTACTGTGTGGCGAGTACTTTACCGACTGAACCATTTCCCCAGTCATTATAAAAACAGAATATTGATTGTTATGACTGGGTTTAGACAGTGATACACGAGGGCCAAATTCACTTCCAAATAGGAAGTGTATGTATTCACCTCTGTGAACGTGAACTTAAGCAACGAAGGGGTACTATAAGCATGGCATATAAAAGTCAGGAGCTTACAGTGGGGGAAAGGCCGCATCTGTTGGAAATGGTTGTTTCCAGGGAAGAGAAACCAGAAGGGGAATTGTCAAGAGAGTGGTACTTTCCAACCAGCCTTGGGGTAATACACAACTTCTAAAATGATGTGCAGATGCTTGTTTGGTTAAAAAGCAAGGGCACACAAGATATGTATACCAGTTGGCACTGAAAACATCAAAGCAGAAGAACCATCCAAATGGCCACCAACTGACTAAGGGATCATAAAATGTGGCATCAGACATAGGACATCACTCTTCCATGAAGAGGAACGGAGGGCCAGTGGGTTGGCTCAGCAGGTGAAGGGGATTGCTGCCAATCTTGAAGACTTGAGTTTGATTCTCAGTGCCGAGATGAAGAAGAACTGACTCCTGAAAACTGTGACCCCTCCCCTTATGTGTCATGGTCTGTACAACCCCCAAAATAAATAACATGGGATATAATTTAAAATGAAAAGAAAAAAGTAGTGACAGATGTCACAACACGGATGGGCCGTAAAACATGCTTAGTGAGAGAACCAAGCAAATACACACAGAAACATGCTTAGCGAGAGACACACAGAAATACACACAGAAACATGCTTAGCGAGAGACACACAGAAATACACACAGAAAGACTCGAGGATGTTTGGTTATCAAGAAACACACTCAATCTCCTCACGCAGGAGGCTAAGACAGGAGGACTGGGAGTTCCAGGCCTCTCTACCAAAATCTGGCTCAACTAAATCAAAAGGCTACAAGAGCTGGCCGTGGCACCACAGGACTTAAATCTCAGCACTTGGGAGGACAGCCAGGGCTACAAACCCAACCAAACCAGACAAAGGCTACAGGAAGCCATGGTTCCATTTCTGTGAAATACTGAGAACAGGCAAATCCATTGAGACAGAAGTAGTCATTGTGGATGGGTGAGGATGTGGGAAATGCAGAGAAGTGGGGGTTTGGGAGCTGGCTTGGGATGTGTGCATGTGTGGTGTAACTGCTAAATGGTACTGGTTTTCTTCTAGGGGATGATGAAAAATTCTTGAATTGTGGGCTGGAGAGATGGCTCAGCCATTAAGAGCACTGACTGCTCTTCCAGAGGACCTGAGTTCAATTCCCAGCAACCACATGGTGGCTCACAACCATCGTTAATGGGATCTGATGCCCTCTTCTGGTTTGCTTGACTGAAGAAGGCAACAGTGTACTCACATAAAATAAATAAGTATTTTTTTTTTTAAAAAGGAAAATATTCTTGAATTGGACAGCCTAATTCGTATGCAAATCTGATCATAGGACAAAACTACTTTGGAAGAGTAAATGTGCCCGTGAATTGAATCATGGGCCAATACACACACTGTTAATCTGAAGAAAGCGATATCTAATTCTTGTACTAGAGGCAGGGAATGCATGAGATGATATATGGGAAGGGTCTAGTCCAGCCCCTGGCATAAACACTAAAAGAGCAGCAAACACCCACACCAGCTCTTACTTTGTGACAGGCAGTTTTCCCATCACACATCAGCGCATTTACTCCTCTCAACAAATGCGCAAAACAGACAACTGCTCTTGCCCCATCTTCTAGATGAAGATCTTGAGGCCAGTGAAATGAAGTCATCTGTCCAAAGTCACGCAACCAGTTCACCCGTAATGTTGACCTTTGACCCCAGGTGCCGGATCCAGAGCTTTGATTGGGCCGCTCCGCTGTGCAGGTGTGATTGGTCTGGTCTGAGAGATTGGGGCCATAAGGAAGATGCAGGCCCGGGTGCCAGATGAATTGGGGGCGGGGAGCAGGGGGGACAGAGGCAAGGCACTGCAGTGGCTGAGCTCAGTGGAGGAGGGAGCAGCAGAGACACCCGGCGTATGGTAGGAGGGTGGAGCCCTACTGGGTGCACACAGCGGAAGGAAGTGTACTATCTACAGAGAAGCCCAAAACAATACAGCTCAAAGTTACTCTCCTGCTTAATCATCACAAGCAATGTTTAAACACCGAATGAAAAAGCCTCGCAGCCTCGCCTGGGAACGTCTGGTTGTAACACCTCCTCCACAACTGCCCACCCCTGGGTGGATTTTCATCACTGAGAGAGGCAGATGAAGAGATTACCATGGAGGAACCTGAATGGCGAAATCCAGGATGTGGCTCCAGGCAGTGACAGGTGGCCCAGGACGATCAGGCTAGAAGGGACTGTGTCAGCTAGGGGGCCGATAAGCAATGACCTGCACGGTGGCTTTTTTACCCAGTGTAGGTGCCGTCCTGGCCCAGGTCCTTATTGTGACCGGAACCAGATTGTAGCTGGAACAGGGCAAGTTTCACTTCCGCTCTCCTCAAATCTGTGCCTGCATCCCACCACGCTGCCTTCTCAGCCCTCTCCCGAGCATTTAGTTACACGTCTCTCTGCACCGGTCTTTCTCCTCCCTGAGAGCAATGCCTGTGCTTTATTTCCGTCCTAGTCTCCAGTTCTGGCAGACACTTACACACGAGAGGAGCCAACGCACCAGTGTTTTCCTCTCTTTCTTTTATAGATTCCTCGGGTCTCCTGTGATCAGGCACAAGCCACGCACAGAATGCTCCTGTTCTCTGTCCCCCAGGTAATCCAACTATATATGGGTTCCTTTTCATGGGGCGCGGCTGTTGGGTCTTTGCTCCATTCTGAAACCACAAGTGTGCAGAAGCAGACAGGCGGATGCACCGTCAGCACACGCTTTGCCCTTAAGAACACTGCGGAGACCATCTGTGGCGCTCTTTGGTAGAACCCTGAGTGGGGGCTGTTCCCAAGAGTGGAGGCTCCCAGCACTTTACTGCTGTGCCGTGCAGCCAATCTTATATGAATATTTCCCTCTGCCACTTACTACTCTGACCTGGGACGTTCAAATAGAGTTGTCAGTTCTTACTGGAACCATTTCTAGAATGTTCTTTAGGACCAGCTAAAGAGAAGATTGAACCTTTCTCCATGTCTTCCCATTCTTTAGCAGACCCTCTTTCTCAATAGGAGCCCTGTGGGTTTCTGAGTACAAAGTTGCCTTATCGGTCTGATGAAAGAGATAAACCAAAAGGCTTTATCTCGGCCTTAGAAGTTAAGACAGAGAACTTTGTAAGGAAAACAGAAAGGCCAAGGAATCAGTGGATTCACGCTCTGGATTGGCAGCAGTCATGGCTCCTAGAGAACACAGAGAGATACCTGTAGAATGATCAGGCATCCTCACTGTCTGACCTGGGAGCTTAGTTGTAGCAGGCATCCCCAAGGCTAAGTGACAGCATCTCCGTTATTGGTGGAAGTATGTTGACACCAGGAAATATCCAGATGACTGTACTGAATATTCAGCTGGCACAAGCCAGATTAGGTTGTCCGAAGGGATCCAGTCTGTTTGAAGGGATGATAGCTTCCTGTAGGATTCACCATTGTTCTCTACAGGAAACGTTTGAATAATTGAACCCTCTAATTGGGTTAAAGAGATCCTCAGCACATGGGTGTTCTATAAATAAAGGAACGAGTAAATAATATAGTAACCTTTCTTTATGGGCCCTGTGCTCAGAGAGATCATTTTATTTATACTGATATGATCATCATTAAGAGAGTGGGAGGGGGATTGGTTTCAAATGGGGAGGGGGGAGAGGGAGGTTCTCCCATGAAAATCCCTTTCAGTTTGTCTCAGGTACTTGACACCTTTTCCTTTATATCTTTCATTAGAGATGAATAATTTGTCTTTTCCCTGCTGAAAGTAGGTAGGCTCCTGGGTTTTGCCTTTAGCAACTGGAATCAGACAAAAGAGTTCAGCCAGGGATCTGACCTTCGTTCCCTATCTGTGATCAGAAGGGCTTAAGTAGCCCAGGGCCTGCTGAGAGAGACCCAGGGTAGGGGCAAAATGCTCCTAGACAGGAGGAAGTGGAAGGTGGCTTCTGGATTTCACTGTGACCTGTTGTCAGGTGATTTGCAGGGGGGAGGAGACATGAAAAAACAATGTTGAGTAAAATGTCCTTATAAAGACAAAATCTATTTCTTTCCTGCCTGGTGATTTGCTACTGCAGTTACTTCCTGCCCTGTGACCACACACCCCTGCCTGACAGGGCTGCTCTGTAGATCTGAAGGACTGGGCTTTCTGACCACACAGCCCTGCTGCCACCGAGGACAGTGTCTCTACAAGGTAAACTTGTTTCTTGTCCTTAGCTTGTTGGAAGGGTTTGGGTCCTGCTGCTGGGTGCTGTGGAGTTTGTCTTGAAGGGGCTAAGCACCTGTCTTCTCAGCCCTGTGAGCCTTGCCTCCCTCTAATAGGGACCAGCAGCCACCTGGGGTGGCTGGGTGTGTGGGGTTGTGTGGGAGGTATGGGGGGGGAATGTGTGAGGGGGTGTTCTCTGGCTTGGTTCTTGCCAAGTTCTCTGCATTTATCGCCCCCCCCCCAAAAAAAAAACCTGAGTTACTCTTCCCCGTCTTTAAAGCCAGACTATGTCTTGATGCCTGGCAGTTGCTGTTTCAGGAAGGCCATTTACTCTGATTTAGTCAACTTTAAAATGTTTGCGGGAAAGTGCATATTGATCATTTAGACTGTGCTGCTAGTAACTCTAATGGGGGTAGTTTAATTTTAGTTTCTGTGGTTGTTTTTCCTTTAAAAAAAAAAAAACTTCCTTAGAGTCAGTTAGTGGATCTGTTAACATCTTAGGTCATATGTTACCAAATGTGGCTGGTTTTGTGAGTGACTTCTGACAATGAGGTGTTTAATGCCTGTGCTATCTGACTACACAGAGTGAGAGAGAGGTCTTCTAAAAACAAAAGCACTTTGTGCTCTTGGCTTTTGCTACTTCGAGTAGGGCTGTCTGGATTATGTGCTAAGGTTGAAGGCCTTGCAAATGAAGGCCTCTTTACATGTGGAGGAAAGGCCCTGTCTACAATGGGAATTCTTTTCAGTGGCTGGCGCATACAGCTTCCAAGTATTGTAGCATCTCTCAGCTTTTACTCAAGTAGCACTACCTCAGTCAAGCCCAGGGCAGATGACACACAGAAGCTGTCCAGCACACGTGTCAAAAACCTGCCTTTCTGACTGTTAGAAGCTACTCTAGCAGGAAAACTTAAAAATAAAAACAGAAACAAAAGTCTTCATAGCACAACAAACAACAAACAAAACAAAACAAAATAACCCAAAACAAGAAAGAAAAAAAAAAAGAAACAAAACAGCGGTGGTTTGTCAACACACACATCGAGGTCAAATTTACAAAGAATTTACTGTAATTGGCTTCTATTAAATGAATTTTTTAAAAAGAATATCTGCATAGCTAAGTTTAAGTGGAATTCACCATTTTTCTATAAATGTGAATTTCTGGAAGTTTTGGAGTCCGGCCATTAATCTTCCTCCACTTTCAATACTCACCTGGCTTTTTTCAAAGTAAAAAAAAAAACAAACTAAAAAAAAAAAAAAAACAACCAACCAACCAAACAAACAAACAAAAAACAGATCTCTGGAGGATAGGTTTAAGGCCTAGAAAATAATGAAAAAAAATGTACTTCAAATATTTGAATCAGAGATAGTAATGAGGAAGAAAGAAAGAAAGCTAATGAAAGAATGTCAGTATTTTCTCCTTACTTTTGGGAAGGCAGAGTTAATGCCAACCACGTTGGAATTGATGAAGCATCCACCTGCCAGGCCTCCAGAGCAGTTTCTTACTCGTGGTAGCAGCGGGAGGGAGGGCTCTTCCGGCCTCAGCACAGACCCAGGTTCTGCTGCCTGCGGAGGTTTACTGTGGTGGTTTATTGGGAGGAGTGTTTTAAACTTCATCTCCTTTGTCTGCTACACCTTGCAAAGGGCAGTAATGTTGGGAAAACAAAATTACAGTCTTTAACCTGGTTGATACTTCTACAGTGGAACCTTTTGGAGAAGGATGGCCAGCGTGTGCGTTTAAACTAGAACAGGAAGAGGACCTGTGCAGTCTCAAAGCTGCACGTGCTTAGTCCACTATAACTTATAACAGTGTACTACTGTGTATATTGCCATATTGTATCAACTAGGGGGTGGTAAGAAGGAAAATGTCAGTGTTTCGTTTGTGCACGCCCACCTTTTTTTTTTTAAGAGCAGGTTTCATCTGATCTTGATTGACCGTGTAGAGTTGGAGAGCCGACTGCCACAAATGTGGTTACTTTTAAGTGCTTAGTTTATGTAGCCACATGATCTCTTGGAATCCTCTCAAGTGCCTGGAGCTATCAGGAGTGGGCTGAAGGTACCTACGGTCCAAGGGCATAAGGGTCATAGGTCCTCCAGGGCCCACCTTTGGTAGAGCATGCTGGGAGAAGCATTCATCCTGGAAGCAGATCAGAGAGCCTAACACAGTTGTGTGTGCGCGCACGAGAAAGACGAGAGAGAGAGAGAGAGAGAGAGAGAGAGAGAGAGAGAGAGAGAGAAGAGAGAGAGAGAGAAATGTAAGACACCCAAAAGGATTTTTGATTTTCATAAATAGATTCCATGTAACGGTAGGATGATTCATTAACAGTTTTGCTAAGAATGTGCCTTTACCAATTTGCCTCAGCCCACTTCCTCAGCCAAATTTCATGCCACTTCCTTCTAGTTGAATGTCTCCCCTCCCCCTCCCCGTCTTGCCTACCCACGTTCTGGGCGCACTTGACCGCAAGCCACCAGAAAGTTCCATGCTGTTTCACTCTTTTTCATTCGGTTTCTTCGGTGATCTTCCCCGTGAATCTTCTGACTTTCCAAGGGCCCCTTGGAAAGACAGGTCCTCCGCTACCTTCCCTGTCCGTTGCTTCCTCCTCTAAACTGTCTGAAGTTTGCCTAAAGCTCTGCCTTAGGGCCAGCTTTGCATTGATTGTATCTTCTGGATTTTTCTTTTCTGTCCTGCTGCGTCCACAGAGCAGAGCTGCCTCTCTCCTTCTCTCCCAGGCGCACAGAGCTGCAGAAGATACTGACTGAAATGAACGTTTGTCACTTTTTTTTTTTTTAATGACTTCGTTACAGAGCACGAAAGCCTCTGATTTCCCTTCCTGTTTTAGTGTTGCCCGAGTCCTTGTGGCCACGGCTCCGAGGGAACATGCGCAGTACTTGTCCTGTAGCTGGGGCTCTGCTTCTTTTCAAAGGTCCCACTCTTCATTTTAACTTCACAGCGCCAAATGGACAACAGCTTCAAGACTTCAGAAAAATAAAAGACACCGATTTGTCATTGTATTTTAAACGCAGTTACAAGAGTTCTACCTAGCTATCCGTACACAAGCCATATTCCCAAGATAGTCCTTTGTTTATGAAAGGAACACAAGGGCACACTACTCAACCGCTCTGTATTGTTCTTAGAAAATTCCAACGTCACCTTTTCTTTTTCTTTACCTGAGTTCAGGTCCCTCTGCACATACTGGGGATACAGCAATCAACTCTCAAAATAAAGCTAATCCAGGAAATTAAGAAATGTCCTCATTTAACTCACGTTTGAGAAGAACTAAATAATTATAAGTTCAGATTATAAAGTCATGGGCTTTATGACTAATGGCAGATGTTATAGCAGAATGACACTGTTTAGATTAATGTTAATTTTTTCCAGGATTTTGGGGGGGGTTGGGTGTTTATCACTTCACAGATACCCAGTGAAATAAGATTACTCAGTCCATGTACTGAACAACACAAAAATAGAAGTCGAAGTTAGAGCCCATCAAAATATATAACTGATCTGTCAGCCAACTCTGGGAGTTCCAAACAATACAGCCTTGACTCCTGACATCAAACACTGAAGGCTTTCTGCAGTGCTGAGACACTGCATCCTGACCAGGTATCCGTCACCTAAGGGACTCTCGCTCCAGCTGTGGAAGCCAAGATGCTCCCAGACAGCATCTCCTGTTGTTTTCCTCAGCTTCCTTCTGACTCAGCTTCCTGTCTTCACCACTCACTCTTCCTGTTGTTTCTATTTGTCAATTTCCATCATTGCATCTGTCTTCCCATCAGTTGCACAATGGCCCCATCTTGTAAGATATTGCAAGCTCCACCCCCATGGGGGGAGAGCAGTGAGTAGGAATTTCAGTTATCACTCTAATAACAACAGCTAATGCACCCATACTTGGAATTGAGCTTTTCCCTAAGGGATATTTAACTGTAAGAAAGCATCCAGTCGTCACGGCAATCCCACGAGGTGAATGCTGGCATCACCTTCATATTTGACGATGGGTTTGTTTGCACGTGTGTTTTGTTTAATTTTTTATGACCGAATGAGTGCTGTGTCTGGTCAGATCCGGAGAAAGCCCCAGAACGAACGATGAACTCTAGCACGTGCACACCTAAGGTCTGAAGTTGTAAGAAGTGCAGCCATGGTGTGACCGTTTTCATTAGAGGTCCTTCGGTTGTCCCCACACAAGCTCTATCCTGTGCATGTGACTGTTATCTGTGTACAATGTACAGACCGTACAACATGATCTTTCCCTTTAAAATCTTGGGGCAGTTCTTAGTATTAGGTGTTAAGAGTGACTTCAGTCCAGCGGTCTTCACATTTTCTAGTGCATTGTGACTGACAGTCGGGGGTAAATTAATGTGTACGCCTGAGGACCTGTACCTACAACTAGACAGTCATTGCCAGCTGTAAGTGTTCTAAAGACTTTTTACAAATGAGACATCGCTTTGACTGTGGGTGGGAGAGCAGAAGTTGAAAGTAACCCACGTGGTGAGCTAAAATACATTTTCCTCAGCTTCAGAACTCGGTCTGTCAGTCTCATTTACAAGCTATGCAAAGGCCGTTTCTCAAATATGGTCAGCCCCACCTACCCCGGAAGGAGAAGCTGCCATGTTAAATTGAGGAACCAGCAAAGCCTCAGCTCTGTGGTTGCAGCATTGATTCTTAGTTTAGCATAAACTACATGGACCCCCTACCCTTCTCTTCATACATGCACAAGCTCGAGAGCACACGCACACACACACTCACACACACACACACACACACACTCACACACACACACACACACTCACACACACACGCACAAACACACAAACATATGCACACATACACATACACACATGCACATGCACATGTATACACACACAGACACACATACGCACACACGCACACATGCACACACATGTTAGTAACTGAATGTGCGTGGGCATCAGATCTTGTATCCTCTGCTGCGGACAGCTCCAGACCTGGTACCAGGCTAGTTGTGCGCATGCACTGTAGTCTCCCAGATAATCTGCTCTCACTTTTATTCTGCTTCCCAGAGGGAAGTTGCCTGATGAGATAATTCCCTACTTTCAGGTTCCTTATTCTTGTAGATTTATTAACGTTTATCTAAGGTATGTTTCTGAATCAACGAGGAAGGGAACTACCTAAATTATTTGCGTGATATCTGCATGTTGCCCTAGGTGCCGTCGCTCGGGCAGAATTTGATTAGCAAGAGTCCTTGTCTTCTCTGCTGTGAGTGAGCCTTCAGCAGTGTGGGGCCCTTAGCTCCTTGGCAGCTCGAGCTCACAGTGGCTCAACTGCCTGACTGAAGTATCTGAAACCCAAATGCTCTGAGAGTCAAAACTTTTGAGTGCCGACATAATTCTTGGGAACTTTCAGACTCTGGAATATTTCAGATCTTTTTGTTTTTGGATAGGTGTCATGCAGATATCCCTAGGTCTGTAAAACTCTGAGGTCTGAAGCACTCCTGGTCCCAAGCGTTTTGGATGAAGGCTGTGTAACCTGTATGTCTAATACTCCTCTTCTGGCTGTGGCTAAATAACGGATGAGAGCCACTTAAGGGCGAGTAGTCTGTTTTGACTCATCCCTTAGAGGTTGCCGTCTCTCTGGGCGGGAAGGATTGAAACTGCTCTAATAGTGGTTCTGGGGACCTGAAGATGGCTTTGTCACATCTAGATCTAGGTAGGTTGGGCAGAGCCAAACGCTAGCCAGGCCAGAGACCCAAAGCTTGCCCATAATCTGGAGACCAACTGTGAGCATTTCAGACTCAAATCCTAACAGTCACCTTCACTCAAGGAGGGGCAAGGGAGACAGAAGTTCCTTATGGAGAACTTGAGGTCACAGGTACCAAAGACAAAGCGCCTGGTGGGGAAGGCAGCTCTGACGCCTTCCATTGATGGACAGCTTTCTCCATCTTAAAACTGTGCATCGAGCTGCCCCTGCCACTTTGTCGATGGCTCTTAAATTTCCTCATTGTAATGGTGAAGGGTAGTTGTACCATGGAAACTTTTGGGTGTCCCCCTGCCTCACTGCCTTTCATGTGGAGATTTTTATCATGATATCACGATATCACCGGTGCTGTTTCTGTCCTCTGACCACGGAGGGTGACAGTTGGGACTTTTCAGCTCTCTCTTAGTCAGGTGGCTCTGCCTATGCTTTCGGGGCCTTGGTTCTCCCTACAATTTCGTACAAATATTTGATTTTAGAAGCTTGTTAATATTTTATAGCTTTTTGTTTTGTTTTTTATTTATTTTTTAAAGTATTTATTTACATGTTTGTTCTGTGTATATGTGCCTGCACATGTGGCACATGGAGACAGAGGACAACATGAGGAAGTCGTTGGCAGCAAGAGTCTTTATCCACTGAGCTGTCTCACTGGCTTATAAACCAGTGTAAAATAAGCCTCATTTTACAGATTTTAAAGCCAGGGCTTGTAGCTCTTATTCCTAGAAGGAGCAGAGAGATGCAGCTCATAGACTAGTAGCAAATGGACAGAGATTTGGATTCATAGTCTGGCTCTGACCATCTCAAACGCCAAGTGATCTCTTGAACCTCTGAGGTCAGTTTACATCATTTTAACTTTTTATTGGTTCTTTGTGAATTTCACATCATGCACCCCAATCCCACTCATCTCCTCCTCTCTTTGTATCTACCCTCCAATCTTGCAATGAGCCCCCCCAAAGAAAACACAAAAATTAAAAACCATAACAAAACAAAAAGCCCAAAACCAAACATCTCAGCATGTTGTGGTCGCATCTACAGTATGTCACGGTGTGTCTCACACTATACCCTTTCGTCCACACATCTTTACTTGCCAACGTTCATTGCAACGAGTCACTGGTATGATTCGAGGCCTCTGGCTTCTGCTACACTATCAGTACTGGGTCCTCATTGGGACTCCCCTCAGATGTGCTGTTGTTGCCCTGAGCTTTGGCTCTGCAGGACAGGCCCCTTCACTTGCTCCAGCAGCTCACAGGTGGGTAGATGTCGCCATGGGCCAACACAGAGCCCTGGATCTGGGCCTGGGTAGCAGCTGAGTTGGTCAACCTGCCAGCTCTCCTGCACCAGGGCCAGCTCTCCAGCTCTGCCCTGGCTAGCTCACCCAAGTGATGCAGCTGGCAAGGGGCGGGGCCAGCTCTACTGAGTGCCAAAGCCACTGAGTGGTGGGGCCAGCTCTACTAAGTGCCACTGAGGGGCAGGGGCGGCTCTTTGAAACCTTTGGACATTAACATGGTCCAAGGTGGAAGTCCAGACCGGAGATGACCACATGGTCTTTGGTGGTGACACAAGTCATGGACATCAACACAGACCCCTGCTGCTGCAGGGCCATGGATCCAGACATAGCCCTGGGTGGCAGCACAGGTCAGGACTTTACCATGGCCCCAGGTAGCAGCCCAGCTGTTCCTCGTCCCCCACACATCTCTAATTCCACTTCCCCCTCTCTCGACAGTACTCAAACCATTTTGCTGCTCCTTCACTCCTATCTCTCCACCACACGGTTCCCCCTCACAGTGGCATGTGAACCATGTGGTGGCAGGTGGAGACGGATTTCTTTCCTGTAAATGGAAGAACTACTATTTTCTGAGTTGTCCTTGGGTCCATTGTTCACTACCATGTTCCCATGTTGTATCCATGGGAATACCTATTTTGATCACCACTACATCTGATTGACATCATGTCAAGCGTTTGAAATATACTTGCTATATTACCTCTCCATATATCCAGGTATAAAGTTGGTATTGTTGTCTCCTTATTTCCTAAGGCTTAAGGAGGTTTCTTAAGTGATTTATCTACAGGTCATAGCAGTAGCTCAGAGTTAAGGTTCACAGTTGCCTTGTCCATTTTAAGTGCATTTCTTAAGAGTGCAAACCGTGACTGTTGACACTACATTGATGAGAGCTAAAGAGCTCGATCAGAAGGTAAGAGCTCTCACTGCTCTTGCAGAGGAACGGATTCAGTTCCCAACATCTCCAGGGCAGCTCAAAACCCTTAACTCCAGTTCTAGGCCTCCTCAGATACCAGACATGCACATGGTGCATACACGTGCATGTAGACACACATACTCACACATGTCAAATAAAAATAAATAAATCTTAAAATAAATAACATTACAGTCAGGCTTAGTGGCATCCCAACACTCAGAGCCTGAGGTTGGAGAATCAAGAGTAAGGGTCCAGCCTGGTCTACATATTGAAACTCTATCTCCTTTACCATGACCTAGGTGTCACCTGATAAGTCTTAAGTCTCCCTGTCTGGGATTGAGTATTAAATGATTGTTCCTGTGCCATATTTTCTATCCCGCCTCTATGTTGGGTACGTCTCCTGGCTTAACAAACATTTGAGAAGCAAGCAAGTAAGTGCTTGAGGGTTTGTGACATACAGTCTAACAGTTATGCAAGGATTAGGTTACATTGTGTAGCCACTGAAATTTCCCTCTTGTGACACTTAAAAGTTTGACAAAAGAAACATCGCATCATAAATTGGTATCAGTAGATATTTGCTAACCGCCTGTTACTCCTTCCCCCACCCGTGTGTGTGTGTGTGTGTGTGTGTGTGTGTGTAATTGACCTTGTTATCAGAGACTAAAGGAACAACTCCATGAGCCCATTGAGAATGTCACACTATTAAGAATAACTGGGAGCTTGTGTTGCCATCGCTAATGTACAAATGTGGTTACTGGTTTTCAGCTCAAGCTAGAATACAGAAAGGCCTAGGAACTTAGGGAGTGAACAGGGAGAAGTGCTGTGCAGGACAACAGAACTTGTCCTGAACGTTTGGTGTACCCAAGGGGAGAGGAGGGGGACAACAGGGGCCATTATCTCAGGTGCCCAAAGCTCTCACTTCTCATGCCTCATGGTGCATGTGGTTGGGCTTCTCTTAACATTACTGCGTATTTTCCAAGTCTGGCCACACTTCCTCAACTGTTAGCAGGTACTTTCCACTGTTCGCGTTTCAGACTAGTCAGAGCTGAGACGCCTAAAGTAAGGTTAGTTAATATCAATGCTGATGACTTCCAGGACCACCTGCCAGGTCTGCACCATCTGTGGGGCTCCTAAGACTTCAAGCAGGGAACTGGCATTCAGGAGCCAGAACAAGGCATGGTCTTTTAGAGCTAGGCCATGGTGTAAAACCTAGATTTACACTCACACAACAAACACACAGAGTGTATACGCAATCAAGTGCAACTCCAGGGTAGTGACTATAATATTTCTTACATGTAGACTAGAAATGTGCTCTGTTCCCTAAGATAAGTTTCTAAAAGTTTGCATCTTCTTTTACCATCACCCTTTCCTTTCCCCTTTCCTTTAGGTGTATCTCAAAATTTGGAGATTTTTCCCTCCCAAATCTTCAGTTTTTGAATCCTAATGGATGTGCTTCCTGAGCTTGGCCAGACCACACTAAGATTCTGGACATTCTACTTCTCTATTCAAGCTTGTGTCTGATTCACTTCTCTACTCTGTGGGAGGGGGGAAACATTTTCCCAACTCTGGCTTCTCCAGTTCCCTCTTCTTAAAGCAGAGTTTTCTAAGGAGAGGTGGTGTTCTAAGGAGGAAGCATTTTGTTTATATTTTATTACCTGCAGTATGTGCACGTGCGTGTGTGTGCGTGCGTGCGTGCGTGCGTGTGTGTGTGTGTGTGTGTGTGTGTGTGTGTGTGTGTGTGTGTGTGTGTTTGCAGTATAGCCTGGGTCACTGACAGTTTACTTCTAGAAACAAGAGAACCTCAGTGCTTCCTTTTTGTTGGGTTCGGCATCCAACATCCCTGATTCAGCTACATCAAACCAGCACCAGCCATCTCTGTAGGCTTTTGTTTGCCTTTCAGTTCACAGAGCTGTTACCATCTTGGCTATATGGAAAAACGCCTGTAGTGAGCCCCCTAACACTGCCTTCTCTCACGAAAGCCTTCCCTTTAGTCTTTATGCCATCTCCTTCCACACCCTGCCCCTCCTGCCCCTCCTTCTTTCTCATTCCCATCTCCCCATCCTTTCTCCTTCCACTCCTTCCTCTAACCCTTCCCTTCTTCTCTGTCAGAGTCCAGGTCTCCCTTCTCTGTGCTCACAGCACCATGATGACATCTTTAAAGGACTCAGGGTAGTGTAGACTTTCTTTTACTTGACTGTGTGTCTCTGAAAGCATCGTTGTGTTTTTCAGTGACCAAGATAAGACAACCCCTTCCAAAAACAATAGTGGATAATTAAAGTATACAGGGCTCCCGGATACAGGACCCCTTTTCTCCACGAGGGCCATGGGGACACAGGCAGGAAAGGCCAAGCCTGGTGGTGGCGTTGCTTGTCTTCACATTTCCTTTGAAATGCTCAGGAACTCGAGAGGAGAGATATCTCGAATTTCCCCAGAGATCGCTAGTCCTGAGTTTGTAGGCTCAACACGACACTAGGACTTTGGCCTTTTGGAGTTTCCTTTTGGGTCACCCTGATGAAGGGCAGAGAACAGATACAGGAATGTGGTAACCAGGGCACTTGGAAAGTGAGGAGCCTGCCCCAGGTCACCCTAAGCTAGTCCTTTAACCCCATTCCCCTGCGTAATGGTCATGGGAGTGTGGGGAGACCTGAGCGTCATAATGTAGATTAAGCATCCAGCAGATATTAACTGCTATTGTTATGACCCAAGTCCTTCCACTGTCTTTTAGCTGCTGTTTTCTCTGACTCCAGATGACAAGGCCTATCTGGAGTCTCTGGGTTAAAGATCCCACATAAAAGAGGGGACAGGCTGCCTGACCTTTGAGAAATCTGTTGAGTCTAAGCCTCTTAGTTTATTTTGTGCTGCTGTGAGCAAATGCCTGAGGCTGGGTAGTGTATGAGTCAGAGAGATTCATTTCCTTCCATTTTGGAGGCTGGAACATCATGCGAGGGTGAGGAGCTACATCGGTTCCTCTGCTTCATTCCATGGTAGCACAGGCAAGGAAAGGTGATGGGCCGATGGAGACGCTGCTGTGAACACCGACATTACCCCTCCCTTTAACACCACTACGTTCTGGATTTGGTTCTTACACGATTCTGGAAGATGCATTTGAACTGCAACACTGTGTATCTTTCTCTAGGGGGCCATCTGTACCTCTGGCCAGGGGAACAAATTCTTCCCCGGGGATGGAAGGAATCCTCTTGGATTCTATATGGCATGGTGTTTGTTTTCCTTACCAAAGAAGCCACATCTTACTTTTGTGTTCTCAGCATCTAACACGGGCTCTGGAGTGCAGCAGATATTAGGCAATGTCAGTTGAAGGGATAGTTGTACACATTTGAGTTTGCTTAGGGCACACATTGAGAATAGAACCCTATTAATGATATGCAAACTCCACAACTGCATTCTATGCTTTTATGCTTTTTATTCTCTACATAAACTATTGGTTTGGGCCACTCTTAGAGCTGTAAAAACATTGCAGAGGTGTTATGACGACTCCCTTTATGCCCATCACTTAGGTTCCACGCCTCTAAACAGAAGGGCTTCCTTTTAGTTTGTTACTGTTGTTTTTAAAACGCTTTTCTCCGAATTGACGTTCAGTTGACATATCAAATAGTGTGTGTCTCTCACGTGCAATGTAGGTTTTGAAATGTATTTGCACTATTCTAAACGAGTGGTCACCTCATGGTTACTTTCTTATGTAGTCAACCCTCTTAGTCCACTTCCTTAGCATTTTCAAGAGTGAGGCAGACTGTCATCAACTGTAGTCACCATGGTACCCAGCAGCTTTCCTGAACTCATTCCTCCATGCAAGTGTGACAATGCATGACCCCTAGCCACTCTAGCTTCTGGTAGCCACCATTTTATGGACTCTCAATGTCCATAATATATATATTCTCTACATATTAGTGAGATGAGGTTGTATTTGTGTTTCTCTGGCTGTCTTCAGGTTTATCTATTTCTTGCACAGACAGAAATTTTCTTCCTATTGTTTAGAAGAGTATCATTCCATGTGTTTTTTTTTTTTACCATGCACCATATGCATACAATGCTTTATCCAATCATCAATCAATGGGCATTTAAGTTGTTTCAGTTTCTCGGCCATTTTTTCTTTGAAGCAGCACCTTACTATGTAGCCCAGGACAGCCTTCAATTTATTACTCTCCTGCCTTGGCTTCCCAGGTGCTGAACTTACAGTGTCTGTCACCATGCCTGGCATTTCTTGGCCATCAAGAACAGTGCAGCCTTTTGGGGTGCCCTGCATGGGGATGTAGATCTCTTAAACTAATGGTTTCTTGTCCTTTTGGTAAATACCCAATAATGGGGTATCTGGACCACGTGGCAGTTCTGCTTTTAACCCCTCAGGAATCTCCTGGCTCTTTAATAAGGTTACCCTACAACTTTGATAGTCTCGTGTTCCCTGGTTAAGGAAGTTGGCACAAATGCAGAAGATAGCAAAGCAAATTTAAAGGTTGGAAAATAAACTCCTCAACCAACGTCTAAAAAGGATAAACCATCTCCAACGTGGGAGATTTATGAATTGACCAGCTCCTATAGTTCTGTCTGAGATTAGCCCAAGAAAGGAGGAGCTGTAATTGTATCAGAACAGATTTAGGTTACAAGGCAGGGATATGAGATACCGGAGAGGTTATAGAGTTTCCTTATTTGGGTCTTTTTAAAGAAAATGCTAGATGGCTCCCTTTCTGGGACAGTCTGTTCGCTGGCTTGCCTAGAAGCTAGGAATGAACTGGATCAGCTTGTCTTTAGCCGTGCGTGATGACGTCCCAGAAAATAGGTCCCACAGGCCACTTTGACAGCTCTCCTGCTCTGAACTGTTCCACTGGGCAGCTGAGTAGGGACATCCGCCTGGGGTCCATGAGGAGATGCATCTTCTGGGACAGCTCTGTGTGTGATGAGGTAAGGACAGGCTCAGTGGCTGGCCCCAGGGACCAGGCCCCTCCCCCACTGGCTCAGAGATACCTTTGGGGTACAGCCACTATTCCTGTGGGCACTCGGACCAACCGTGCTGTTCTGTGCAAGCTCGGCTCTAGTCTGCAGGTTCACTGCTCAGCTACTAAGTGGAATCTTGAGACTTTTAACCTGGAAGGGACTTCCTCTCTCAATATATGGATGAAGAAACTGAGGCCCAGAGAACAAGCTGGAGGTTGATGCCACACAGCCAGGAGGGAGGTGGGGTCTCCTCACGAGAGCCCAGACACCACCTTCCCTCAGTCCCCCGCCCATTACTCCAGCTGAGACTCAGCAAACTCACTCACTTAGTGAGTTGTGGGGGCCGATTTTGGTATCTGGTATTTTTATTTATTTATGTCTGTATGTCTGTACTTTGAGATAAAGTGATCCTGACAGGACCGAAACTCGTCATGTAGCAAAGGATGATCTCAAACTCAAGGAGATCTTTTTGCCTCAGTATGTGATAGGCTTGTAGGTCCATGTCACAATACCTGCCACACTATTTTAATTGTAGACAGGCCTCTCTGGTCCTTTTGGTTTTTTATTCTCAGAGGTCCGTGTTTAAGCTTTTCACCCATTTTTAGTGAGCTCCAGGAAATCTCACTGTGTTCACCATTTGTGTTAGGTTAACCATCATCTAGGGGTTATATTCAAACCTTGACGTTTAAATGTGGGCTTTGTGGAGCCTTAGCCTTTGCGTCTCCCACTCTTGTACTTCCTCCTGCACCTCCCAGCAGCTAGAGTAGAGCGTTGTACAGAAACATCCCAGCGGGTTTTCATTCACAGACGAGTGAACAGAGTTTGATATTCAGATGATAACAGTAAGTTGATTGATATCAATTCTTTTTTTTTTTTTTTTTTTTTTTTTCGGAGCTGGGGACCCGAACCAGGGCCTTATGCCTTCCTAGGCAAGCGCTCTACCACTGAGCTAAATCCCAACCCCGATATCAATTCTTTGAACAATATTTTTGGCATGCTCTGAACTTCAATGGGAAGAAGCATGGTTCTTAAAGTCTCTGTGCAGGATGAAAAGACGCTGTGGATTTCCAAGAGGCTAGAACCAGGGGTAGCACTGTAGCCTAAGGAAGGAGAGGGGTGCCAATGTACTGCTGTACTCTCAAACTCCAGCCCGGTGTATCACCCTTGCTTACAAAGCTTGGGTTGGATATCTTGGTGGAGAGCAGAGGTACTGAGGATGTTCTAGGAAGGACAGGTGGGGCAATGTGGTCTCCAGAGTTGAAGATAGGGCTGGGATGTCCCCTGTAGCTTCAGAAGCCCCTCAATCGAGTGGCCAACCCCAGAAGCTTTCGGAGCACCACCATGGGGAGCAGGCTAGAGTGCTGGGACTTGCTGGCTTTCCTAGCAGTGTTCCCACAGCTCCAGATTTGCAGTGACAGGCCTCCTTTGCCTTCTCCCCTGAGGCCTTTAGGTCAGAGGCTGGAGAGAAAGGGTTCTGTGCCATGGAACAGCCTGTGGGGAAACTGGTGCATGCAGAAATAATTTAAAAAAAAAAAGTCGAAATTTGAGGTTTAACTTGATAGAAGGATTTGTAAGAGTCTTTTAAGTGCCCATTTATATCTGAGACCATTGTAATTGAATTCATTTTTAAAAAGATATGTTTGGGTGTTTGCCTCCTTTTATGTCTATGCATCAATTGTGTACCTGGTGCCTCTGGAAGTCAAAAGAGGGAGTTGTATTCCCTGGGACTGGGGTTACTGGAGTTACGGACAAATAGGAGCTGTCCTGTGGGTGTTGGAAGTCTAAACCTAGGTTCTCTGCAAGAGCCACAGTGCTCTTAACCACTGAGGCGTCTCTACAGCTCCTATAACTGACCTGTTAAAAACCAAAACAAAGTCGTCTAAAAGCTGTAATTTTAGAGTCATCCTTTAACTGAAAGGGAACATGAAGAACTCGTATCTAATGACAGAGCAAGTTGCCGTATACTCTTCCTTAGCTTTCCTACAGGTGTTCCTGCAAAGCAGAAAGCGGGGGACCAAGCAAAAGCCGTTTCTCCCCTTAAACTGTGTGAACATTTTCTTCTGCTGAAGAATCTCATCACATCTTCGCTTCATTTCTTAGTCATCTTAAGCTACAGTCAGCCCCCGTGGCTCCCGTGTTGCTCAGATAGTGTGTTTCTGATTATTCACTGTTGTGGAAGTCTCTGGAAGCTTTGTCATTTCCCCAGTGGATGTTGAGATCCCCTGAGGTTGCTCAGATGCAACTGGGACCAAGAGTCAGGAGTTTCCAGTTTTCCTTTACCTACAGAGTCAGATTGCAGAGAAAGTGGGGCACAGGCAGAAGCGTGCCTTGAGCCTTGATCATGTGATACTGGGTGACAAATGCCTGGGACTCTAGCAGGTGAATAACTGGTCGCTGCTGTCCCTAATCTCAACACCAATGCACCCAGAGTAGCCTTTGAGTGGCACCACAGGAGGACAGGCCACTCCTCCTCTCTTTCTGCTGTTTACATAATCAGTCCTGAAACCTGAGAAATAGCCACGCCTAAGTACACACTCATTTAGAGGAGATCCCTCTAGCACTACGTTCTGTGGTGAACACCTATTAAGTAGCTTCTACATTTGGTCCTTGGGCAATTTGAGCCAAAAATACTTTGGTAAGAACTCATTCTCGGAATCCCTGGGTGTGACCCAGCTGGGGAACACCATACATCTGGAAGCAGAGACACCAACCCTGACATCTTTCAACAGATTTGTGACTTTTGCAGCTGGGGAAGGACTTGAGCTAAAGGGTAGTCTTAAAAATTAAAACAAACAAACAAACAATCAAAAAACAACAAAGAAAAACTAGTGATCTCTTTAGCCAACTTTCTTGGAATTCTATAGCAATTGATCTAAAGATCCCAAGTCCCCACAGAAAGCAGAAGTGACCCAGTTGTGATTTGAGATTCATCCTCTTAGATCTATGATTTGGGTAGTGATCCATAAAGGACGTTCCCGAGCTCATTACTGATTGAAATGCTTCCTGGCAGAGCATTGTTAGATGGTGTGATCCTTAGAAAGGGACACGTGGGCTGGTGAGATGCCTCGGTGGGTAAAGGTGACTGGGGCGCAGTCTGACAGGGAGTTTGATCCCTGGGTCCGACCTGGTGAAAGGAGAGAAACTGACTCTTTCGAGCTGTCCCTTACTCCTACTTGTTCAATACGCCACACTCTCAGCCATATACTCCCCCCACTAAATAAAATACAGTTAAATGTTTCACCAAACAGTAGGACATGGGCAGGGTCTGGAGTATAGTCAGTGGAAGAATACATGATTAATATATATAGCACCAAAAAGAAATGAATAAATACTTTGGACTTATGCTCACCACAGGGTCTGTAAAGCACAATTAAGAGTCTTCATTCATGCCCTGGAAGACACAAGCATTCTTTCTTTTGGGGCTCTAGACACCCAAGTAGGACCCTTTACTGCTGCTGCCTATACTGTGCTAGTATTGCCAAGTGACACCTTCTCCTGAGTACCTGGTAATAGTTGATACGATAGCCCACTCCTTCTAATGTGCAGGATTAAAAATGGGCACAGTCCCCTCAGGCAAACACACCAGCGGTGTAAGGTATCTAAAATTAGATGCTACGGCAGCTATGTCCTTCGTAGATGCGGCTGGAGTGCGTGTTATAACATTAATCATGTCTTGCCTCACTCTGGGGAAACGATGTCCTTTGCACGCTGCACTTGGCCCAATTAATTGAAGGGTCTCCTCTCTGTCAAAGTCACTGAGACTTTTAGAGGTAGCTTTAACCTCTCTCTCCTCTGCATTGGGAACACCAACTGGGCGTGGTCCTGGAGCATCTGCTCATAGACAAAGCACTTCACGTGGTTACAGGATGGTTTCCCTATGTATAAATCAGAAAACCGTAATAAACTTTGATGCTCCAGTCTCTAAAAGTGGGGATGTATTTCTAGGTCCTGCTCGGCAGGAAGGTAAAAGAAACATAATGTCTACGTAAGTCTGGGCCCTTCAACAGCTCACAGTGGCCACAGCAACCTAACATTTCTTACATTGCTTAAACACTCTTTTCTCACCTGCCCTCTCTCCTTCCCTCCCCCTCCCTCCTCCCTCCCTCCTCCCTCCCCCCTCCCTCCCTCCCTCCCTCCCTCCCTCTCTCTCTCTCTCTCTTTCTTTCTTTCTTTCTTTCTTTCTTTCTTTCTTTCTTTCTCAAAGCTATTGAACTAGTGATGATTTTTAAACATGAAGTCATTCCTACTAGTTGCTTCTCCAAGTTGATCTTCCCGCTTTTAAACCTCCAAAGAAAATATTATTTGTTCGCTCCTGACCAACATACTGGTTTTATTTTTTGTTTGTTTGTTTGTTTGATTGTTTTGTTTTGAGACAGGGTTTCTCTGTATAGTCCTAGAATTCACTAGTCCAGGCTGGCCTCAAATTCAGAGATTTCCCCCATGCCCCTGCCTCCTGAGTGCTGGCATTAAAGAGGTATACCACCATGCTTAGAAACATGTGGCATTTATGCTTAATCAGTTCTTCTTCACTGTGCCATGATGTTTGAGGTTTCTTTTTTTTTTTTTTTTTATCTAGTATGTTGGTTCTTCTATGGCTTCTATGGCTCTGGTCTTTAAAAGCTCTTTATGTTTTTATTTATGCACATGTGGGTGCCCTGCGTGTGTTTATGTGCCTCACGTTTGTACAGGGGAGGCTAGAGGACGTGAGGTCTCCTGGAGTTGGACCTGCAGATGTAGGTCCACCAGGACAGTACATGCTCCTAACTGCTGAGCCACCTCTCCAGTTCTCTTGGCTGTTTTTGACACAGTGCAATCTCGTTCCTATGTTTACTTAAACATCTCAGCAGTCTCTTACAGTGTCCAATAATCCGACACTCTCGTGTGCGAACGCAGGGCCAGGTTTGGATTCCATGACCCAGTTTACTCTCCTCAACCTTAGTCTTTGTGCTGTGCATTCCGTAACTATCCAGGTCATGCTTCAATTGAAAGAAAGAACAGGGTCTGGCCTATAGTAGCCACTCATAAAATATGTGTGGGATTTAAGAACCTATGGACTCCTGTATACCAAGGATAAGATGTCTAACAAGCCGGACCTGTCACCTTAGAACCAGACTTGCTGTGGCCTCTAGAAATTGCTTCAGTGTGTTAGGGAGACCTGCTGTGTGGGGCATGTGCAGTGTTAGGGAGACCCTGCTGTGTGGGGCATGTGCAGTGTTAGGGAGACCCTGCTGTGTGGGGCATGTGCAGTGTTAGGGAGACCCTGCTGTGTGAGGGCATGTGCAGTGTTAGGGAGACCCTGCTGTGTGGGGCATGTGCAGTGTTAGGGAGACCCTGCTGTGTGGGGCATGTGCAGTGTTAGGGAGACCCTGCTGTGTGGGGCATGTGCAGTGTTAGGGAGACCCTGCTGTGTAGGGCATGTGCAGTGTTGGTCTCGTTAAGGAGGGACGAGCCAAGTCAGCCACAGTAACTGAGCAGAGTTACAACAGCTTTCCTCTGACAGAGGCCCCGTTGCATAATGCAGACTGCAAACTTCCTCTTCTGCAATTTCCAGACAGGCTAACGATGTTGACATTCAAGTCGCCCACCAGCTAAGGGATTCAAGATACTTAGTGAGTGATTGGTGATGGATGGGCGAGTGCAGAGAGTGAGCGGCAAGGTGTGGAGGGGAGCCTGGGAGACGGCTGGGGGGAGGGGAAAGAACTGAAACTGAGATGGAATGGGCGAGTCTTAGCTTCTCCCAGCTTCGGTGTCCTTCTGTATAAAATGGGAATAGTCAGACTAACACACACCATCAGCATACACTGAGTCATTGGGGGACATTAAATTACGGTACTATACCCCACAGATGCCCCTTAAAGCCTGGTAAGGATTTTGCTACGAGCCTATGGTTCTTTTTAGCATTAGATTTTAGAGAGCTGGAGTTGAATTTTCAACCACTTCTAGCAAAACGAGACAGGTTTTGGGCATCCATTAACTGCTGACGTCCCCGCTGACCGCGTCCTCTTGCTGCGTCTGTGTTTGCTCTCCTTTGACTTGAAGATGCCTCTGTAACTTGGTTCAGATGAGTTTTGGGAATGCGATTGTAAGAGAAGGATGGAGGAGAGGGAATGGAGAAAAGGTGGTGGTCAGATCGCCAGTCTGTGTCTCTGCGGGATTTCTGGGCTCTGAATGAGAGTGTGTTTGTTTGTACAATAGCCTTCAGCATGTCTGCCCCAGAGAAGCCATCATATCACTATCTTGTTAGATATAGAAGGCCAATGATAATGTTTTTAATCAATAACAAAAAGGCCTTTTAAATGAGTTAAAATACACTTATGTAGATACTTTTCAACCATGCCTCTAGTTCCCGTAGATGTCTATGGTGACAGGGAGCTAAGATCACGTTGGGTGGGGAATAGTCTAAACTTCCCAGGCAACGCATGCAGGCTTGTTACTTTTATTTGCTTACTCTTGTAGCCTGGGGTATTTGTTTATTTTCATTTCCATGGGAGAATTTTATTAACAAAAGATTGGGTAACGAAAGTTTGAATCACTGTCATTTCACGTGGCCAGAGAGTCTCACTCACATCGACAGATATGCACCACTCACATCGGCAGACATACGCCACGCACATCGGCAGACATGCGCCACGCACATCGGCAGATAGGTGTCCTTCACATCAGCAGACATGCGCCACTCACATTGGCAGACATGCGCACTCACATCCGCCACTCACATCGGTAGACATGTGCCACGCACATTGTCAGACATGCGCCACTCACATCGGCAGATAGGTGCCATTCACATCGGCAGATGGGTGCCATTCACATCGGCAGATGGGTGCACTTCACATCAGCAGACATGCGCCACTCACATCGGCAGACATGCGCCACGCACATTGTCAGACATGCGCCACTCACATCGGCAGATAGGTGTCCTTCACATCAGCAGACATGCGCCACTCACATTGGCAGACATGCGCACTCACATCCGCAGACATACGCCACTCACATCGGTAGACATGTGCCATGCACATTGTCAGACAGGTGCCACTCACATCGACAGATAGGTGCCATTCACATCGGCAGATGGGTGCCATTCACATCGGCAGATGGGTGCACTTCACATCAGCAGACATGCGCCACTCACATCGGCAGACATGCGCCACGCACAAAGGCAGACATGAGCCACGCACAAAGGCAGACATGCGCCACTCACATCAGCAGACATGCGCACTCACATCGGCACGGCAGACATGCGCACTCACATCGGCAGACATGCGCCACTCACATCGGCATATAAGGGTGGATGCCGATTTCACAGGTAATTGTGATACAGTTTGACCCATTTGCTTTTTTGCATGGATATCAGTCATCACTGAGAACAAGTGCAGGACCAGAGAATGATGTGGGAACAAGAAAGGAAGGAAGGAAGGAAGGAAGGAAGGAAGGAAGGAAGGAAGGAAGGAAGGAAGGAAGGAAGGAAGGAAGGAAAAAGAAAAGAAAATTGGTTTAAAGTTCCCTTGTCATAAATGGAAAACATTTTAAAATAGATAAGTTTATTACAATGGTAAAAATAGAATTATAGTTAGACACATCTCATCAGTTGTCTCTCCACTCCATTTACCACCTGCACACCAGGAACTCCAGTGGGTGGAACCCCCATCCAAGAAGGTAGCAACGAGCCAGGGGTAGACATCCATTTTCTGTTTCATGCCCCTTCTGACCACTAGGGGGCAGCCGTGATGCACAGTGATAGCAAGTTTCTCAGCAAACTTTTCTGAGAAAACAGTCAAAATGTGTTTCAGATTTTCATATATGAATTTTTAGAAGGTCACCTCCTTCCTTCATCCTTGACTGTGTATGGTCAAACTTATGCATAAAGTGTATCTACTGGCTTGGCCAAGAATTAATTTAAAAGCTAATCATGATGACATTTGTAAAGACACATAAAAGTTAAATTGTACATTCCCATATGTTAAATTACTCCAAAAAACCCACACCTCTTTCTCTGTTCCTCGTAATGTTGGCTTAGAGTAAATGGGCCAGAAGGTTCACTGGTTTCCTCAGCCAGCTGCCAGGTGAACCCGTCAGCTGGGAGTTCATGAAGGACTGGTACTTAATTCTCCTTCACTGGCTTCCTTATGAGAACGGGGGATTTGACAAAGGATGAGTGGCCCAAGGTGGGAATTTCCAGTCCTGGGCGTGACCTCCACCACCTTCCGTAGTCACAGGAATCCTTAAGTCAATTTAGATAAGCACCTACTAATCCTTAAGTCAATATAGATAAGTGCCACGTGAGGAGCTGCCTCGTGGTGAGGGGAGGGGAGAAACTGTAGATGTCAGTCTTTGTTGACCCACATGGGAGGCTGGGACGTTTTGAAAGATGGCTGCAAGTCACGGAGGGTGAGGACGAACGTGGCTTCCTCTAACAGACAGGCTTCGTTCTGAGCTTACAGGAACTGAGATGCACCGTGCTCACTCTGTCCTCTTTCTCTCAGGTCTGTCATCTAAAGCAGTCAAAATGGCCAGAGGATCCGTGTCTGATGAAGAAATGATGGAGCTCAGAGAGGCTTTTGCCAAAGTCGGTGAGTGGACCCGACCCCCGCACACTCTCCCCACTCCCCCCACTATTTTACCACTTCGTTGTGAACTGGATAGGGCAGCAGTTCTCAACCTGTGGGTTGTGACCCCTTTGAGGGTCAAACTATTCCTTCACTGAGGTCCCCTAAGACATCTAGAAAACACAGGTGTTTCCATAACGATTCATAACACTGGCAAAGTTACAGTTACGAAGTCTCAATCAAAATAATTTTATTGCTGGGGGCTGCAACATGATGAACTGCATTAAAGGGTTGCGTCATTTTGACGATTGAGAACCTGGGAGAGCCTGTTTCTGAAAGATGTACCTGAGAAAACACTTCTTTCCTAGTTCAAACAGCAAACCTGGACTCTTGCCTGCAGCCTTTTCTTGTAGGCGTTCCCTGTGCGCCCTTACTTACATCTTGCCTGCTTTTATAAGAATTCTAAGGATCGCAGAGGCAGGTGGGGCGCAGTCAGTAAAGTGTCGGCACTCAAGCATGAGGACCTGAGTTTGGTCCCTTGCTCCCACATGAATGCTGAGCCTGGTACCATGCACTTGGAATCGTGCCCTGGAGAGCAGAGACAGGTGAATCCCAGGGGCTCACTGGTCAATCGGTGTAGCCAGTTGGTGAGCTTCAGCTTCCACAGGAGAACCCTGTGTTGGAATACAAATGGCTCCTGAGGATCAACAGCCAGAGTTGTCCTCTGACCTCTGCATGTACATATGCACTAGCATGCACACACACGAAAACACACACACATGCATGAACATTCATGTACACGCATGTGTGAACATACACATACGCATGTGTGAACACATACACACGCATGGCATACACACATGTGTGAACACACAGGAACATACACACACATGTGTGAACACACACACATGCACAAAGATGCGCACACACCCTTTCATGCGTGCATGCCTGCACACATTCCTAAATATTCCACTGTGAAATTAAGAGTCTTTTACGGTGGGTGTTGGAAGTGATGTGACTGTCTGGATTTAAGAGCAGTGGCCTCCTGCGAGATATTTGCCTCTATCTGGGTCAGGCCAAAGCCCCATGACTGGTCATCTCTCTCCAGCCCCACCTGTCATCTAGTGTGCCTTTGCCTTTCTAAAGACTGAGCCCAGGTTACCCCAGAGCTTCACTACAGCCTTTGTGTCGCAGATACTGACGGCAACGGGTACATCAGCTGCAATGAACTGAATGACTTGTTCAAGGCGGCCTGCCTGCCTCTGCCTGGCTACCGAGTGAGAGAAATCACAGAGAACCTGATGGCCACAGGTGACCTGGACCAAGATGGGAAGATCAGCTTTGATGAGTTTATCAAGGTGAGCCTGAAACTGAATCCAAGGCGATGCATTTGAACCTTGAACTCGGTGTCAGTAAATATCCAGAGAGACGATCCAGCCCTTCCCGGTTCACTGTTAACAGCTCTTACCTTCCTGGGTTTTCTTGACCACAGGTTAGGTTTCTAAAAATGCCTTAATCTTGCTGGGTTTGTGTCTACATTAGGGTTTCATTGCTGTCAAAAAGGCCTGTTGCTATGACCACAGCAACTCTTATAAAGGACATTTCATTGGGGCTGGCTTACAGTTTCAGGGGTTTCAGTCCATTGTCATCTTGGTGGGGAGCATGGCAGCGTTCAGGCAGGCATGGTGCTGCAGAAGGAGCTGCGAGTTCTACATCTTGATCCACAGGCAGCAGCAGGAGACTGCGTGCCACCCCAGGCATAGCTTGAGCATCTGAGACCTCAACGCCCACCCCCACAGTGGCACACGTCCTCCAATAAGCCCGCACCTATTCCAACAAGGCCACACATCCTAATAGAGCCATTCTCTGTGGGCCAAGCGTTCAAACACATGAATCTATGGGGACCATACATATTCAAACCACCGCAGTGTTGGTAGCTCACCTCCGGAATCCCTGCACTTGGGAACCCAAGGCAAGAGGATTTGTTTTGAGTTCAAGGCCAGCCTGGTTTACATAGTGAGCACCAGGCCAGCATAAAGTGTGTAACAAGACTTGGTCAAAAAAAAAAAAAAAAATCAAAACCAAGTGAACCAAACGTGTTATGTTTTTACAGGTCTTCCATGGCTTAAAAAGCACCGAGGTTGCCAAAACCTTCCGAAAAGCTATCAACAAGAAGGAAGGGATCTGCGCGATCGGTGGCACCTCTGAGCAGTCCAGCGTGGGTACCCAGCATTCCTACTCAGGTAAGCTGTGCTGATGGGTGAGGAGCGGAGGAAGAGAGGGCGAGAGATTCGAGAGTTGAGGACTGGGGGAGAATGCAATAAGGAGGAAGGACCCAAGCTGTCTGGGGTTACAGAGTCAGTATCTGGCATGCAAACCAAAGGGGTCGAAGCAAAGAAGCTCACACAGCCATCTTCCCATGTGGGAGTGGACCAGTTTCAAGCACAGGACACCAGAGCTGCCTGAGCCCCGGGGGGCTTTGTGTACTGAGTGACCTCATTTGCATTGAAAATATGCTTTAGACGCTGCCAAATTTCCTTTGAAAACCTTATGGACAAAATCAGCCCTTTGAGTCTTCATCTTCAATATCCTGATTATTCTTAACACCTGCTGAGTGGTCAAAAAATATTGATTGGGCAGAGAAGTTTTATATTTATTCCAAAGGCTGACACGAAGCAGCCCTAATGGAAGCTTCTAAGATCCGAATGGTGTGGTTACTTAACGTGTTTTAAAGCTCAGTTTTCTTTGGTGACTCCATGTCAAAGATGAGTTTGTGGATAACCATTGCTTGCTGTTGATAAGACAAAGTCTAGGCCTTCTTATTAAGAATATATGTTTATTAATTCTTTAAGAAATGTATATGATGTATCTTAAACACATACACCCCTCCCCCAACTCCTCCCATAACCTATCCTTTTGTCTCCCCCATCCCTTCCCACTCTCTTTTGAGATTTCTTCTTCTTGTCTTCCTCCCACTTTGTCTTGGGAATGGAACATGGGAATGAGTGTGGTTGTCACAGCAATACAGAAAATGGACTCTCCTCCCCAGACAGGGGTGGGATTTCATGCACACCTTCCCAATTCCGTGCTGGGATTTTGACTGGCTCGAGCTAGCCCGGGTCTTCTGCATGCTGTCGCAATCACTATATTCACATGTGCGTCCGCCGAGCTACGTCTGGTAAACACTGCGTCCTTGAGTTCAGCAGCTACCTCTGGCTCTTAGAATCTTTCCAGCCCCCCACCCCTCTGAGAAGATCCCAAGCCTTGAGGGTCGGGCTGTGGCATGTGTGTCCCACTTAGGGCTGAGCATTCCACAGTCTCATGTTCTCTGCAAGTTGACCAGTTAAGGATCTCTGTTACTTGCCATCTACTGGAAGCTTCTCATGAGGGTTGAGAGGTGCTCTAATCTACAAGTGAAGCAATAAGTCATAAGAATTGGTTTCATACTGTGTCCATTTAGTAGAATAATGACGAGTTCTCTCCTGGGCCTGTGGCCTAAGCAGTCACAGGTTCTTGGCTCCTTTAACACTACCAGTCCTGAAGTGGGTCTTAGACCCAATTTTTAAAAAGTGGCTAGTTACTCCCATAACATTTGTGCCTTTATTGTACCTGTGGGCTTATCTTATTTGGCCAGTGGTAGCTTGTGAGATTATGAATGTACCCAGTCTTTTTTAAAAAAATATTTATTTATTTGTTTTATGTGAGTACACTGGCACTGTCAGACACACCAGAAGATGGCATCAGATCTCATTACAGATGGTTGTGAGCCACCATATGGTTGCTGGGAATTGAACTCACGACCTCTGGAAGAACAGTCACTGCTCTTAGCCACTGAGCCATGTCTCCAGTCCAAATGTACCCAGTCTTATCTAGCCTTGTATTTTTGAGTCTAGGAATTTTTCAAGCTTTGACTATGTCAAAGTACATCATGAATCTGAAGGACAGTGATTCGCTCTGCAGCCTTCGACAGTTCAGAGTTTGTCTGAGAGACACCTGCTTTTCAGTGACCTCCAATTTACAAAGCATGGTGCTGGGAGAAGGTAGAGCTTCAGGTTTTGCTAAGACTTGTAGGATCAACTCGTTGCTGGTAGGAAGGCAGAATCTATCACAGGGGATTTCACTTCCTAGCTGTCTCATTCTAACTGAAAGAAAGCCCAACGGTACCACCATGATCATCCGTGACAAACAGTATCTAAGTCAGCAGGCGACACAGGCAGGATCTGGAGTGTTACCCTGTAAATACCAAACCCCATTCATACTTACATTATACCCACAGGAATATTTGTTACTTGTTCATCATCCAAATATAGTACATGCATTTTTAATTTTGTCCTAAACCTTTAATTGCATCCCAATGACTTGATTCAGTGCCTGCTTCTCAAAGGAACTCTGGTTTTCAAAAGCAGTAGATACAAGCCGACAAGATGCTGGCCTGGGTAACCTTGTAGTATCTGTCTTGGGCACGAGAATGGGAGGCCCATGTGGAGAATTTCTTTGTCTGGTTTTCATCCTGCGTGTAAGTCACTTCAATTCTTTATCTACAGAGGAAGAAAAGTATGCCTTTGTCAACTGGATAAACAAAGCCCTGGAGAATGACCCTGACTGCCGGCACGTCATCCCCATGAACCCGAACACCGATGATCTCTTCAATGCTGTCGGGGATGGCATAGTGCTTTGGTAAATGAAGGTTCCTTCTTGATTTTCATGGAATCCCTCCCTTTTGGCATATCAGCAGCTAAGTGTATTTGCAGTAGGCCATGCCTTTTGGTGCTCACACATGAGTGGAGTTGCCTTAACGGGGTTCAGGAGAGTAAACTAACCTCAGAAGCTAGTTGTAGTGAAGTCCACTCAACTACTGTTGTCTCAGTGGAGAGAAGGGATGCAAAGTAAAGATGAGCTTTGTAAAGCAAGACGCAGTGAGTACCGCAAGACCACAGCAGTTAATCTAGCAGGGGAGGCTGTGAGCCACTCTGCTTCTACTGAGCATGACCTACCGAAAGGAGACAGAGCCATGGCAGTTCATTAAATATACATGAGTGTGCACACAGGGATACACGCATGCACGCAGGGCAATGTTATAAAGATATATGTGAAAGATAGTTGATTAAAAACTGATTTCTCACTAAGGAAATAGTTACATTTTCCGCTTTTCTTTTCTAATTTGCTTTCTGGGGGATGGTGAGATTAGTCAGTGGTCAGTGGGTCAAGGCACCTTACACGAAGCCTGGTGACCTGAATTCAACCCCAGGAGGAGAGAACTGAGCCTTGCAAGTTGTCCTCCAACTCCACACATGCACAGTGACACATGCTACACACACACACACACACACACACACACACACACACACACACACAAACACACACAAACACACGTGAATAAGTAAATTTGTTTAAAATCTTTTGGTTTTGTTCCTTCTGGATGCTTTTACCCTAGTGTGTCAAACTCAGGGTCTCCTACCTGCTGGACAAGGAACCATTGAGCCACATTTTCGGCCTTCCTCTTGCTCATTTGCAATGTCGAGACAGGGTCTCAGTAAGGTGGTTGCATTGGCCTTGAACCTCTGTTCTAGCCCAGACAGACCTTGGACTTGTGACCCTCCTGCCTCAGCCTCCTGAGTAGCTAAGATTATGGGCCTATACTACCTAGTCTGGCTTCCTTTTGGAGATCTGTTTTCTATGTAACCCCCCCCTTTTTTTTTTTTAAATAAAATGAAGGTTACTAGGGGAGTATTTTTATGCCCTGTTGAGGGTTAAACGAAGAATACCATCGACAAAAATCACTTTTTTATAAACAGCAATTGCTTGCTCTAGATCTGATCACCTTACTAGATACTTAAGTGAGGAAAAGTCATTGCCCATTGATCAAATGCCTGCAGAATGTTAGAATGAACCATTATATGTTTAGTTAAAGGTATTGATCAGGTGTCAAATAGAAATGTAGACATTATATAAACCCAGAAATATAGGAGCAGTTTCTTGCATTTACAGGGCTGAGAAAGTCAAGGGGGCTCTGCTTTAATCATCACATAGAATCCAAGAATGTTCTAAGGGAGTGGTTCTCAACCTGTGGGTCATGACCTTTTGGGGAATCACATATCAGATATCCTGCATATCTGATATTTACATTATGATCCATGAACATAGAAAAATTACAGTTATGAGGTAGCAACAAAATAATTTTATGGTTGGGGGTCACCACACCATGAGGAACTGTATTGAAAGATTGGCCTCGTTAAGAAGGTTGAAGCCATTCTTCTAAGGGAACCAGGGTACTTTTATAGCTAAGGTGAGTTGAAGCAAACAAGACCTCCCTTCTTAGCTCAGTGCATCATGGTAGCTCTGTGAACATTGCCAGTGAATCTAACCATGGTGGCACAACTCTCATACGTGTATGAAGAATATGTTGCTAACATAGTCAAGATCCTGCTCCAATTTAAATCCAATGCCATGGAATTCTGTTACTCAGAGGGCTGCTTTCTTTAACTTTATTCTTTCTCTTTCAGTAAAATGGTCAACCTGTCTGTGCCAGACACAATTGATGAAAGAACAATCAACAAGAAGAAGCTCACACCGTTCACCATTCAGGTGGGTCTCCCCACTGCTCCCCAATGTGGCACTAACTTGGTGTAAAAGAGCACCTTCATGGCTGAGTCAGCTCTCTGCAAGAGCTCACACTTCATTCCCCACACCATGGCCTTGGCTGATGGTTTCTTACCACCAGGAGGTAGAAGGACACATCCGTCTCTTACGTTGTATTAGTATAGCAGCCAAGAAAGGAGGCTGGTGTGTGTTAGTAGCTGGGTTTGTTTTGGCCACTTAGTAACATTCATCTTGGCTGAAATTGTAACGCAAGTTTTTCTTACCCAGTTTTGAGCTGGTGCCAATTACCTAGTCTTAGCTGAAAAAAGAAGCCTTTCTAGGTAAGGAAAAGGTGAGAAGTGGGGAACGATCAGGAGGCCTCCATGGCGCTGCTGACGCAGCCCAGAGTGGAATAAATGGAACCTGCTTCTGTCCCTCCGTTCCTTGACCAAAAGAGTCGCCAGCAGGAAGCAGGCGGCTGTGCTTCTGCCTCACGCTCCAGTATTTTAACATTGTGATTCTCTAGCTCAGGAGCCATATCTAATACCTTAAATCATGAATAATACATTTGTCTTGTTTGGACATAAGCAACTCTGTGTACTCTTAAAATGGAAGTGTAACCTAACTGGGAACAGTAATTGAACATATGGGGATGCACCGAATGGTATATTTACTCATAAGCTGGGCTATAATAGAAACAATATTTTTATTCACTATTTTTTAATGGTCAAGGACTTTCTGGGGGAATTTGTTTTGTTGTTAATTATCGTACAAACAAAAGAGCTTGTTGACTTCTCTGACACTGACCTCTTCCCTCATGGGACTGTAAACAGGACATAGAGATTGGGCACTCCAACTATCCCAGCTGTGTCTGAGTTCCAGTGACGCACGGTTAGTATAGCAACCTGGAGCCTCGGGCCGTGTGCACATGCAGGCTTTCTCGTTATCATCATGGAGACTCAGTAACTTGTTCCATTGAAAACCCATCCATCTTTTCTGGGAATTTGATTTATATTATGTTTTTTTCTTTCCTTGACATTAAATTTGCAAATCAAAAGGCTGTTCTTCTTTATGACCCTAATTTACATCAACAATTGTCTTCTTAGCTGTAGGCCTTGACAGAACAGACTTCCTCCATCTAATGGAGGCTCTGAGTGTATAGGCTTCATCAGAGTGTAAAGGAGAACAGAGGATTCACTAATCTCATGCCAGAATGGGTCTTCCACACTGGGTACTGGTTTGATTGAGTAAGCTCAGTGTGTGGGTTCTCGGGTCTTCCCCCATCATTATTTTAAAGCGTTTTCTGAGTGGTGAAGACCTTGCCTCTGGGTCTGAGACCATTCCAGAAGGACGACATCACTGCTGATGCAGTAGTCACTGGGCATTGGCAAAGCGAAAGGACTAAGCTTGCATCTTTTCCTCCCTCAGGAAAACTTGAACTTAGCTCTGAACTCTGCCTCGGCCATCGGATGCCATGTGGTTAATATAGGGGCTGAGGACCTGAAGGAGGGGAAGCCATATCTGGTCCTGGGACTTTTGTGGCAAGTCATCAAGATTGGGTTGTTTGCTGACATTGAACTCAGCAGAAATGAAGGTAAGAGATAGTGTCAGGGGCTGTGAACGGCACAGCTTTCAAACATTGCCTGACGTGGTACTGGAGGAAGACATTTGACATTCTCCAGCTGAGAAAACCACTCAGTTATAGTGAGTCCATGGTATTAAAGAAACAGACCCTATCCATGAAACCAGACCTTTTTTTTTATTTTTTTATTTTTTATTATTATTATTAACTTGAATATTTCTTATATACATTTCGAGTGTTATTCCCTTTCCCGGTTTCCGGGCAAACATCCCCCTCCCCCCTCCCCTTCCTTATGGGTGTTCCCCTCCCCACCCTCCCCCCATTGCCGCCCTCCCCCCAACTGTCTAGTTCACTGGGGTTCAGTCTTAGCAGGACCTAGGGCTTCCTCTTCCACTGGTGCTCTTACTAGGATATTCATTGCTACCTATGAGGTCAGAGTCCAGGGTCAGTCCATGTATAGTCTTTAGGTAGTGGCTTAGTCCCTGGAAGCTCTGGTTGCTTGGCATTGTTGTACATATGGGGTCTCAAGCCCCTTCAAGCTCTTCCAGTTCTTTCTCTGATTCCTTCAACGGGGGTCCTATTCTCAGTTCAGTGGTTTGCTGCTGACATTCGCCTCTGTATTTGCTGTATTCTGGCTGTGTCTCTCAGGAGCGATCTACACTTCTGCACTTCTTTGCTTCATCCATCTTGTCTAATTGGGTGGCTGTATATATATGGGCCACATGTGGGGCAGGCTCTGAATGGTTGTCCCTTCAGTCTCTGTTTTAATCTTTGCCTCTCTCATCCCTGCCAAGGGTATTCTTGTTCCCCTTTTAAAGAAGGAGTGAAGCATTCACATTTTGATCATCTGTCTTGAGTTTCATTTGTTCTAGGCATCTAGGGTAATTCAGGCATTTGGGCTAATAGCCACTTATCAATGAGTGCATACCATGTATGTCTTTCTGTAATTGGAAACTAGACTTTTAAAAAGACAACGCAAAGGCTTTTAGAGACCACAGACCAGCAGTAATGCTTTAGCGTACACAGCTCCATGTGCCCAGAACCCACCTCAGCAGTTGCTCATGGTGTCTACAGAGGCTTCACAGCAAGCATGGTGAGTTTTAATACATATTCTGTGAGAGCAGTTGCATCAAAATACTTTGGCAAGTGTACCAGATTGTGAGAGATTGGTCTGTATCTTACCTAGACAATCACCGGAGCTGTAGGTTGCCCTGACACGAGGTGGGTGGGTCTAGAGACCTAAGGCTACAGTTAATCCTCTTGTAGCCCATGCCAAGAGTTTGCCAAAAAGTGTATTTTTAGGTAAACTTACCACCCAAAGAAAAGAGAACAAAGTAACTGTAAGTTGATGGGACATTAATTTGCTTGATTAATCACATCACCATGCCAGTGTGCTCAATACATAAAAACACCACATTACACACCTTAAATATATACATTTAGAAAAAAATATTAGAAAATTGCATGTAGAACTTCAAAATTCTGAACTGAAGCCAGGCCTGCTGGCATCAAACTACAGTCTCAGCTACGTGGGAGGCTGAATGAATTCAAGGCCAACCTAGGCTACTAAATGAAACCCTGACTGAATATATATATATACACACACACAAAAGGTCATAGTTTCAACCCCTTAGTGCTGTGTTAAAAAAATACAGGGAAAATTTCTAAAGAGTGTGTATAAACAATGATAGTCCAATTGAATAGACAGGCATGTACCTTAATAAGGGTCACACAAGTCAAATATTACCTTCAGGTACAAACCCCATCACTCTGAAATCTATAGTGAAATTATGATCTGCAATTGTACAAATTAATTTTTAAACTTATGCATATCAGTGTTCTGTAGATATGTATACTACATGTATGCCTGGTGCTTCTGGAGACCAGAAGACAGTGTTTGGTCCCCTGAGACTGGAGTTATATAGATGTTTGTGTGTCATCATGTGGGTGCTGGGAATTCGACCCAGATCCCCCAGAAGAACCACCAGGTTCTTAACTGCTGAGCCCTCTCTTCAGCCCTAGCGATCCATATTTTTAAAAATTTTATGTGTTCAAGCTATAATAAACAGCGAAAATGTTGAGCTGTCACTTTAAAACTGAAATACTAAGCATTATATTTAAAAAGCAAAAACCAAAAAATAGCAGATAGGAATCTCGAAACCCAAGAGGAAGAATATTGATTTGCAAAATTGAATCAACTGAATTTAAACCCAACCAAGCAGAAAACATTTATTCATCTGGGGAAGCATAGAGTAATGTTGATTGCATTGTTGAGTTCCTATAATTATGCAGGTAAGCATTTGGATTATAAAACACCAATGGGAATAGAAAAGAGAACATTATCGTGATTGCAAAATTGATCTCTCAGAAGCATTGCGTCATTGTGCCATATCAACTGGTCCAATAGACCCAACAGAATACTTCCAGCAAGTCACCATGGTTACCTTTATGCTGAAACTCGTGTTATTAGGCAAACGCTTGAGATTCCTTGTCTTAGCTAATTAAAACAATGGGAATAATAAGTTAGCTCACAATAATGTACCACTTTTAGGAAGTATTAGAGAAGTGTTTATTTTTGGGGAAGGACATTAAGACATTACTGCTCTTTGGTCTTCTAACAAGGATCCATGTCTAGGAAGACAGATAACCCCCAACATCCTTGTATTTATTTTGGATCAACTTTTTTGTACCTCTTCAGCTCTGATTGCTCTTTTGAGAGAAGGAGAGAGCCTAGAGGATTTGATGAAGTTGTCTCCTGAAGAACTCCTGTTGCGGTGGGCGAACTACCACCTAGAAAATGCAGGCTGCACCAAAATCACCAACTTCAGCACTGACATCAAGGTAGGAGAACACCATTGAACATGCCTGCCGCAATGGAGGGGATTCGTGGAGTTAGTGGGGAAAACACAAATACTGGTCCTTGTGTCTTGGCACCCTAGGCTTGGTATGGTCCTGTTTGGAGCCACTTGCTGTCTCCCAAGGGTTAATGAGCAGCTCTAGGTCTGGGCCATACACACACATCCACTGAGAGCCCTGGTGCAGCTTCGAAGGGAGATGAGACTTGCTTTGAGTTTCAGTGGTAGAAAGTTGATCATCAAGAGAGCATGATGGTGCAAGGGAAACACTAATTTTAAGGAAAAGAGGGTTTATGTAGGGGGGGAGAGATGGCTCTCAGTGGTTAACAGCTTGCTGTGCAATTATAGGGACCAGAGTTTAGATCCCAACATTCAAATAGTAAGCCTGGCATCCCATAAACCTTTCTACCACCATCTACAAGAGATCCAGTGCCCTTTTTTTTTGGCCTCCACGTATGAACAGGAAAGTACACCTGCACATGCATGTGCATATGTCATGCAGGCATATACAGTGTATACACATGCACATGTATATACACACATGCAAATAAATCTTAAGACAATAAAGATTCTAGTGTCCCTGGTTTTATAAATGGCACCATCTTAGGGGGTTCCCTTTCAAAACGTTAAATAAGATGTCTTTCTGATTACTGCTAATAATTAGTGAGCACAATGGTTATTCCATGTCAGGTACTGGCCTGAGTGTTTTCATAAGTGCATGATTGACTCACTGAATCCTTACCCCAGGCTCTAAGGCAAGGAATTCATAAGTAAGGAAAACAATAAAAATTCCATAAAAGAATAGCCAGGAATGCAGACGTGTGGCCTTCAAATTTATGAAAAATTCTTATGATAAGGTGATAGGAAACAGCTGAAACCAGTGACAGCTGGATCAGGCTGAAACACAACTAAGGAGTAGCTAAGATGCGTTAGAGACCAGTCTCCATAGCAACAGGGTGATGCAGAGGAATACCAGCATCAGGAAAGATTTCAGTGTCCACGCTCTAAAACACGCAGGGAAATTTCTTCAAAGGCAAAGAGCCAGGGGAAAAGCCACATGACCTGCTGGAGCCCACCACATGACCTGCCAGAGCCTACCACATGACCTGCCAGAGCCCACCACATGACCTGCCAGAGCCCACCACATGACCTGCAGGAGCCCACCACATGACCTGCCAGAGCCCACCAAGACTATAACTGAGTAGCAACAGCCTCTGGCTGCTGTACCATGCAGACTGATCTGGTGGCATTTAGAACTCTGCATATGTCAGGCACAGGGCCAATCAGGATAAGGCATGTGTCTGAGAAAAGCTTCCCCCACTCCCATTCCTAAGTACACTTCCACTGGTTATCAACAGTCTTTCAGCAGCACCAGCCAAAGACGACGGGGCTTAGAGGAAACAGCCAGACTGAATTTCTATGTGTGTTCAATAGTTCTGCCCTGTCATGGTTGGAAAACTATGTATCCAAAATTATGATCTCAATCATAAATTAGTCTCATTTGCTCTCACTAAAAAGCACATTGTTAAAGTAATTAACCATTTTAGACTTTGGGAAGGTCAGTGGGACACTTCCTCAGTACTTACCCTGTGTGCATGTAGAGGGAGCTGCTATAGCACATGTAACTAAGGTTAAAAATACCCAGGTTAAAAATAGTGCATCTCCTGAGCTTTCAGTACATAAACTAAATTAAAAGTTTAGTTAATAATTAAATTAAATTAACTATCTCAACAAATGAAGTGAAATTCTGTGTGCTTTCATTGACTAAGAATAAATTTGTATTTTAAGATCATGTCTGTGGAAATTCTATTTGTCAGTAAGCATAATAAAACTTCAGAATTCAGATCCATTTCAATTCATTACAACCCAGGCTAGCTCTGTTTTCTAGTTTCTAGAGAAATATGAAATGGTGATATGCCATGGGGATATTTCCTCTTTTATTAAAAGACTACTTGTTGCCTGTAATCCCAATACTTGGGAGACTGCATTCCAATACTTGGGGTGAGAACATTAAGTTCAAGGCCAGCCCACCCAGGGTGCATGATGAAGCCCTGTCACAAAAAGTGGGATGGGGATGGATGGACACTCGCTGTTAAGCCTGGTGACCTGAGTAGCATCCCCAGGACCCACGCGTTGGAAGGAGAGAACAGACTCCTGACTGTCATCTTCTGCTCCTTCCACATAGACACGTAAATAAATTGTAATTTGAAAAAACAATCTCCTTGCTAATGTCTCAGTTGTCTGTCTTTGAACTCTTTTCTGTTGCTGATTGTCCGTCTGAATGTATTTTAAAACTGTGCTTCCTTTCTCTGTCGCTTCTTTTTTCTTTTAATTAAACCTTAGCTGGCTGACTTCTACAGCAGTATAAAGGTATAGACACATTTTCCTGTATACAATTTAACTCATGTAAATAAGTTGTTCCTCTCCCCCCTGAGGACAACAAAATCTTTGTGTTGCCTTTTATGTTGGTCCTGTGTTTTGTTTTTTTTTAATCGTTAGACCCCTTTGAGGAGAAAACAAATATAGTGTGCAACTGGGTGAAGGGAACCTCCTAGTTGAGGGAATGTATCTAGGTCAGTTAATTGCTATATTCCTGAATGACAGGAGTAAGAAATTCGGCGTTTGCTTTTAGGAAATGATTGTTGTGTTAAGTGTGCAACCAGCTCCACTGTTTTGATATTGTGACTTTGTAACTTTTCCCCAGGACTCGAAAGCTTATTACCACCTGCTCGAGCAGGTGGCTCCGAGAGGAGACGAAGAAGGGATCCCGGCTGTAGTGATTGACATGTCAGGACTGAGGGTAAGGCCGCGCCTGTCATCTTCAGAGAGCGCCGTGCTTTCTCGCTGTTGACTGTTCCTTTGTGCCACCTTGTCCCCTGCTCTGCTTAAGTGTCTGTTAAAACTACTGAATGCTGTCAACAATGTTTGATGCTAATTATAGAAAACTAAGTCTGTACATAAAACTCCAGGGTGAGAAGTGGATACTAATGAAGTGCCACGTAGCACACAGAGCACTTCTTTCTTTGCCCATCATTTCAAAGGCTCAACACCTCCAACCTGGGTCTAAAGATTAGAACGTAAGTTCTTAAAAAAAAAAAGAACATCAGTTCTTTGTTATTTAGTATCTTTTATTTTCAATTGATGCATAATAACCACTACTTTATGGGATTTCACACACACACACACACACACATACATCATATACGTCATCATGTACTTCATCATATACATCATCATATCCATCATATACATATACATGTACATCATATACATATACAATTAGATTTCTATTGCTGTGATAGAAGACTGTGACCAAAAGCAACTTGGGGAGGAAAGGGTTATTTGGCTTACCTTGGCTTACCATTTCCAGTCGTAGTCATCACAGAGGAAGAGGGCAGAAGCTGAAGCAGAGGGCATGGAAGAATGTGGCTTGCTGGCTTACTCAGCCTGCTTTCCTGTGTCAGCCATCGGAAACACCCACCCAAGGGTGGCACTTTCCCCAGCCGGGTGGGCTCTCCCACAACAATCATTATCCAGAAAATGCTCTATACACTTGCCTACAGGCCAATATCCTCATGGAGGCATTTTCTCCGTTGAGATTCCTCTTCTCAGATGATGTTAGCTTGTGTCGAGATAAAAAAGAGCTGAAACTGACCTTGTGCCTTGGGTGGTGATAAGAATCACAAGAAAATTGGTGAGATTCTGTTGTTAGAGTTTTTGTTGTTCTGTTTCCATTCGTTTGTGTTTCACAGTACTTGGGAGAAAACCCTGAGTTTCACACATGGAGGCAAGCCCTTCGCCATAGACTCGCTACCCATGTCCCTCAGTTTTACCACCCCGTGCAACACCAATCTTCAACACATTGTCTTGTTCTTTATAACATGCTACACTTAAAGTCATTGGGATTGAATCCAATGAGTGAATATTGAAGTGAACTCATCTCTGAAGGAGAAAGTAAGAGTAAGTGAGAGATGCTGTTCATGAGACAACGATGTTGCTACTGCTGCAGCGGACTAAGGGGTGGCTCTAAAGTCAGCCTTTGCTTTGGGAAAGTGGCTGTTCCATGGACTTTACGTAGGCTGGAGCGTCGTCTGAGACATTTTAGTCTTGGTTTAGAGTCTGATTACAAACGACTTGGCAATTGTCCTAACTTATGTGAGCATGTGCTGCAGTCTTCAATCTGAAATTTGCCAAAGCCAAGTTATGACGGTCTATTTACCAATGGCAGGATGGGGGTGATAATTACCTTGGATTTTAACCAACCTAATATGGGGAAAGTAATTGTATAAATCAGATGTCCTTAATTTATGAGTGTAAATGTCTGCTATGAATTAGAAATAGGAATATAAATTATTCCCTTTTATTTCACTTTTTAATAGTGCAAATTCTCATAAAGTCTGTGCAAAATAAACTATAACAAAAAGAAGCTTAACTACTGAAATGATTTAATCAGTGCAAATGACAGGATGTTAGATTTTCCTGCATTTCCTTTCAAAGGGGCAATCTCATCTGAACTTGTTAACCGAGAGGGGATCCTGGTGTCAGTTATGGATCCTGTGACTCTGGCTTGGGTGCATGTGGTTTGTGAGATAGTGAGCTGTCTTGAGGTATCTGCCTGTGGTAGGCACTCACTGGGCACATTAATGAGACCTCGTTTCCTTCTCCTGCTACGCCTGCTCTCATGCATGTGGATCCGTGACCCAGCCTTTTGACCTCGTTTTCATTGCAGGAGAAGGATGACATCCAGAGGGCAGAGTGTATGCTGCAGCAGGCAGAGAGGCTGGGCTGCCGGCAGTTTGTCACAGCCACTGATGTTGTCCGAGGGAACCCCAAGTTGAACCTGGCCTTCATTGCCAACCTCTTTAACAAATACCCTGCCTTGCACAAACCGGAGAACCAGGACATTGACTGGGGGGCTCTCGAAGGTAACCATAATGTAGCTGCTTAAGACGTTCAGGAAAAACTGCTCAGAGCTCTGGTTCAATGGCAATTCAAAAACCAGCCCCAAAGCAAACACAAACCCATCACATACACAAGCAGGCCATCAATTCTCCAATATACAGCAAATAGAATGAATTAATCAAGTCAATTATAGCCAAGCAGCAATAATCAAACACAATTATATCACATCCATTATACACAGGCATCATCGTTTTTAACTGTTTTAGGGAAGACATCATATTTAATTATTGGATGAAATAAATTCTAAGCTCCAAAATCCTAATTTATATACTTATTGGACTACATTCATTTCTAGAGGCTAGAAATAGAAGTGATATTTAATTTATACTAGGTCGTGGTGGCTCAAGCTTCACTTTTACTCTTTATCTTTTCCGGGTCATTAAGATACGGGAATGCATTTTAAAGCAGAACCCTGACAGTCATATTTTACAAATTAAAGTCCTAATATTAGACGCATGGCATGTAACCAGTCAGTCTTCAACTAGCTAGTGATTCCAGGGATATTTACTGATCCTTTAAAAGACATGAACCGATCTCTACATCAATATAAAAATAATGGAAAAATTAATATTGAATGGATGTTATTAACGCAAGAAAGTCCACGTTATTTTTCTCTAAAACCCGTTCAACAGTGCCTTACCCCAGTCCACAGCTAAGCCTGCTGCCTTGGACAGGTGATGGTTTAGTGGTTTTGTGTCGTGAATCTGGGCATCAAGATGATTACTCATTCATTCATTTAGTGGGAAAGGCCACAGTTCGGGCCTTTCCCACTAAAGCACATAAAAGCTGAACTGAATCCTTCTCCTGCTCCCCATTCCTTCCCCACTTCCTGTCTCTTGTACTCCCCGTTAGTAAGTTAGCAACTCTCATTTCAGTTCATCAGCACATTTTGTTTTTGTTTTTGTTTTTATTTTGGTCACCACAACTAACGGTCTTGAGTTCTACTAAGATATTTTCTGCCCTTCACTCTTAATCTATTATGTAAACAAATAATACCAACAATTCTTTATTCAAAACGTCTTCTTGATTGTCTGCTCTCCCTTTCCCCTCTTCTGGACTCGTATTTTCCCAGGCATCCATTATCTTAGTAGATCTTAGGGACCTCCCCTCCATTCATCAAACAGTTAAATGTGCTCCCCACACCAGTACTGAGTATGATCCCTTCTGCATGCTTAATATAAATGCATATCACCCTTCGGTAATTCTGCACACCGCTGCCAGGCACATCTGGCATTGCTTTCATTATATCTCTGCCTTGCCCAAGAATTTATTATAGCAATCAAGCAGAAGAACCTGCAATGACTGGTGCGGTATAATGCGTCAGTGTAAATCTGCTACCACTCCTGCAGGTCCCCAGGCCTGCCTGCAGCCTCTAGGCAGGCTTAGCTCTGTGAAGGTCCCTGATACATCGCTTCTCAGTGTTCTTCTGAATAGAGAGCTTGCCTATTGCTCCCCCTGTGAACATGTTCACATTCTTGCTACTCCTACGTCTTAAGGTCTTCCAAAATGCTCCAATCTCTCCTCGTTCCTATTTGGCTTTTCAACCCCAGAAAGTGAAGTGCAATTCCATACTTGCAAATCTGGGCTATGTTGTTCTTCCCGTCTCACCAAGAATAGCAAACGTACCTGCCTCCTCCCTCAGTGTATCCAGCCGGCTCTGCGGAGCCTACTTGGTGCCTCCAAATCTTGTTAGCTGTTGTAGAAATGCTCGTAGAAATTAAATGGGGGGAAACTAGCAGATTATCAGCCTACCTCTAGCAGTGTCTATTTTATTTCATATCTTTCTTCTGTGTTACGTCCACCGTACATAAATGTAGATCATAAACAAGCCCTGTTCTAGGTCACGTATTAACAACTCTTCTCTAACCTAGGTGAGACGAGGGAAGAGCGGACGTTCAGGAACTGGATGAACTCACTGGGAGTTAACCCTGGAGTCAATCATTTGTACAGGTAAGAAGAACTAGGAGCTCACCTTTCATATGTAACACGGAGACACCGAAGGAGCATAGGATCCCACACACCATACCACTGTGGTGTGTGTTTTCTCCCCAAACGGGTTCCTTGGTGAGATACAGAGGAGCCACAGGGCCTGCTCTGCTGAGGAACTCACCTCAGTGCCTTGGTCATCACTGCATTTAATACAAGACTCATACCTCTGCAAAGCAGCAGACTCGCTACGTGTCGTAAGCTCATGGTCTTCTCAGGAGCAGGCAAAACGGGGAGTGTTTTCAGGTATCGCCTCCTGTGCTGTGCTGTTGCTAAAGCTATGCTTCTTTTCCTGCCTAAAGGCAGTCTTTGTCCATGGAAGGGACATAGTTACAGCTTTAAATTTCTAGGGTCCCCAGGAACGTTACAGGAACCAAGCACCTCGCTTACTGCCGTCTGTGAGCAGAATGTTGGATCTCTGAGAATTCTGTGTGTTTGTTTTGTTCAGCGACTTATCCGACGCCCTGGTCATCTTCCAGCTCTATGAAAAGATCAAAGTCCCTGTTGACTGGAACAGAGTAAACAGACCTCCATACCCCAAGCTGGGGGGCAACATGAAAAAGGTAAACAGTGGTTTCCCTGATGGGCATGAGGCAGGTGGGCGGCATCAGCCTGCTAAAGCTCTTTGTGAGCACACTACCCGGTGGGCAAGCTTCGCTGCGCATTTAGCCAGTATTAACCGCAGCATCCAGAGACCTTATGAATGCTTCCACTACGGTGACTCTGTCCTCGCAGTTGATTGCTTATCTGTAATTCATGTTTGATGTCTCACGCATTGTCATGAAAATTTCCCAATTAAGGTAATTAGAGAAAGCAAAGCCACAGGCTCTCCTCCCACCCAGCAAGATCTTCATTCTAATTTTCAAAAGAACTGGAGTTTCATGCTCACAGCTTGGCTGGTACGGTTCGCCTACTGTCAACACAGCGGAAACATTGCTTTGTAACAATAGGGGTGGCCCAGTCACTTCCCACCACTCATCATCTCTGCAGTTGTTCTTATGGTTATTTAGTGTGTGTGTGTGTGTGTGTGTGTGTGTGTGTGTGTGTGTGTGTGTGTGTGTGTGTGTATGCATATGTGTGTGCATGTATGTACATATGTGTGCATGTGTATATGTGCATGTGTGCATGTGTGCATGTATATACATGTGTGTGTATGTATGTGGGGATGCACATGTATACTACAGAATGCATGTGGAGGTGGGAACACATCTTGCAGGAATCGGTTCTTTCCTACCATGTATGTTCCAAGACTTGAAGCCAGGCTGTCAGACTTAGTACAAGTCCTTTACCTGCTGAGCTACTCAGGCACCTTCTGTGGTCCGTAATAATCTCTGAGTAGCCACAGGACTATCTACCTACATGCCTATTACGCTGTGTACGTAACACGGAGAATAGAATTTTTTCCAGTCTATTTATCTCCAAAAGTCTAGCTATTTTAGAAATGTCACAGACAGATCACTGAGGCTGGCTTACTATGCACGGCAAATGCTCGAGATAGTGAGTTTCTTCTAGTTTTAATTGGCGTAACTCACTAGCGAGGAACCAGTTGCTATTTGAGATCACACAGGTCTGGTGTTATTTGTCTTTTTTTGGTATCTTTATTTCGATCATTCTCTGATACTTATCATAACCAAGGTGATGCCTAAGTTGTTTTCTTTCTGCCTCACTCACAGCTCGAGAACTGTAATTATGCCGTGGATCTGGGGAAGAATCAAGCTAAATTTTCCCTAGTTGGTATCGCAGGACAAGACCTCAATGAAGGAAACCGCACTCTGACGCTGGCATTGGTTTGGCAGCTCATGAGAAGGTAACGCGGAGCCCAGGGATGAGTGAGACTTTAGAATGGGTCATTTATCTAGAAACATAGTAGAAATGTTCAGGAACAGTGACTTAACCTAGCAAAACCATAACTTAAGTTAGATTTCGTAACTAAGGAAGTGCCTTTTGGTTTTCTGCTTTTTATCTTTTAATTTTTAGTTTTGGTTTGAGTTCTTATGAAAATCTAGTAGGTTAATTAGTAGTTTAGATTATTAATTTGTCTGAATGAATCATACATGTATCTTACTAAGAGCAGCCTTCTGTGTGCCATGTCCTTCGTGTGGAGCATTTTCCCCTGACGTTGATATAGTCACCACAACTTCTCCTGACTGGCATATCTTTTCTCATCCTCTTACCTTTGACTAATTTGTATCAACATAGTAAATTATTTTCATATAGGTTTAAATCGCCATCTTAGATCTTTCTTCTAATATCTGGAATCTTTCTAACAGTATAGGTCTATTGATAATGAATTGTTTCTGTTTCTATAGGCCAGAAAAGACCTTAATTTTTTTTTTATTATTGAAATATATTTCCTTGGAATGTAGAATTCTGTTAATGTATTTTTCTTTAGTACTTTGAAAGTAATGTTCATTGTCTTCTTTCCTGCGTGTTAACAGCAGAAAACCTGTATCATCCTCACCCTTTCTCCTCTGTGTGTAGTGTGCTTGCCCACTGCATTCACCCCACTGCTGTTCAGGAAACCCTGAGTGCACGCAGATTCACCCGAAGACTGTGTATTGCCTTTATTTATTTATTTATTTATTTATTTATTTATTTTTGTTTCATTTTGGAAGATATAGGCCAATGTGTCTGTAAGTTTCTCTCTTTTTTCTCTCTTGTGTACTGCCATGTTTCATTAACTCCATTTAGTATACACACATATACATTTAAACATATATTTATTTCTATATTATAATATCTATACCCAGAAATGTTAAATCTTTTTCTCTTTAATTTCCAATCTTTCTCATCTTCCGCCTGCCTTCTTGACCACATGGATATAGTTGTAGTGACTCTTTTCTAGTCTTTCTACTAAGTCACCTTTATCTACAGTACAAGCCCTGTGTTCGTAGTCCTTCGCCTGCTGGACATTTTTCTAATTGTGTGCCAAACGTCATTGGCTTACCGTGCTCGGTGCTCAATTCTTCTCCATTCCCTTAACAACTTGTGCTTGTGTTCTGGGGTGCAGTTAGGCTCAACCCGGTTTCAATCTTTTGAGGTTTGCTTTAAGCACACTCCTCACAGCGCATTTGCTGTTATTCACGAGATACTAACTGAGTGTGTCAGATGATGATCGGCGTGTTAGTAATTCTTCCCTTTCAGCTGGCGGGAACCAAATGATTTCAAGCCACATGTGAGCTTCAAGGGGTTCTAGCTGTTCTTTCCCCGCATATACCCTGGGCGATATTCAGCTGCAATTTGAAGGAGCCCTCTGAAGATCCCCTGGGCTTTCTTGGTTATACTTTTCCCTTCATGCTAATACCCTCCTATCTAAAATTCTGTACTGCAAATTCTAGGCTCCTTAATTTCTATGAGTTCTAAACCACATCACCTCAGTTTATGGGGCTGTTTGCTTGGTTCTCTCTCTGCATGCAGTTTGGCGACCTCTCTGTAATGGGCAGTCTCAGGGTGTCTTGACCTCCCTCGCTTTCCTTCCAGACACCACTATCCTGCCTTTCCTTTTGTCCAAGTCTGAATTACGTTGTTTATGTCAGTGTTTATGTCTGGTCTCTCTTACCTCATCATTTCTCATTAATAAAGAACTTTAACGTTTATCTCTACAAAAGTTCTTTACTAGAGAACTTTAAAACACTTGGGAGCCAGATGAAAAATTGATTAATGAATAGGTACTTTGTGATATTAGTTAGATAATAATGCAAATAGGAAATAGATTAAATAAAAATAAACTTGTTTCTCTTAAAACTTGTATCTCAACTGATAGCTCTAACAAGGCAGAATCTTATATCCTTCCATTAGAGATCCTGTGCCAGTATGACATCATTTATTTTGAACCTTCGGGAAGCCATGGAAATCACATGTCAGATTATATTTTGTCTAGCAAGGTCATGACAAAGACATGGTGACCATGTCCCTCGGCCCCCAGCTTTAGGCTGACATCTGCAGATCCCATATTTCATGCTTGGTTCTTGATGTAATTGTGCCTTGTTTCCACTCGCTGGAGGGTGGTCAGCCATGATCAGGGTGTACTCCAATCTACAATTCACATTGTCTTCACCCAGTCCCCAAACTGGGGCCTCCCAGACAGATGTTATGACATGTGGATAGCTCTAGAGATAAAGAAATTTGAACTCTGTCTGTTTTACTGTATGTCGCATTGCAGGCATTGTCTTAGTTCCTTTTCTATTACTGTGATAAAAGTAGCCTGGCATAGGCAACTCAAGGGGAGTGGCTTAAAGTTCCAGAGGGATCAGCCCATCCCTCAAGACAGAGCAAACTGGAGAGACATGGGGAAACTGGCTGATCACTGTATCTAAATTCAAGAGGCAGAGTTGAACAGGAACTGAACTTGGGCTCTGCAGGCTCAAGGCCCACCCCGTGGTGGCTCAATTCCTCCCCTTCCAAAAAAGCCCCACAATCTTCCCAAGGTGCATCAGCAGCTGAGACCAGTGGTGTTCAACTGTGTGAGCCCACGGGGAACACTGGACATTCAAATAGCGATAGGTGTACCTCACCTTGGACACTGACACAATGTTGTCACCCTTAACATTTATGCTCAAGAACCACCATGGAGTTGTTACCACAAAATTTCAAAGACATCTCTAATGTTTTGGGGGTTTATGGCTTCTCTGTTGGACCACACATTCATGGCTATCCTTGGTCACATGGAAACCACAGGTTGTGGGTTGGACACACTTGACGGAAAGTTCCCAGACGTCACCAGTATATAGTTTCATGAGCTGTCTCTGGATGTGTTTCATTGCTTCCACGTGTTCTGAATTCCAAACAGACAGGTTTTGGGTACTGATGGCTTTAAAGCAAGTCATTTTCACTGGTATAAATATATTTTCTCATGGATTAGGATATAGGATAGCACTTACGTTCTACTTTAATCATAAGAAAACTTAAGCAAACTCTATTCTATTGTAAATTGTATACTATCTAGATGTTGCCCTGGGTTCTGATATTTGTTCTAAAAGTATTCTTAGTGGTCAGTGCTGGTCTGAGTGTTTCCAAGCTCTTGGATTCCTACTCAACAAATTGAAAGAAAGACTCACACAGATTGTTAAAGATAGTACAGACCAGAAAGAATGATGAGGTTGACAATGACAGCAGGTCACATGAGTGCGAGAGCTCAAGGGGCCTGAGTATTATTTGGGGCTTTGTTTTGAGGGCATAGGAGGAGGGGGAGTTTCCTTATTAAGACCATAGTTTGAGTAGTTCTCTGTTTTGATTGGTGGTTTATGTCATATAAGGCATTTTTGTTTATTGCTTGTTACTATGCCTGCCCCTTTCCGTATGCATCTTATTTTATGTATGCATTCTAAATTATGCACAGACATAGGGAGGCAAATAGGAGATTCTCTCTAGAAGTTCACTTGAGGACAGTCTGTCTTATTGTCAGATCCAATCTAGGCCATATTGTCTTGCCCAGACATAATGGAGCATGATTGAAAATGGTTTATCCCTGTTTAACCATCAAGGGGAGGAAAAGCTTGTTCAGAGGTGGGTGTGCATTCAGATTAGTATAGGTCCTGTATAGTATAGTATAGGGTCCTGGATTACCAACAGATTGCTAGCCACATTGTTTGGGGAGGAGCGTGTGTGTGTGTGTGTGTGTGTGTGTGTGTGTGTAGTATGCACAGGTTGAGGGTCTCAGATTGCCAAGTGCATTATTAGGAGAGGAGTGTGTTCATAGCCCAGGCCAAGCGGTGCTCCAGGTCGTTTGACTATTCTCTATGCCCACCGACCTCAGAAGTTTCAATCACACATGGCCCCAAGCCTTTCTATAGGGTTGAGATATATACAAGGTAAGGTCTGTCTGCTACTGCAGCTGACTTCCCCTAGATGATCAGTGACAGTTCTCACAAATGTTTGTTATGGAAGATTTCTGCATACAAGGAAGTGGACAGAGAAATGCATTCCTACCAAAGGAGGAAAAATGCCTGGTGATTATGTAAATGGGACCAGCAGGGATTTGTTTTTGCTTTGTTTTCCTTTCTTTTTTTCCTCTGCCTGCCACACAGTAACAGATCTATTCAATTTGCATCCAGTTCTAGGTAGAATTTATTTCACTTGGATTGCACAGATATGCTAATTTGGTCATTTATCAGGACAATAAATGGCTTGTCGTCTTGCGTAAGCCTCCCTTTCCCCCTTCAGCATCGTGGAAATCATTCTAAGATTGGACAGCTGGCAACTAATGTATAAATTAGGAGACCAAAGCTTGCACCAAGTAAACTGCCAGCAGATGGCAATGATACTGTGAAGAAAGAGCAGACTCCAAGGCAGGCAATGAAGACATCACCTACAGCCACACAGGCTGTGGATGGGGACTTCAGACTAGGTCCCCAAGAATGAAGACCAAGCATTGTCCCTCTTATCAAATGTTAAATAACTAAAATGAGTGTTGAGTGTGGGAAGGCAGGAGAACAAGCAAGGGAGAGCACGAGTTCCCTGGCCTTGCATATCCACACCACGGCAATCCTCCTCTGTCGAGTGAGGAACTGGCTGGACTTGGCTCACAATGCTCTTTCATTTGGACTAAGGGCTTTTTCAGCCTTTTGCAAGCACAGCAGGATTGAGATCTTATCAGTAGCATAGTCACCCAAACTGTGTGTGACGATAAAAAAAAAAAGTGTGTGTGTGTGTGTGTGTGTGTGTGTGTGTGTAGTATGTATACCTAAGGGTAGGCCAGACGAGGGTGTTGGATCCTTTGTTCCCGGAAGTACGAGTGGTTGCAAACTGTCCTGTGTGGGTGCTGGGAACTAAACCCAGATCCTTTGGAAAAGCAGATGTGCGCTGGTGCAGATTTGTCTCTCTGGCCCCTTGTTCCACCCTTTGAATCTGTGTCTGGATGTACAGCTGCTTACAGCACTGTCTACCTGAGATTACAGCCCAATTCTAGTCTTTCTTCCCTTTGCCTTTCTCTTACAAATCTGCATCTGATTCCATTAAGTTTCTGCATCCCACCAGAGGTGGCCACCAGACTGTATTCATCAGAACTCTATGCCATCATGAAAGGTTGTTCTTAAGACCAGAGTGCCAGAAGCCACCTCAGAAGTGCCCCCAAACCCAGGAGAGGGTCTCTGTTCTTTGGCTTGGGTTCTAACAGACAGATCTTGTATAGAGGTTGGCTTCTCTTTGTAGCTTTAATTCCCAAGGTCAAGAGAATGGGAGAGAGCTGAGCTTCTGTTTCCTTGATTTGGCCGGTAGAGCAGGGCTCCGTGTCTGACAGGGGGAGGCGCACATCTGGAAGGGTGGAAGCAGCTGGAAGGTTGTTTTAGTTCGTTCCATCAGGTTATGTATAGGAAAGACTTAATGAGGTAGTTACTGACCAACCACTCCTTACTGAAAGGTTCACTGGGCAGAAATTCTTAAACATTGTCTCAAATGGAAATAAATCAACGCATATGCTAGCGACCAAAAAATAAAAGATTACTCATGCTGTAACACGCAATGTTTATGAATCTACAAAAGACAGGATCCTTTTCGAACTAGGAGTATTTTTTTTTTTTTTAAATACACCTTAGATTTAAATTCTGGGTGCTCATTAAGTCCTATCACGTTGGTCCCATTTTTAAAGTTTATTTTTTTAGTGCAAACAAGCATCTCATTCATCTCCTTGCATCCGTTCTACATATTTTACCCACCAATCTACAGCTTTATTTACTGGATACCCAGCGTGCACTAGGGACCCTGCTTATTCCTTGAAAACATCATGATGAATTGACACGGACCTGTCTCCATGGGAACATGGTAGACGTTGTCTCTGTCAAAAATTCTAAGACACAGGCTTGAATGAAGCGTGATAATTGATACACAGCATGGTTCGGGACGATGCTTGAGGTGGGAGGTGTTCAAAGGACCGGAAATATCCAGATCTGAGCCAGCAAGCCTGGGTACATCCCCCAAGCAAGAGGATGCAAGGTGTGGACGGGGTGGGTTAGAAAGCTCCTGCTGCCTCGGTTTAGTTGAAACATGCGTGTGTGAGGAGGATGAGGATGAGGGAGGAAGAGGAAACTGAGAATGCCCGAGGAGACAGCGAGCCGAAGTGCGAAGGGCTTTGTGTGCCTTAGTGGGAAGCTTGGCCTGGATCTCTAATGACATGACCTCAACTGTGTTCTCAAAGGAGTCAGCTGGTTTGGGACAGGAATGCGATGTGCAAATCTAATTGCCAGTTCAGTGAAGGTGATTTTTTCTTTTTAAGCAAAGAAAATCTTCAGGTGGGGAGGGGTTGGCTCCCTGGGTACGAAGCACAGTTCTTGCTGTGCTTGCTATGCGATCACAAAGACCTGAGTCTGGACCCTGGCTGAGGGCTTGGCTACATGTGTCTGTAACACCAGCACTTGCCGGGCCGAGACAGGTGCCTCCTGGTAGCTCAACGGCCAGTCAGCGTAACGAGCTAGCTAAACTCCCACTTGGATGAGAGACACTGTCATTTATATGACAAAGGAAGAAAATGTCAACCGCTGGCCTTCAAGTGCACATACCCGAATATGTACATACCACACACACACACACACACACACACACACACACACACACACACACCCCTGAAATCCTATTAAAAATAAATCAGGGGCTGGACCGATGGCTCAGCGGTTAAGAGAGCATTTGCCCTTCTAGCAGAGGACAGGTTTGGTGCCTGGTACCCACATGGTGGTTCATTACAATCCATAACTCCAGTTCTAGGGTCCTCACTCCTTCTTCTGACTTATGCAGGCACCAGGTATGCGTGTGGCGCACATACATACATACATACATGCATACATACATACAGTCAAACATTCATGCACATAAACAAATCAATTTTTTTAATTCCAAAAAGGTTTTAAATGGTAAAAGTCTCGAGGGCCATGAATCCTATTTTCTTTCTTTTTTTTTTTTTTTTTTTTTGGTTCTTTTTTTTTTTTTTTTCGAGCTGGGGACCCGAACCCAGGGCCTTAAACTTCCTAGGTAAGCGCTCTACCACTGAGCTAAATCCCAGCCCATGAATCCTATTTCAGTGGCAGGAAGCTGTGTTGGCCCAGAGCAAGCCAGGTAATGCTTTAACTCCGGTTAGAGATCCCAGGGGACAGATGTGGGAAGATTGTGCTTTGTGTAGACTAAGTAACCAGAGCAAGTGACAGGACAGATTGTGTAAGCAGAATTCAAGGCACTGGCGTGGATGGTGCTTCATGAGGCAGATCAGTCACCAGCCTCCTGGGTTTCAATTAGAGAAGAGGTCACTCATGGGTACTATGACCCGCTCCTGCACACTTGAACCATGATGTTGGCAAGCCTTTCTGAGACTCACCAGCTTGGCTTTCCTCCAGTCCAGAAAGGAAGCAGGGTCCCTACTCCTTGCTGGAGAGTTTTAAGGGACTGGTGGCTCTTATAACAAATGTTCTTCCTGTAAAAATGCCATTTCTAAAACCACCGGGTGGGGTTGGGGATTTAGCTCAGTGGTAGAGCACTTGCCTAGCAAGCACAAGGCCCTGGGTTCGGTCCCCAGCTCTGGAAAAAAAAATAAAAAAAAAATAAAATAAAATAAACCCACTGGGGACTAGATTTAGACCCTCTGTTTCATTGGTTTCACTGAGGTTTTCATTGCTACTGTATTCCTAACTACTTATCAATATTTTCCCTTTATTCTGTTCACGGCTGGAACTTTCCCCAGCATTTTAAATTTAAAAATGTGAACCTTTAACTTCAAAAACTAAACCTTCTTTATTGCATATGGCAGTGGCAGTGTGGGGGCGGGTGGTTGTGGTATGTTTGTGGGTGCTGGTGTATATGTGCGTGCCACAGCTCAAGCGAGGAGCACAGAGGATAACTGGGTGGAGCTGGTTCTCTCCTTCCGTCTCTCCAGTGAGTCCTGAGGATCTCACTCTCCTCCCGTGGCCTGTGTGGCGGATCAGCCTCACAGCCTTGCTGGTCCTTGCTCCTTGGTTTGTATGGTCGCTTGAAGACCGACGCTGCAGGTTGGGTGAGCCCGTTGCTCCATCTTCTTTCCACTCTTCTCTACTGTCCTGCCTGCTTTTCTTTCCCAGAACACTGGCATCAGGTACAAGAGAGCAATAGCGTTGTAGTTCACTTTAAGAACTATGTGCTTATGCATTGTTAGTCTACTAGTCTACACTCCCTCCCGTGTGTGTGTGTGTGTGTGTGTGTGTGTGTGTGTGTGTGTGTGTGTTATGAAGCTTCTGCTGCCATAGATTTCTATAGAACTTTTTCAAAGGTCCTTTCTTTTTAAAAAAAAAAAAACCTCTCATTTATTTACTTATGTATTTTGTTTAATGTATGAATGCGTTGTCTGCATGTACACTTGTGTGGTAGAAGAGGGCATTGGATCCCGTTACAGATGGTTGTGAGCCACCATGTGGTTTTCGGAATTGAACTCAGGACCTCTGGAGGAGCAGCCAGTGTTCTTAACCACTGAGCCATCTCTCCAGCCCTGTTCTTTCTTTAATATTCTTTAATTATCCTTCCCTGCATTCCCTCCTCTATTCTGATGTCCCATCACCCTTCCTGTACCACCATTCCCTCTTTAACCCTTCATTGCACTGTGTTCTGTCTGCCTTCACTCGAAAGCATCCCTGACAGCCCATTACTAGGTCCCTGACTGCTGGGTGTTCCCAAAGGCACACGCATTATCTGAAGAGTCAAGGCTACGATCCACAAACGAGAGACAGTATATGTTTGTCTTTCTTGTTTTGGGTTACGTCACTCAGAATGATTGTTTCCGTTTACCTGGAAAATTTTCTTAACAGCAAGAAAACATCCCATGATATAAAGGTACCACGTTCTCATTACCCAATCATCAGTTGATGGACCTCAAGGCTGTTTCCATTTTCTAGCAGTTGTGAATAGAGCAGCGGTGAACACGGGATGAGCAGAAGGGACTGGCGTTCTTAAATACCCTTTCCCTCACCATTGTGACTGTGCGCGGGCTTGCTCCCACAATGTGTCTAGAAAGAACATCTTAGCTACTTGTCCGCAAGAAAATAATCATTCTTGATTTCACTCAGGTACACACTGAATATCCTGGAAGATATTGGAGGTGGTCAGAAGGTCAATGATGACATTATTGTCAACTGGGTGAACACGACATTGAAGGAGGCACAAAAAAGTTCGTCCATCGCTAGCTTCAAGGTAAGGGTCTCATCTTCTGTGTCTTTTGTTTTCATTACGTGTTGAGTGCCCTTCAGGGCCAGGGCTTTGATGGTCGCTTTGGATTTCCTTAAATGATCTTGTTTAATGTCCACAACCATCTTACTGATGAATTTCTCATCCTTTTTCCTTTAACAGATAATTTTCAAAACCTGTTTTATTAAGTATCCCATTTTAGGCCCTCTCTTTTTCTTTCTTTTAAAGTAGTATAACACACAGGAATCCATTTTTAAAACTGTGCACACTTCCAGTTCAGAGTTTCTTATATTACAGTGGCAGAGGGTAAAAGCTTGTCATAGGGTTTTACTGCTGTGAACAGACACCATGACGGGGAACATTTAACATTGATAAGGACAACATTTAATTGAGGGTGGCTTACAGGTTCAGAGGTTCAGTCCATTGTCATCAAGGCAGGAGCATGGCAGCATCCAGACAGGCATGGTGCAGGAGGAGCTGAGCTCTACATCTTCATCTGAAGGCTGCTAGCAGAATACTAACTTCCAGGCAGCTAGGGTGAGGGTCTTGAAGCCCACACCCACAGTGACACACCTACTCCAACAGGGCCAAGGCTCCTAATAGTCCACTCCCTGGGCCAAGCATGTGCAAACATCACAAGGCTAAAAGAAAGGTTGTGATATTTTTTGGAGAAGGGGGATATGTACTTCACCCAACCCTATTTTTATTAATAATACCATTATATAGTATCCAATTTATTAATTTTGGCTGTGTGTTTACAAGAGTCTTTCTCAAGGACCTGGACACTTGGTCCCTAATGTTGTCTGTGTCTCAGTGTTCATGTTTAAAGGTCAGGATTCGTGGGGAGGACCCCCCTCCTACCCAGAGGAAGGAGAAGAGAAATTAAAGTCTCTTCTCTCCAAAAAGGGCAAAGGCAGAGCAGGGTAGGCCAGTGCTAAGAGCTCTATCAACTGTGAGCTCATCTGGGATATGGGATACCCTATCCCTACCCCACCTCAAGGCTTCCTGCTCTGCCTGGGCTGCTGAGCACAGGTAAGAGTGGAGGCCAGTGACTGGAGTGAGGCAGGGATTTCCAGAAATACATTTGGAAAGGCAAAGAGCAAAGTCAAAGCCATCACCTAAAGCAAGAGATACAGCTCACTCTTGACAAACCATTCCCCTGACATCTACAGATGTCTACCACCCCTCGCCCATTGTCAGCTCCATACCCAGGGCGGAATTCAGGGAGGAAGGCGGGGCTTGGATCACTGCATTTCTTGAGTGCTGGGCTGTCACCAAAACAGCCCGCAGGGGGTAGCAAAGAACATAAATGGAAGAAACTGGGGTAAAGCCCCATCTTTGTTGTTAACTACAATGTCTCTTTTATAGCCAAGAGGAAATAGTAAATAGACTCATTCTGATCTTGAATATGACTGCTTTGCCGCTATAGGAAAACGAAGGCAGGAGAACTAGTATCAGCCTTAGAATTCTCTGATTCACACCTTCCAAGTGTGCACTGCTTGAACTCAGCTGCTCAGACAGTAACACAGGCCAGCCCCTTGTCCCCAGGGCCATGAATAAAGAAAGCGCATGTGCTGAGCTCCGTACGTCCACATCTGAGGAGTGTTCTCAGCGCTAGACGTGAACATCCAAACATTTACCAACGTCCAGGATGTTAAGTCTGAATTTTAGATTCAAATCCCAGCTCTAACAAGTCCCAGCACCTCACTTAACCCCATAAATCCCGTCTCCTCTGAAGTGAAGAAGAGTAACTGTGGAAGCCGAAGCCCTAGTTCGGTGACCAGCACTGAGCACCAACACAGATTAAACGTGCACATTCAACACCCACACCACAAAAATGACCACCTGTAAGGCCATGAATTTGTTAGCTTGATGTAGCTACCCATAAGTCCATATATTTCAAAGGATGAGGGACACATAACATGCTATGGATTGATTACAAAATAAGTTTCAAAAGTTAAAGCTTTTATAAAAGGAAAAACAAAAGAAAAAAAAAAACCTGTCTGTACCTGAGGCCTGTGTTGACAAGAAAAGGCCGGGCAAAGTGTGTTAATTACTGTCTTGTTGTGCTTAATCCTACTGATGCTGTTCCCATCTCCATGGAAACCTTGAGTTTTTCCCCAAGTTCCTCAGAGAAAGACCACCCTTGTGACCCAGCCTACCTGTAGCCTCAGGCTTCTCCTGCCACCCACTTTTGGATGCTAGATATGTTGGTAAACCCTCCCTTTTTCTCCATGTAGGACCCAAAGATCAGCACCAGCCTCCCAGTTCTGGATCTCATCGATGCCATTCAGCCAGGCTCCATAAACTATGACCTTCTGAAGACAGAAAACCTGGATGATGAAGAGAAGCTCAACAATGCAAAGTATGTGCATAAACCTGGGGCAAGCGCAGGGCCAGGTGCCTACCGGGCAGCTGCGGGATCTGATGTCTGTGCCTCATGCAAATGCTTTATCTCTACCATTCACGGGGTTCTCTTCTCCTGATTTATCTCGGTCTCATCATCATCATTTGAGGGGTGGCCCAGTAGCTGCTTCAGATTGCTTGCGTGAGAGTGGAGCCAAACAAACTCCAGAGTAGTTTCCTAAGCAGTAAGCAAGGCTATGCTATTATAAAACTAGATTCTTAACCCCAATCAATAGATTTCAAAACTAAAGCTTGGTGTGGAAAGTCCCAATGTAAGAACGTCACTCGTGAATATCCACAGATGTGAGTAGGCAGGATAGAGTTCAGTGTCAGAAGTGTCACTGTCAGAGTCAAAGGTCACCTGTCCTGCCAAATGAACCCTCTATTAGGGGAGCCAGCAGACTATAGTCTCCAAATATGGCCCATTGCGTGCACTTTAAATAAAGATTTATTGGAGCACACTCATTCATTTACATAGGAGCTTCTCTGCTTGAACAGGAGCGTTCAGAAGCTGCAACAAAGCCTAAGGTAGTTTGTATCTGGGCTTCACTTGATCTTACCTAGAAGACCCGGACATGATGCTATCTGGCCTCTTATTTAAAAGTTTACCAACTGTTGCTCTACAGAGGCCCCTTTCTTGGATTGATTCCCATTACCTTCCTGGGGCGTCACAATAAAGAACCAACAGATTGGGTGGTTTAAAACAACAGGAATTTATTCTTTCCCAGTCAGAAAAGCTAGAAAGCAAGCTGCCATCAGGGCTAATTGATGCCCAGAGCTCTGAGGCAGACTCTCCCAGGCCTCTCTCCCATTTGCTGTGATGGCCAGCAAACCTTTGAATTCGTTGGTTTGTAGAAGCAGAATTCTAATGCCTCGCTCCGCCCACGCTGTATGTCTGTGACTTCACGTGGCTACCTTCCCATCTCTGTCTTTTCCTTTATTAGGACACAGGGCATATTGAGCCTTTGCACGCATGCCCTTGTCTTATGACCCCTGTAACGACTGTATTTCCAAATAAGGTCCCAGTCAGAGATATGGGAGTTCAGAACTTCCCCATAGCTTTCTGGGTCAGGAGCACCATGGGATCCCTTACAAGTCTGGAATTCACCCCTATTTTAAAACCCTAGCAGTGCCCTTTTCTCTGCAGTCAGCTTTGGAAAACAGATCCTTTTTCCAGACGTTCTCCTCACCCGATAATAGTCAGCACAGTTATAGTTAACCTGTGGTTGTGCAGTGTGTAATCAGTTTATCTAAGGGGAAGTACCAAGGTGACGGGAGGGGAGGAAGGGGATATGGCTCTTTAGAGCAATGACTTCTAAGCTGAGTTCATCAGCAAAGACAAGTAAGCCAGCAGGATACAGAGAAGACAGAAACTCTAGATAGAAGAACAGTGAGAAAACAGAAAGAAAACAACAAAACAACCAGAAAGGGTTGAAACCAGTCAGGCCTGGGCCCTGTGTGTGCAGGCCTGACTGGGACTTAACAAGGTCACACAATTTTTAACCTGCACAAGGGAGACATCAGAGTCTGACTTCACACACCAGGCTCCTATGCATTGCCCTCCAAGGACAAGACACAGAATTCTTTCTTTCAAAATTGCTCAGGGCTTGGGACAGAGCAGAACATACCCTATTATGCAAGAGGCCCCATGTTAATTTCTAGCATTGAAAACAAAAAGACAAATATCTTTTAAGGAAAAGAGTTTGAAGAGTTTGGGAGTAAAATGTCTGCTTAACAGACAGATCTGTGTGTGGTGGTCTGGGCTGTAATCCCCCTGTATGGTGGCCTGGGCTGTGATCCCCCTGTATGGTAGCCTGGGCTGTAATCTCCCTGCCAGGGTGACAAAGACAGACAGATGCGTGGAACTCACTGGCTAGTCACTGTGGTCAACATGGTGAGTTCCAGGCCAGTGGAAAACGCTGTCCAGAAAACCTAAAGTAAATGATAAAATAATATGGGTGGAGCCTAAGGAACAACATATAAAGTTGTCCTCTGGCTTTCACAAATACTCATGTACACATACATCACACACACACACACACACACACACACACACACACACACACACACCATGAAACAAAGGGAAATAAGTGTGAGGGAAAAGTCCACCAAGTGCTAAGAATTGTTATGTTTTTGAGAAATTATGTCTGGGGTTGGGGGTTAGGTTGAGATCTCTTTTTGTTTGATTTTTTTTTTTTACACTCAAAGATTTTCACGGAGTTTTCCCTATGTGTTTTGTGATGGAAATATTAATTTTTTCATTAGCAATTAAAATGGAGGAAGTATTGAGAGGTGGACAGGAGGAAGAATGGGCAGTGCTCAAATTAATCTGGTCACTAAAGTCAGGATGAGTTCTTTTAGAGACCAGGAGGAAGAGGTGGCCCTGGGTTGGGGGAGGGTGGGTGAATGTGTAGAGTAGCTACAGTAAGGCGAACAAAGAGTGAGGGAACAAAGGAATCAACAGGTGACTGTGTAAACAGTCACCACTAACAGATCTGGAATGTGTAGAACGCTGAGGCTCTTGTGTGTCTGTGATGATTTCATTTGAAAAACAGAACATAAAACTCTGACTATTCCAATAGGAGTGCACTATAAGTAAAAAATAAAACATCTGTACATGGAACAAGAAATTATACACCCAGGTATTATGCATGACAAGATATTGTACCTGCAGTTTTCTTCTTATATTTCTGTCATTGAAACACAGTCCACAGAGTGCTTGTCCTTAGCAGTTCATACTTAATTCTTGGACTTTTCCTGCCACACCCTTCACCCCAAGAGAATATTTCTTCTGTGGGTCTCAAAGGTAGCAGCAGAGAGCCTGAAGAGACGATGGGTCAACTGGCAAAGTGCCTGCCACCCAAGCACAGGACCTGAGTGGGATGCCCAGTACCCCTGCTAAAGCCATAGGTGATCCTGCACACCTATAATCCCAGTGCTAGGGAAGAGGCAGGAGACTTCCTGTTTGCTGTTTGCCAGCCAAATCACTGAACTCACTGAGGTTCAGAGATTCTGTATCAAAACAATTAAGGTCAAGACTGATTGAGGAAGAACCCAGTGTTGACCTCTGACCTCTGACCTACACACACACACACACACACACACACACACACACACACATACACACACACACATATGCATATATACATTTTAAAAGGTAAAAGTTGGGAAGGGCAAAGCATGTGTGTCAAAGTCATCCTGAGTCAGTAGGAGCTGCTGATACTTCATGGAGTTTACTGAGCCAAGATGTGTCGGCCCATGTGGGCAGATGGGGTGGCCAGCCCTGCCCTCTCTGAGGGTGCTGAGCCTGTGCTCCTAACGGGTCCTCCTCAGGACTGCTGTTCAGTTCTTGTATTTCTTCTCCCTTTCAGGTATGCTATCTCCATGGCCAGAAAAATCGGAGCAAGGGTGTATGCCCTTCCAGAAGACCTGGTTGAAGTGAACCCCAAAATGGTCATGACAGTGTTCGCTTGCCTCATGGGGAAAGGGATGAAGAGGGTGTAAGTCCCACAGGAGCAAGCCAGAAAGCGACACCATCAACCCTGAGGGTCAGCATGTGGTGCTCCCAGGATACAGAGGACCATTCAAGCCATTCCAAAGTCCTGAACCTTGGAGACATTGTCTGAAATTCGCATATTCGTTCTGCCAAGTAGCTTCTGCTATAGTCGAGCTTCTCTTTTGTTGTCCCTGCCCCCAGGAGATCTACTCGCCTACAGATTTTTTTCTTTTATTCTTTGAAATTCTTTGGGGGAGGGGGGAGAGTTAAAAAGAAGTTATTTCCAGATGCTCACCCCACCCCCGACACCTTGCTTGCACTGATAGCCAAGGATATAGACTACATTGTTCTTAAGGGTCACCTGATCTCTTGAGCCAGTTTGATCTAGCTGCTTTTTGCCTTGTTTAAACTGAGGACCTGGAAGGGATCGTCAAACTTGCCTTAAATAAAGCCTGTCACTAGAGGCCGACACTGGATGGTCACAGCCCTTCCTTGCATCTCCTTCTCTCAGCTTGTCTCCCTGTGAGTTTGCTCCAATCCCCTCAGAACCATACCCATTTTTGCCAGCCTTGTCTCTAGGCTGCTGTAGTATCCGACAAATAGTCAAGCTCCCAGGAGTCTCTGGGAGACTGAAAAACTGGGGTCTCAAAGAAAGTGTAATGGAGAGTAAAACCACTAGGGGGCAGTATGGTGGAACCACAAAGCATCTACCCTTCTGTGTATATCTCCACACCTTTAACTCCTCTTGTTAGAGAGCTGCTTATTGTGGTGTTGACAAAATGTCTGATGACAGTTGGAAGCAATCCTGCATAACTTCATTTGCTTTTAGACATCGACATATTTGATTGTCACCAGGCCATATTACCAATACTCACTTTGTTGGTACTATAAAAGCTTTTGCCCCCCTAAAGTTTCTGTAAGTGGGGGTTGATATGTGCCAATAATCTATGTCCCTGCCTCACCCAAATGCTTGCACAGGCACATACACATATGTAGCTGGATGCCAAGAGTACCACGTTGACTAGGAACTGCCTGGAATTCAAAACAGAAAAGGGACAGCATGAATTTGAATAGCTCCCACTAGATAAGCAATTTCCACGAAAACTTACCAAAAGCTAAAAATCCACAGAGCATTGTGAACCAAAGGTAGACTCCCTCTGCATTAGTGAAAGTTGTACTCCCACTAATGGAACTTCGTTGTCTTCCAAAGCAGTGGAAATGCAGGATCTCAGCTTCATCCCCTGACAGTAGGCTCAGGAAACCAATAGATGACTCTTTCCAGCTCCCAACCAGTATTCCCGCTCATCCGAATGCAAAGTGTTTGGCTGTGACTTTAGTCTGAACTTCATGTAGCCTCAGATAATGTTTGCCCATCTGCCTCCACGAAGTAAGGATATTATTGTTGCCTTAATGAAAAAATGAAGATAAATCATGTTTAAAAAAAATCTTTCCAAATAAAATGTTCCCAATTCTGGCTGTTTCTGCATCTGTTTAAAGGTTGCTTGCAGCTAGCTCACTAGCACAGAGTGTATAATACCTGAGAAACTGTATAAGGGCTATGGAAGGCTTCCATACAAGAGAGAGCCTTTGTAGTCAAGTAACTGGCAAAACCAGACACCCCACATAACTATGGGCATGTGGTAGGTGGTAGAGTGAGGAGAAATGTTTCAGCTGAAAACTGAGAGAGATGTTCCCATTAATGGCATGAAGGAAGTTGGGACAGGAATTGTTCAAAATGCTTTGAACTCAGTCATGAAGATCAGACTTGGAGACTGATAAAAATGACTTCTTGCATGAACTGAGCAAATGTGCTTTGAGCTGGTAGCATCTGGGGTCTCCTGTCCCTCTGGGTTGGATCGCACTGTGGCAGGGATGAGTGTGCTTATGGGGGAATAGGAATTGAGTCTGAAGTAGCCAGCTCCTTCTAGGCTAGACTGCTGAGACCACAGAAATTTGCCATCAGTGTGGCATGGCTCTGCCTTGACCCACAGAGAAGCTCCATTGCTATATGGTGGCTGAGAAACTGAGCTTTTGTCTCTAAAATGTGTGCCCAGCCTTACTACTGGCTTACATAAAAGTGCTCTTTCCTAGACTGAATGCATTCTCAGCTCCTGTATGTATGGCACACTGTACTGATCTGTGCTCCATGCACACACACAAAGAAGCTAACAATACTATTGGTTGGGACTAGACTGCAGCTATAGGTTTCATACATAAGCACACAGAATAAGGACAGGTAGGCTCTACCAAGGAGGAAGAACCGTCACAGATGAGTGACAAGGTACTCAGTAGCCCAAGGGATGTGAGCATTCTAAATTTAGCTATTTATGGTCACATTTCACTTGGGCAGGCAAAGCGAGGCATGAGGGGTTGAACCACACTCAAGGATGTACAGTAGGCAGAAGCTACTCCTTTCTCTACTTAAACTGCACCTGAAGATCTGTAGTAGCAGCCACTCCCTCCCCCGTCCCATGGTAGAGCTGTGCTTTAAAGCTCTCAGTCCACTGGAGCCACCTGAATTTTGGCCAGCTATTATTAGAACAGTATAGGCTAAGAATTGGCACAGTGGGTATTTACAATACAGGAGTGGTCAGGTTCTTCCTTCAGAGCCTGTGATCCACAAAGTACCATCGCATCAACCATCCACTGCCTCTGTCTCGATTCCTTAGTGTTCTGCCCAGTTATCAACTACTCTTACCATTTATTTTGTATCACAGGAGTATCTGGGCACCAGTCACGTGCATCCTAAAGTGTTTATTCCCTACCTCACGCTTTTCCATTAAACAACCTAACCCTAACATCCTCAGAGATGGAGCTGCACCTTCACATGGACTCCAGCTCACCTTTTCAATAGGTGCCTTGGATTGTGTCTGTGTCCAAGCTGGGTTTGACCCATAGCTTACAGATGTTTAGATTGTCTCAGTCTTTTTGCCCTAGCAGATAAGGCCAAAGTGAATAATAGTATACCTGTCTATTTCTGACCTATCCAATTCATTGCATACTGGGGGAGTACAACAGAGATTCTTTTAAGTTCCCTCAAATTATATTACACAGAACCTGGGACAGACAGTTGAGCCAACCTAACTTCTCCATTTTGTACCTAAAGATGTTAATACAGCAGAGAGATAATGCACGTAACATGCATGTACACACAGCTGAAATGAAGTTCAGACTTCAATTAAGAGATAGTAGAACTACGAAGTATTATGGGGACTCAAATCTCGATCCCGAATGAAAGATCCACAAACATTGGTCGGGGAGCTCGGGTCTGATGAATGAGAAACAGGGAGGACATTGACAGCACATGTGTTGGTTAGTGCCTCCCCCAAAGCCACGCACATTCCCTGATATTTAGTAAGAGCACGGAAACTATTTCAGCTGTGATTTACACTAGTTGCTAGCAATGTTTACTGACCGTGCTAAACACTGAACAGGCAGACGTGATTACAAGGAAGATTATGAAATAGATCTACCTGGAAAGGTCTCAGCATAGAGTGGATTGCTGTCTGCCTGGAAGTTAGGACTCTGGAGTCCACATGATGCAATTTTGGATTAGGTGACTTACAAAGTCCCAGCCAGCCTACTGATTGTATCCACGCAGACATGCATGTAACACACACACACACACACACACACACACACACACACGCGCGCGCGCACACACGTCAAGGCTGTCCTAGGATCACGATATCGGCCTCTTGCACACGATATCAGACTGTGTGAACACTTTGGCCACCTAAACTAGACTATAGCACAGTTTGCTTAGTGCCTGAAACACACACACATCTATGTTCTTCCAGTGTCCCTGAGACACCGCCAGTGTCCTTGGGCCCACCTACTTCCAGTCACTGTATCTACTACTCCAATCTTTATTCTTCATCTATACCACTAGAAAGCACACAGTCTTGAAGTAAAGACTAGCTGTGTCCTCTTATAAACCTGACATTGTTTTAGCTAGGGAGGCTCTGCAGTCCCCAAATCCAGAAAGACAGCAGGATATGACCAATCTTTCCGTGAAATCAGTCACTCTTCAGAGTTCCCTAATAAAATTCTGGTAACAGAAGTCACTTCCCCACCCTTTCCGATAACAACGGCTCTTTATGCAACATCCTTTCTCCCTATTTCTGAAAGACAGAGTTTACATAGATATTTCCTTTCTTTTTCATTGATTTCTCTATTTATCACCCTATGTGCTAGCATCTTTGGTACAGAGAGGTACTCTGCCTGCCATTAAAGGAGAATGTAAATACCAGTGCAGCTACAAATTCTTTGACTACCATGGCGTCCTGCCTGCCAGATATGCTGGTGCAATGGTGGCACAAAGCTTACGGAGTAACCAATGTCTGACTTGTCTGAAGGCCCACTGCACTGTACCTGATGCTGCCTGAATGACCTGAGACTAGATAGCCCGGGGACCTACGGTAAAGCCAAAAACTACTGTTCTACTAAAAGAACATAGAAGTAAAATGACTCCTAATGACACTCTGCTATACTCGTAGATCAGTGCCTTGCTCAGCCATCGTCAGAGAAGCTTGTTCCAGCAGCAGATGGGAGCACACAGAGCCCCACAGCCAGACAATATGTAGAGAGTGAGGAATGTGGAACAGCCAGACCTAAATGGGATATCTCGAATGCTTCCCTTCAGAGCTCAGAGAACCCTACAGAAGAGGGGGTGAAGGGAATGTAAGACCCAGAGGGGATGGAGGACACCAAGGAAACAAGGTCCTCTAAGCCATTAGGTTCAATGTCCATATGAATTCAGAGACTGAGGCGGTGTGCAGGGGGCCTACACAGGTCCTTTGGGATATATTATGGGTTTCCAGTTTAGTGAAGCTCTTGAGTGTGCAAATGAGTGTGTCTCTGTGTCTCTGGTGTTTTTGTCTTCTCTTGAGCTCTTTTCTTCCTGTTTGTTATTTGTCCTATTCTGATGTGTTCATTTTTGTTTTACCTTATCATATTTTATTATTATGCCTCAGAAGTCTGTTTGTTCTCTAATGACAACAAGGAAGGAGGTGGATCAGATGGGAGGGGAGATGGGGAGGAACTGAGACGAGTAAAGGGAGGGGAGACCATAATCAAGATACATTATGTAAAACAGAAATCTATTTTCAATAGAAGGAGAAAAAGAATTTAATGGATAGGGAAGAGCATGAAAAGCAGGGCAATCTAGTTAATGCGCACTTGCTGTCCACAGTTAAGGGACAAGAAAGCAAGATGGTGATAATTCTTATATTGTCTGATGTTTGAAAACTGAAGAACTTCATTTAAATAAGTAGTTTGGTTAATAGAGAGCTATCGCACATTATTTTCAGATAGAAATCTTTAGAAAACTACAGTGCCAGAAAATAGTTCTTTCTGAAGCTCAATGGAATCTGATATAATTGAATGACCTCATAGACAGCTACCACAAAAGCACACTGTTTATGTTCTGTTCCAAATACATTCCAATTAAGGTACCCAGACAAGGTGCACTTGGAAGATGTTTAAAAAATTGGGTCTCAGCCATCCCTAGACCTACTGAATCAGCATCTGCATTTTCAAAGGTTCCCCACTTGATCCATGCCTTGGTTTGAATGTTTCTCCAAAACATTCACTTGCTGGAAATGAAATCCCCAAGGTCAGATGTTGAAGTTGTCTGGAGGTAGGGTCTTTGGGAGGTATGGTGGTTTGAATAAAAATGGCCCCCATAGGCTCAAAGAAATGACACTATTAGGAGATTTGGTCTTGTTGGAAGAATTTCCTAACTTCAGGTGGGCTTTGAGGTCTCACATGCTCATGCCAGGTCAAGAGTGACATTCACTTACTGATGAACCAGATATAGGACTCTCAGCACCATGTCTGCCTGCAATGCTTCCTGTCATGAGGATAATGGATTAAACCTCTGAACTGTAAGCCAGCCCCAACTAACTGTTTTCCTTTATAGGAGTTGCCATGGTCATGGTCTCTTCACAGCAATAAAACCCTAACTAAAACAGAAGGTGTTTTGTCCTCTAGGGAGTTTACCTTCATGTAGAGATCTATTCATTCATAGATTACTGAGGTGTCATAAGGATAGTTTTTATTATAATACAGAACAAAACAGAATTGAGCAAGCTCTCTTGGTCTGCTTGCTCAGTCTCATGGTGCCTCGGATCACCTCGAGACTCTACAGAGAAGACCCTCAGCAGAAATAACCCCTTGCCCTTGAACATTCCCAGACTCTATAATTATAAAAATAAAAGTATATTCTTTATGAATTGCCAAGGCTACGGTGTTCAAGTACTACCATGGAGAAAGGGCTGAGATGTTCCACACTCGCATCAAAGCTTGAGGAAGCACTAGGAGGAACAGAGGTCTCATTAAAGACGTATAGTTGATAGGAAACAAAACCAGCCAGATTAAATTACACCTTTTCACATACACTGAGCTTGAAGGCTGAAAGCGTCCTTCCAATACCATTTTCCACCTTCAGAACTTGATTGAGACACAGTACCACTTCCCTCCTCTTCTACATCCTTCACCACCCAATGTTGCCTTTCAGTGTTCTCCTTCCCATAATCCCTCTCTCACAGTTTCTTCTCTTCAGCACAGATCCAGAGTTGTGTCTTCTGGCCCTCCTGGGTTCGTTAAAACTGTCTTTTGGCACTACCTTTTCCTGGCGGCTAGCTCATTAATGGATCTGACCTTGCCTGTGCCCAATCCCACAAATCTTCCCTTCTGTCTCTCTACAGCTCATCTTGGATGCCTTGCTTTGACCATCTCTAGGATGATCTATGTGCCCACTGACAGCTAGACAACTTGGTAAACTGTCCCAAAACCTCATTACTCTTCTGAGCCCCAAATGTGAAGTTTGCAATAACTTCCTTGGGATGTAACTTTGTTGTTTTAACCTCTGCCAAATCACTGACAGCTGGGGAGGGAGGAGGATATAGTTATATCACATATAACAATGTGATATATAATTATATCACATATATAATAATACACATATTATACACATATATGTGTGTGTATATATATATATATGCAAACACACACACTAAAGATCAGTATAGCTGAGATTAGAAACTGCTTTATCTTGAGAAACTGCTATATCTTGGACATTAAAAAAAAATCTTAGGAGAGATGTCCACACTTTAAAGTACAGGGGAAACACTTGCCACTACAGATGACCCATATCTTTTCTGATGCTCAGTTCCTAAGGGATGATGGAGCCTCTGATTTGTTCCTAAGAGATTCTACAGCTTGTGTTTCATGCACACATTTCATGACTCAGGTCAGCTGCCCAAGCATCTTGGTGGCTCACAGGAATCACCACAAGAACTTTAGAATAAGTTTGTGCTTGTAACCATCACCCCAGCATTCCAATAGTTAGTTTAACATGGATATCAAAAAGATCCCCAAGTTACTGACTGTGCAGGGACATACGCAGTACTGACTGTGCTCCCAAGGGCAGGCCTGATTACAGCATCTCAGCAGGCAGATAGAACAAAGTCAGTATGAATTCATGAAAACGTCCCAACAATAATGCTTGCTCTCTCCATTGCTCTAGCTAGCCAACCAATGAGCACGGTCCTGTCTGGGTTGCCAGGCAACCTTGGAGCTAGAGATCTCAGGCTCAGTTTTGCTCACCAAAGCAAGGAAATTGGAACCCGGGATTGAGCTGTCTGCTTTTAGTTTCTGAAACATCTTTTAAAGTGTGTCTTCTTTCCTCCCCTTTAGAAATACAGGAAGCTAGATACCCTAAGACTTGGTGTAAATTATAATATGGATTCATTTCCTATGAATAAACATGAGAGAAAACGTGTGAAGCGTGAAAAGATCTATCAATTATGTTCTTCAAAGCCTTCCAAGATTATGCAGCTTTAATGGCTGAGTAATTTTGAAAAGAAAGCTTGGAAATTGAGCTGCACCTGAACTCTAATTTAAAAAAAAAATAAAAAGGCATCAAATTAATTGGTTCTCAGTGCTTCTCTAACAATGAGTCTGAAGTGCATGTCTGAAACCGACTGGTCGAGCTGCCAGGGCTCAGCCCTTGCTCTCACTGCTTGAGGTTGGGAGAAACTCCAAAGCAGCAATCCTTCGAGAAACTTCTGCCTTGATAACGAAAGGGGGTTACTAGGTTTCATGAAATCCTTGCTAGGTTATGCTTGCCACTTAATATTCCAAATTAACTGGAGACCCCATCCATGAATGAAACGAGTCCCACAGTTTTGCTGAATCTGCTGGTCTGTCTCTTTGCATAGTAGTTTTCCACCTAAAATAGCAGAGGAAGAGGTCTGGCTGTTCTGGAACTGTGATGGCCAGATGAGCTTCTGAGCAGAGCACGAGCTGGTCCGTGCTCACACTTTTCCACTTACCCCTTTAATACGAATGAGCTGTGCTGACCGCCCACTTTGCCAAGTGCTTTCAAATGCCACCCCGTTCAGCCCTTACCACAACTCTCTGATATGGACTCTTACTAACCTTAGTTTTTCAGGAGAAGATGTACTTCTAAGAGACCAAGTGTGTGTGTGTGTGTGTGTGTGTGTGTGTGTGTGTGTGTGTGTGTGTGTGCGCGCGCGCACGCATGCACAAAATCTATATATCAAAGTACTGAGGTCCAGAAGTATTCCTACCTATCAGTAACAAGAAAAGCATCTGATTAAAAATAAGACATAGGGGCGGCTCAGCAGGCCAAGCAAAACACTTGCTGCTAAGCCCAATGACCATGATTTGATCCCTGCAGCCAACATGGTGGAAACAGAGAACCAACTCCTGTGAATTGCCCTCTGACCTCCACACTTGAACAGCGGCATATGTACTTCCCCATCCAAAACCCAAAACAGAGTCACACACATGATTCTAACCAACACTTCTCTCTGCCTGTGTACACATAAATGAATATATACCCAAATGTACAATATATAGGATATATGCTTCCGTATGTTTCATTATCACCATATATATAACTCTCCATATAGAGATAAATATGCACATACACACAGACGGTCTATAGGAACGGAAGAAAGTTTCCCAACATTTCATCATAGAAATATAAATTAAAACCAAACAGAGAGGCTGCCACCCAGTTATAGAACTTTTCAGTGAAAAGCCTGACTATGGCAGCTAATGAGAAGAATGTGGGACCACTAGGACTTTAACAACTGTATGTGCTCAGTTCAGCGATGGCGCTCTAAGAGAACTGAGAGCATGTGAAAAGGCTTGTAGACGGATGTCCATAGCAGCTCTATGCATCATAGCCCCAAGCTGAGAGCATGCCTGATGCCCTTTCTGGAAGAATGAATGACCATGTTACAGGCATATAACTGGACGCTGGCCCGAGTAAGAAGGGAGCACCGACCAGTGCACAGGGTGAGATGGAGGACAACAGAGGAAGCCTGAGAGAAAAGGCAGTGAGCTGTGGGATCCTCGATGTTCCAGAGCAGGCAAAGTTACCCTCCACAGGAAGAGTCACAGCAGAAGCTGCTGCTGCAGCCTGACAGACTGACTGGGCAGATGGGGTGACACTGCTGTGCTGTGATGGGGCATGTGTTGCTCCAGTACATGCAAGGTGAATCCAACTGACTGCACAGGGCTGTGTGCTTTGCTGAACTTGTCCTGGTCAAAAGATCCCAGATGGCTGCTCGCTGCTACCCAGAGTACTTTAAAAATAGTTGCTGGTTTGATAAAAAGTAAATAAATCAGTGTCCCTTGGCCCTTGTCTGGTGTCAGTGCCGGTGTCCCTTGGCCCTTGTCTGGTGTCAGTGCCGGTGTCCCTTGGCCCTTGTCTGGTCTCAGTGCCGGTGTCCCTTGGCCCTTGTCTGGTGTCAGTGCCGGTGTCCCTTGGCCCTCGTCTGGTGTCAGTGCTGGTGTCCCTTGGCCCTTGTCTGGTGCCTGCATCTTGAAAGCCTTAGCAGTATTCTGACATAGGAAATCCAAAGTCTGGTTTAAGATAAAACTTAGACCAGATGTTAGGAAGCCACTTCGGGGAGGGAAGCTGGGGTGTAGTGGTGCACACCTTTAGTCCCAGAACTAGGAAGACTGAGGCAGGTGGATCTCTGAGTTCCAGGCCAGCCTGGTCTACAGAGTGAGTTCCAGAACAGCCAGAATTACATAGAGAAACCCTGCCTTGGGGAGGGAAACAGGAGTTATTTGGGGTTAGTAGTGGGGTTGGTAGTACAAAAGAGTGAGAAATAGGCGTAGAACGAGAGCCAAGAGCCTGTTCAAAATGAGCCTGCCAATCCGGACTCTAACCCGGAAGACAAATGCTAATGAAGCCAGCAACAAAATTCACACTAGGAACAGAGAGTCGCTCCGAATGTCATTGACCCGGCAGAGCTGCATGACAGGGACTTTAAGGAGATAACTAAGTTCTCATCATGATCAGAAAGAGAGACCAGCAGAAAGCCAAACATAGGCAAGGCCCCAGAGTTCATTCACAGCACAGCAGCAAGAGAAAGGAGAGGGGGGCAGGGTGAAGGCATGGAGGAGGAGAGGGAGACTTAAGCAATCTTACTGCAAATGATTGAGCAATAAAGTCGTTTTACATAGCACGTTAAAGATAACAACCATAAGCAAAATTGGTAGGTATATAAACGCCCTACGAAAGGTTTTCAGTTGCTGAGATGATTTTCTTGTGATTATGATATCTGTTTGAATGGGATAATGGATCAGAAGATAGCATGAAATATGGAACACACAGGGACAAGGGTCATGGTTTTCTGAACCGAGAAAGGACAATCACAGGACATAAAGGAGTGCCTGACAAACTCCAGTGACAGTTGAGGAAGGAAGGGTGGCTTACAGAAAGACAAACAAACAAAAAAAATTAGATTCAAGAGAACCAAACACAAAGATATCTCTACTCTAAACTTTTGTCTTGGTAATATATAATTTGCTCATCTAGACACACAAAGCCCTGTACATGTCCATCCCTTAAGAACATTCATAACAACCTGTAAATGTGCAGAGAGGAATCTTAACATCAGCCTCCATGTTCTCTCTGCTGCCTCTCTGCCTCGCTTCTGTCTCCTCCTCCCTCTAAAACTCTTCTCCTGCCCGTCCTTCCTTCTCATCCAATGACAGGCCTCGTGCTATCTCGTACCTGCCTACGCCTGCATGATGACATCATCCTACAATGTAGTAATTTTTTAAAAAATTATTTATATGTTCACTTTAGGTACTGATATCAGTCCCCCCTTTTCTCCCAGTACCCCCTCACACAGATCCTCACCCCCACACCCCCTCCCTTTCTCCTCTGAGAAGGGAGATCTGTAAATGAACCACATTTTCTTTATCCATTCTTTAGCTGAGGGACACCTAGGTCGTTTCTGGTTTCAGGATATTACAAATAAGGCTGCTATGGACACAGTTGAGCAAGTGTCCTTGTGGGATGGTAGGACATCTTTTGGGTATATGCCCAGGAGTGCTATAGCTGGTTCTTGAGGTAGACCTATTCACAATTTTCTGAAAAACTGCCAAATTGATTTCCAGAGAGGTTGTACAAGTTTTCATTCTCACCAGCAGTGGAGGAGTGTTTCCCTTGCTCCACATCCTTGCCAGCATGTGCCGTCCCCTGAGTTTTTTTAACTTAGCCATTGTAATTGGCGTAAGGTGGAATCTCAGAGTCACTTGAATTTGCATTTACCTGATGACCAAGATGCTGAACATTTCTTTAACTGCTTCTCAGCCATTTGCGATTCTCTGTTGAAAATTCTCTGTTGAGAATTCTGTTTAGCTCTGTGCTCCAATTTTTAATTGGGTCATTTGGGTTGCTGGTGTCTGACTTCTTGAGTTCTTTATATGTTTTGGATATTAGCCCTCTGTCAGATATGAAGATGTGAAGATCTTTTCCCAATCTGCAAGCTGCAGTTTTGTCCTGTTAATGGTGTCCTTTGACTTACAGAAGTTTTTCAGTTTCATGAGGTTCCATTTATTAATTGTTGATCTTAGTGCCTGAGCCATTGTTTTCTGTTCATGAAGTTGTCTCCTGTACCAGCAATTGTGAGTGGTATCACCCCTGGGCAGGTGGTCCTGGGTTCTATAAACGGGCTGAGCAAGCCATGATGAGCAAGCCAGTAAGCAGCACCCTCCATGGTCTCTACCTCAGCTCCTGCCTCCAGGTTCCTGTTCAGTTTGAGTTCCTGCTTTGGCTTCCCAGAGGATCTTGATTCAGTATATGTAAGCCAAATAAACCCTTTCCTTCACAGGTTACTTTTGGTCATGTTTCCTTACAGCTATACAACCCCTAGCTAATACTGTCAGATACAAAGAACATAAAAGGTCATGTCACCCTGTAGATTGTTGCTAAAGGAAATTTCCAGATAACTTCAGTAGAAAGAGCTATAATTCAGAATATATTGACTTTCATACTTTCTTTAGGGAACACAGAACACAAAATATATAGCACAATATTTACTATATTTATTAGAATATCTTACCTCTTGTGCTACCAAAAGATAAAACTCATGCACACATATGTATCCTTGTGTACAGACATAAGCACACATGCTCTCATACATACGCATTAAAAACCAGTACAAATGTACTCTCAGAGACATTACCAGCATGCACAGGGCCTGCGCAGGTCCAAGCTAGATGGGGTCCCCTTGCTCAGAGAAAGAAGTGAACATGAGCTCACATACCTAACCAAGAAGCTCTAACTGCTCGAAATGAAAAGTTCGTTTTCTCCAATGGTGTCTCACTGGGCACACAAACCACACTTAAGGGCAGCCCCATGCCCAGCAGTAGAGAACCAGCTCAAAAGGAACTCGCTGGCTTTTTCTTGTCTCACATTGTTTTGTTTGGGCCTTTTTGTTTTGTTTTACCTTACTGGTTTTTAGCTTGTATATTATGATGTCTGACTTTGTATTTGTGTGTGTGTGTGTGTGTGTGTGTGTGCATGTATGTATGTGTGTGTGTGTGCTTGCATGAGTGTATGTGTGTGTGTGCTTGCATGAGTGTATGTGAGTGTGTTTGCGTGTGTATGTGTGAGTGTGTGTGAGTGTGTTTGCGTGTGTATATGTGTGTGTTTGCGTGTGTATGTGTAAGTGTGTTTGCATGTGTGTGTATGTGTGAGTGTGTGTGTGTGTTTCTTGTGCTTTTTTCTTATTTTGTTTTATTCTGCTTTGCCTGTTTGTTTTCTAATTTGCCTGTTTGTTTTCTAAAGAGAGAGGGGAAGAAGACATGGAGGTGGAAGAATGGGGAGGTGGGGAAGACCTGGGAAGAGGTGAGGAAGAGGAAGCCATGGCCATTTCATATATTGTATGAAAAATGGTTTATTTTCAATGAAAAAGAAGACTTACGTGGGTTGGTTTCCTCCTCCTATTCTCCATGTTTGTTATTTACTTGAAACACAGATTTATTTACTCTTGTTTGTATTCATCAGTTGAATTTATGTTCCTTTATTTTGGGGATGTGAAAACACAGTATGACCCTATTCAAAAGGTTTATTCAGATCAATGTCTCTCTTTCGCCATCGCTACTCTGTCATTTCTCACACCGGTGGGAGAGCAAACCCACTGATTTATGATCTATCCTTCCCGTGTTTTGCTTTACAAAAACAATTTTTCAGGGGAAGTCATCTTAAACCACAGACTTTGTTTTGGTGGGGTTTAAATCTCAGGGGAAGCTGAAGCATCTATTTTTTTTCTCAAGTGTTCGTTGTGGAAAAGCTGAATGGACTACTTTGCAAATTTCGCTGCCCTAATCTCAGGAACATTTAAGTGTGTACGTAAACGTCAGAATGTGGGGAAGGCTGTCATGACTCTGTTTGCTTACAGAACGGAGATGCTACCTGAGGCTAAACAGAATGTTAAATGGTGCTCAGTGATGGGTGGTGGCCTTGATTGAGATGGTGGCTACCTTGATGACATTCTCTGGACACAAATAATTCAGAGCTACGTAAACTCTTTACTGCTTGTACCAGTCCTGTGGCAACCACTGTGGTGGGCCTATCATTCCATATGGTTAAAGAAAGGTGTTTTAATGGAGACTCTACAATCCTTTTCAAACTCTGCTGCTCAGTTCCGAAGCCACGTTTTGAAGAACTCACCTTATCTCATCACCTAAGTTGAAGACCTTGACAAGGATGGTCAGGGTAAGGCAGCTTTCTTCCTCACTGGGGCTTCCGCATGACCCAGACCAGGATCTTCTCATCAGTCTTCATCACTGTGAGTCTTCAGTGAATCAGACCATATCCTCCGAGAATATTCCAGGCTTTCTCTGAGGGATTAATCTTCTCCTGGGTGGGTCTACACTGCTATCCACAAGTTACAATGCATTTATAAGAGGCCAAGGTTAGCTATGAACAAGGCCCAATGCAAAAATCACAAATTTACTTAACACGTGAACCTTTTTGAGTTTGTTTTGTTCTATTGCATGAACTTTATATATGACGTCATGCCCCATTGCCAGGATTAAGATTGTCTAAATTAGACACAGTGGCTGCCCTCACCATGATTGGTTGTTGTTGTTGTTGGTGGTGGTAGTGGTGGTGGTGGTGGTGGTGTTGGTGGTGGTGGTGGTGGTGGTGTGTGTGTGTGTGTGTGTGTGTGTGTGTGTGTGTGTGTGTGTGTGTGTGTGTTTGAGGGTTCAGTTATCAAACGACCTAATTGTATGTGTATGTTTCTTTTAGACTGTGGAAATGGAAGCTAAGTCAGCTGAGCCACAGAAACCAGAGGGAAGCAGCTGTTATACTTTAACCAGTGTGTAAAGAAGACTCTTAAGCAATTAGTTATCTGGGACTTTCTGCCCGAGGAGCTTGGCTGCTCAGCAAGTCACTGTTGGGATGAAGCTTTATGGCCTTGGAGTCCTGGTAGCCATCATCCTCTATGAGCAGCATGGCCTCGCCTTTCAGAGGTAACACCAGGGGCCTATGGGCCGCGTTCTTGGGTGTCTTTCATAGAGCAGGAGTAGTGTCCTGGGAAGGAGAGCCAACTGGGTGGAGGCCAGTTCCTTCAGAGACTTGAAGTGATCTGTTGACTATAGGATATCAGTAAATTTTTTTTTCTCATTTTCTGCTTTCATTTTACCAGTGTGATAAGTACAACCAGTGGCTCTGGAGATTAAATAAACGGGATGATTTACCTGTACCTTCACACAACACATGATTTACATTCTTCCTGCCTTAGATGTATGAACTAAGTAAATATGTTTTTATTTCCATCTTGTTCATAGAGCACAGGAGGGGAAAGGGAAAGGTATGAAAGAGATCTGGATTGCGCACGGGTACTGAGCGTAAACTGTGAGAGGAAGTTGAGCTACAGTGGACAGATAGAAGAACTTAGCTATTTCTTCATTAGCTTTATGGAGTGATTTCCTGAGGATCTTTGACTGTAAAATGATTAGAGCACAAACGAATGCATGTTGGAGCACACATAATACATGGGTCGCAGCATACGTGCTGTGTTATAATTACTAACCAGTCAATGCTAAGCTTTAGGATTTATAAACTTTGGAATTGTTATACTTTTTCTTTGTTCTGCTTCTGTAACCCTTTTCTAGTTACCTTTGAGATGGGTCCCTGTCTTCCTCTTTCTGAGTTTCAGGGAGAGATGGCGCTTGATCCCAGTGTAGGTGGGGAAAAGTATCCATCAAAACATTTTTTGAGTCACACAACAAATAGAATATTCACTCATTCAGCTAGTGCTGTGCCCTGAAGCTGTGTTTATGAAAGCTGGCTGATTCTGTTTTGCTCAGTGTGATTGTCAAGGATCAAGCAGTAAATTCCATTGTGAGAGGCTGGTTGTTAATGAGTTGATACAAAGATCAGAATTGCTGGAACAGTTGGTGACTTGTGTGTATATTTTATTAATAGTCAAGTAAGTATGATTTAGGATCTTTGTCGGTTCTAATATTCCATAACTTGATGGTTGTCTTTTGTTAGAAGAAAGGCAGCAGCAACTCTGATAACATCATCTAACCTTGACCCTGACCCTGACCCTGACCCTGACCTGACCCTGACCCTGACCCTGACCCAGGGTCTTTGAGTGGAGGGGGCAGAAATCCATTGTTATTTAGGAATGTGTTTGACTCATATACTAGGTGGACACAATATTGCTATTTAAATACCTACCCTATACTAAGTATCTGTCCTCCCCTTCCCTTCCCTTCCCTCCCCATCCTCCTCTCTCATCTCTCCCACCTTTATCAAATGGCTTCTCTATGTTACCCATGTTGACTCTGAGTTTCTGACCCCCTGCCCAAGCCTCTCCAGTAGATGTGGTTGGACTGTAGATGTGCGCTACTGAGCTGGCTCCAGGCGTCAACATGACTCTATACTAGACACAGCACACTGAAAGAGCTTACTTTATCTTTACAAAATCATCAAACCTGTACCCATTCAGTGGAGCTAAATAATGCAAATGAAAGAGACAGACAGAGGGAAAACTCTCTTGCACGTGGTTCCTACGTCCTTTGCTGTGGCATGTACTCTGAAAGCTATAGAGACGAATGCCTGAAGAGTGGAATGAGAACATCATGTAGGAGGGCCTACATGTGAGGGACCACGTTGGAGACAGAAGCATCCCGAGCTCTGAACTCTCACCCCTGCACTAGAAGTAATAAGCTGAAGCCCCTCCCCCAGTGTTTCTGAGCTCGGCTTCTTCAGGAGCAAGTTATTACTAGCACTAAAAGAGAAATCTAATTTCATTCAGAGTGACAGCCTTTGATAAATTCTTATTTCTGGGGGTTAGAATTTAAACCTTTCCAGAAAGCAGTAACCAGCTGGCATTCGCCTGAAGCTGTTCTTTGTTACTGTTTTCTTGCCGTGATCATTTTCCTAATAACAGTTTGCGTTGGAGCAATGTCCTCATGGTTGATTTGTAGGTGTGTGCTGATAACCCTCATCTGCGAAACGCCATGGACCACAGACACAAACAGCTTGTATAAAGGCAGAAATACCATACGCCAGAGAGGAAGGCAGCTGAAGCCTGAATTTCCATATCCGGTTGGCTTTTCAGGGCCAGATAAATAAATGAAATACTAGCAAGAATCTTGTAAACAAAGTCATTAATTGCATTGTGCAATGATTATCTAAGTGGAGTCTGACAGCCCAGGCCATTGGGAAAAGAAAAATGAGAAACATGGGCAGAGAGGAGGAGACAGGTTTGGAGAGAAGGGCATCATAGACCATGGCACATGCATTTTGTTAATATCACACTCTGGCTGGGCATCGATTCCAGTCATTCTCCTTCAGATATTAGTTCCTTCGGATCATTATTTTTGTCCGAAGGAGCAGACCACCAAACAGTGCAAAGCATATAACAACATCACGACTGGATCTTTCTATCTATCTATCTATCTATCTATCTATCTATCTATCTATCTATCCATCCATCCATCCAACCAACCATCCCATCCACCATCTATCCATCTATCCATCCATCTAGCATTTCTATCAGCTGTCAATGTATCTATCTACCTATGTACTTATTATGTACATATGTATGCATTTTATTCTATTTTTAGTGCAAGATTTTTCTTAACTATTTCTTCTGCAAATGCTGTAATTATCACTATAGAATTCAACAAAACCCACCTTTGTTTTTCACTTCTTGTCCCTGGGCATTCTACATAGTGGGGTTATTTTTCCTCATGGACGAACAGTAGGTCAGAAGAATCTCATGGCTTTTCAGCCCACCCTGAGGTAACTGACAGACCTTGGACTGTATTAAAATACAAAGCATCTCTATTCAGAAGTTAGAATACCATCTCCAGTGGAGCCATTGTTCAAATTTCTCGGTCTTTCTGGATAAAAAGAAAAACTTTAGATTTATTCATCACAGATCTGTTGATCGGAGTGAAGAGAGCAGCTTGTAAACCCCCCAGCTCTGACGAGTGTTCAAAGGACCTCATCCAGTCAGGTACAGAAATAAGACGTTTGGGAACAGAAGAACATGGCTTACTGCTGCCTGTGTGCTATTTCAGCTGATCTAACAGGGAGAGCCTGCGACTGGCTCAGCCTCAGTTGCTCTTTGCAGTGCCTGGCTCAACCTCAGCCACTGGAAACACAAAACCAAAACCAAACAAGAAAACTTCCTAACTTTGGCCTTCTGTTCATTCGCCCGTGTGATCAACCAATTCGTATTATTGCAGCAGACTCTGAGACCCCTGTGGCCCTTCTTTGTGATTTATCTCACATAGCAGGAACGTCTGTCTGTTTCTGGCCAAATTCTCCCAGGAGGTTGGCTCTGAGATGAAGACTGACCTACAGGCAGTTTTCTGGAGAGGGCTGTCATCCAGCTCTGTGGCAGAATGAGGGAGGCGAGTTTGGAGTGGTGGAGTAAGGGAAGTGAAGAGCAGGGTGGGGGGATTGAACCGTGATCCTGCCACAACAGACGTGATGCTAAGACCTGCCCCCACGCCGCCCCCCGCATGTCCCCTGCCACATTGGTGCGTTTTTAAAATTCTCTGATCATGGCTTATGTAGACCGTGCCTCATCTCTGAGAATGTTTGAGCATCTCCTTTGGCAGTGTTCAGAGGAGCTTGGGCCAACGCCACAGGACTGTTGCAGAAAGGAGTCATGGTCCCTTTAGACCAGTGGTTCTCAACTTTCCTAATGCTGCCACCCTGTAATATAATTCCTCATCTTGTGGTGACCACCACCACTCCCAACCATAAACTTACTTTTGTTGCTACTTCATGACTGTAATTTTTCTATTGTTATGAATTATGATGTAAACATCTGACTTCAGGTATCTGATATGTGACCCCCCAAGGGGTCGCGACCCACAGATTGAGAACCACTGCTTCGAACATTTCTTACAACACTAGAGTGTCTTTTGAGGGCTATCTAGATCGTCCTTCGGGGAAGAAAATCTGGGTGCAAGGACTGACTCCAGTCTGGAAACTAGACAATGGATTATGCCTTTTGATTGTGGTAGCTTGCCTTCAGTCCCTCTCAGTGCCATATGTTGGCATATTTTCAATATAAAGGTTAAACAATAGTCTGGCTGGCTGCTCACCTGTCTTGTCCCTGGGGATGCTGCGTTCTCTTCACCCTGTAGCTCCCTGAAGGTCATGTCTTTCTGGCCACTGCTCCAGCTTGGCTGCTCAGGAGAGCAGTGGTGCCTGGCTTCTTGCTGACAGACGAGCCTTGCCACCTGGAACTGACGGTAGGGGTGGAGGAGGTCTCCTCATCTCTGTCGCTATCAGGAAGCTCCAGTCTGTGGCAGAATGCCCCACACTGGCTCTGTGAGTGGAAGCCACTTCTTGCCTGGCTTCCTGGACAATAACAAGGATTAAAGCTGGCAGTGGAAGTGCTGAACATAATGAGGCAAAGTGACCCTTCTCTAAAGGGGTTTGCTCGGCCATGCCGGTGGATTCGACATTCTAGTTAGATCTTTGGGGGAGGGTTTGGATGCTAGGATGGGCTTTAGGCCCCTGGAGAAAACAATGACTTGCACTCACCAAACTAAAAATAGCAGAATTAATGTGGCAGACACTTAAAGAGTGTGGTGGTGTGCGGGGGTATTCATAGAACGAGGCACGATAGGATATACATACCGTGCAAGATGGCGCTCTGTTTAGTGTAGGATCGGGGCGAAGAAGAGGCTGGGCAGCACTGGAGGCAGAGGAGCGGCTGCTTCAGTCAGGGATGGACTTAGCAGTTGTTTTGCTGTTGGTGATGATGGTGTCATTGGTTTGGTTTTTCTGAGTAAATAAAATGTTGAGATTTCTTTTTTTAATTTTTTTCAAAGAAGGGAAAATGGGAGAGAAAACAGTGAAACTGCATCACCTGTAGAAAAAGTTCTTCAGCTTGCCAGCGGCCATGTCCCCCATGCGTTTCTTAGGCCTTTATGTCTGTCTGCATAATTCTGCATCAGGTGGCTATGCTAATCATTTTGAAACATTTTAGGCTCTCTCTCTCTCTCTCTCTCTCTCTCTCTCTCTCTCTCTCTCTCTCTCCCTCCCTCCCTCATTGTTTGTTTTGTTTTGATTTGATTCTGTTAAAGAGACAGAATCTCTTTAATTGGCTTCGACTGACCTGGAATTCACAGTGATAAGCCTGCCTCTACCTCTGTCTCTGCCTCTCAAACTCTGGGATTGAAGCCCTGAACGACCACACCCAGCTGACCTTTTTTATAAATAAATAAATAAATAAATAAATAAATAAATAAATAAATAAATAAATTGTAGTTAGCAGGGCATGGTGGCGGTGCCTTCAATCCCAGCATTCAAGAGGCAGAGTGGAGCTTTGTGAGTTTGAGGCTAGCCTGGTCTACAGAGTGACTTCCAAAACAGCCAGAGCTACCTCGTGAGACACTGTCTCACACAGGAAAAATACAAACAAACCACTGCAATTATGCACATGCCCCAGGGTCGGTGCCTATGATGGAAGACAACTCATATTTCGCCCTCTCTCCTTCTCAGACAGCCAAGCAAGCTGGGGTTCACAACGCGTTCTTTGTTTATCTGTAACTTTCTCCTGCTTTTAATACAGAGTAGTTTCCTTTCTCTTCTAAATTAGTTTTTCAAAAATAGGACCATATTTCAGTTCGCGTCATCTTGTTTCGCTGCTTTATAATGTATCACGGAAATCGTCCCCAAGTTAACGGTTATAAATCAAACTCATTCTTTATAACTGGAAAACGCCCTAGGATAGTTGCACATGTGTTTCCAGTTATTGACACTTTGAATAATGATTCAGTACACAGCCTTGAACATACGCCCGTGGGCAGCGGTTGAATGGATTATGCTAAACCTGTACCAGGGATCGACGTCAAATTTCCCAGGCTGTTGTTCTATGAGCCACTGTTTGATCTTCTCGCTGGTGTCCAGAATCGTTTTATCGAAATCCTCCAAACAAAAACATCCTCTGTCCTACTGCCAATCACGGTTATCCCCTGACTCCTCGTTACTTAGGAGATGAAGCCCAAAGCCACCAGGGTGCTTTCAGACTCTTCTTTATGGAAGGACTTCCTAAGACCTCTACATGTGACCCTGGCGATATGGTTGTATAAAGTCAATATACAAATCAAGCATCTACCAAAATAAGTCCTAGAGAAATTTGCTTTAAACCAATTCTTCAGTATCCATAGAATCTTTTTGCTGAATAAATATGAAAACAAAATTGCAAGCTAAGGAGACGAAGGTGTTTGCTCACCTTTAACATAAAGGAGTAAATACTGCCTCAGCTCTGATACTACAGCATGAGGGGTGTTTTCAACTTTCTCGGAGTCAGTCGATATTCTCATTTTACACAGTCAGTGCTGAGAGGTCTGCTTTGCATAAATACTCCACACACGGTGGGAGAAGTTTGATAGAACCATTTTAGAAATTGTTGGAAATTCTGTCCCAACCCAAGGCCAAAATTCATTTAGTGGTTTTTCGAGAAACTCTAACCGTGAGTTTTAAAATGAAATAGACTAACAGTGCTGTCCAAAGGTGATGCCAATGTGTGGATGCCAAGGAGAAGCGGTAAAGAAGTATTAACTCCTCGTTTCAGTAACGAGACCACCATGTGTTTGTAGGAACAGAAAACCATCAATCAGCACTGCTGGTCAGGACAGTGGGACAGTGTGGACTCGGATATGAGGTGTTTCAGGATCCACTGGATCCTGGCAGCACAGAGGATATAACATGCTGTGTTCAGAGCCACAGCTGCTGTGAAGTCATGTCATGCCACACAGGGGAATGCTACCACAAACACCTTGGAGTCATCTGGTGGTTGGTTTTAAATTAATTTTTGAGGGGGGGGGTCTTCATGCATTCCAAAACCTTTTACTGTTGCCAAGGTTTTAGGAGCTCCACACTCAGTTACACGGCCTCAGACTCAACCATGGTTTAAAGAGGCAGAGGAGAGACAGTAGAAGATTAACTTCTTTCTGTTCAGTTACTACTCCTCTCCTTCTCTGAACAGCCATGTGTCACACTCGGAAGAAGGAGCAGGTTACCATTTCCCAGCAAGCTCTGTGACCTCCTGGGCTCATCAGCCTCTAACTTAGGCAATAGACGCTTGTGTCTTAGTTAGAGTTGTCATTGCTGTGATGAAACACTATGACCCAAAGTAACCTGCGGAGGAAAGGGTTTCCTTGGCTTATGTATACTGAATCACCATCCACTAAAGGAAGCCAAGGAGGGAACTACAGCAGGACAGGGCCCTGGAGCAGGAGCTGATGCAGAGGCCACGGAGGAGTGCTGCTCACTGGCTTGCTCCCCATGGCTTGCTCAGCCTGATTTCTTTTTTTTTTTCTCCATCTTTATGAAATTGGGTATTTCTTATTTACATTTCGATTGTTATTACCTTTCCCAGTTTCCAGGCAAACATCCCCCAACCCCTCCCCCTCCCCTTCTATATGGGTGTTCCCCTCCCCATCCTCCCCCCATTACCGCCCTCCCCCCAACAATCCCGTTCACTGGGGGTTCAGTCTTGGCAGGACCAAGGGCTTCCCCTTCCATTGGTGCCCTTACTAGGCTATTCATTGCTACCTATGAGGTTGGAGCCCAGGGTCAGTCCATGTATAGTCTTAGTCCCTGGAAGCTCTGGTTGGATTCAGCCTGATTTCTTATAGAACTCAGGCCCAGGGATGGCGCCACCCACAATGGGCTGAGCCCTCTCACATAAAGCACAATTAAGAAAATGCCCTGTGTGCTTGCCTGTGGCCTGATTTTATGGAGGTATTTTCTCAGTTGAGGCGCCCCCCTCTCAAATGACTATAGCTTGTGTCAAGTTTCATAAAATTAGCCAGCATGCCTCCAATGGAGCCTGTGCTAATAATGCCCCCCTACTATAACCTCTTCTGTACTTACATAGCTCTCTGTATATCTCTTCTTTACTAAAATCTTTTATTCTATGTGTTTTTAGGAGGTTAGAGAATGAATGATTAAGAGGCTAAGAACACTTGCTGCTTTTGCAGAGGTTGGAACCCGTAAGGGGACAACCCACAGACGCCTCCAACTCCAGGGGGTCCAGAGCCCTCTTCTAGCCTCTGTTGGTACATGTTTACACAATACACATGCACACTGAGAGATAGAGACAGAGAAAGACAGACAGATGGACAGACAGGCAGACAGAGACAGGTCCAAAAACTCTTAAAAAATTAGTACTTTTAGAGTGACAGGAAAAGTGCCGAGGGGACATGTGGCATCCCTGCTTGGCCCTCATGCTTGCTTCCTAGTCCCATCATCGTAGTCATCACTCCATGTTTGTCAAAACTGTGAAGCCAGCACTGGTTGGCCCTGTTCACTGGGCCTTTAAGAAACCATAGCTTTCTTTTTCTCCTACAGAGAAACTGGACGGCAAACTGCAGACGTGAATCTGCTAAGAAGCCCTCCCTCTCGGAGTAAATGGTTTACAAACAGAAAGGAAATTGAGACTGAGTCACACTAATGTATCGCCCAGACTTCTGCCAGCCGCACTGGGAACTGGAAACACTGTAGCAAGTGTTACACCGTAGAAAGGAATACACAGAGTACAAGCAAGTGCTAGGAAAACTGATGTCCCCAGATCCACTTCATTTGTGTATCCTGACGACAGAGGTGGCTAGGATATGGAGTAACGAATCACCATGTGCAGAAGGAAAGGCAACATCGTTAGAGCAAGTATAACTTTAAAATATGCGATACAATTATGGATTAAACCTAGAAAAGACATTAAAGAAAGCCAAACAGATAAATCTTCTGTATTCATTGATCAGAAGACTCAAAACCATGAGTACGTCCATCCTCCCCAAATTATGAACCTTTAAATTACAAAAAACTCACCATGAAAACTTAAGGTTTTTATGAAACGTGACAGGTGTTGACTTTTAAATTTTATACTGAAGAGCAGATCTCCCTGAGAGGCTTTTCCAAAGGCACAGGGTTGGGGGATAGGTGGGAATAAGAGCTCATTCTGAAAGACACTGGGAATTAGTTTGGGGGTCAGAGATGACAGTTCAGGCAGTTAACCTGAACTTGATCCCCAGAACCCATGGAGAAAACACAGCTGTGGTTCGTCATTGCTTTTAACCTCACTCACCACAGGAGAAAAGACAGGCAAAGAGCAACAACCCCATTCAAACACAACAGCCCAAAAAGCCGTACTGTACTGCTGAGGGCCATCGTAGATTATGCTACAATAACTAATGCACTCGAAAAGAGCCTCAACTGAGGCAAGAAAGCCGTAATTAATAAGTAGTCCACTTGTGCTGCTATAACATCAGAATACTTCCAACTGTGGGTTTATAAGCAACAGAAATGCCTCCCTGTGCTAGAAGCTAGAAATCCAAGGTCAAGGCGTAGCAGATTTCCCCTGGATAGGGTGGGCGGGAATTGGTGGGGTCACTCCCAGGCTTCTTTTATAGGGACATTCACCCTAATCTTATTCCAGAGGGCTCTTTTCTTATGACCTCTTCACATTCCAAATCCATCATATCTCAGTATCACTTTGAGGATTGGGATTTCAACCTATAGAGTTGAGAGGGACACAAGCCTCCATCATGACACTTGTCCTGTCAGCTATCAGTAGAAAACGCAGACCCTCCCTGCTGCTCTACCCTGGAAGTCTAAACTGTTTCCATTGTACAACTCAGTCGGTGTCTTGAAGTTCTTTGCTCTAGCTTGTGTGCAGCCTCGCACATCCCCACTGGCTGAAAGTCAGGCCTCAGCAGAACCATGTCCAAGGCTGGGGGATGCAACTTTTCTGCAGCCTGGGAAAAAGATATGGTTCAATGCTCATTTTCTCTGTCAGGTAATGTGAAAACTTAACCCACATCGATAGTGACATAGATAGCTTTGAAAGGTATTGGAGATTCTTAAATGACTATATGGTGTTAAAAAGGGAGAGAGAGAGAGAGAGAGAGAGAGAGAGAGAGAGAGAGAGAGAGAGAGAGACATGCAGAGGCAGAGAATTCCTTTGTTATAGTTCCTATGGATAATTTCCGATGCCTTAAAAGATGGGATAGGGAAGACAAATTCGATGTGGACACTGAAGAAGTGGCTTAAGGGTGCTCTTCCAGAGAACCTGGATTTGATTCTTGGTACCCATGTGGCAGCTCACAACTGTAACTCCAGTTCTTGGGATCTGACACCCTCTTCTGGCCTCCAAGGGTCTCTGCATGCACACATGTAGGCAAAACATTCATACACATAAAATAATTTAAAAAAGACAAAAGACATAGATGTGACTATTATTGTGTTCCAAAGTTTGGTCAGACCTCTTACACCCATCAACCTGTAAGAAAATGGTGGATAAAAATGTACTTAAAGAAGAAGCCACCCTGGGAGTTGAGGTTTCTGAAGGAGGACTAACGTGTAGAGCCAAGAGCATTTCAGAAAGACTTTCTGACCTCACCCCGTCGTTTCCTGTCAGCCCTGCAGCTTGAAACAACAAATATGTCATCTGAAGTGTTGCCAGCATCCACTGAGCCTACTAATGTAGAAAGAAAGCCAGGCACGAGTGACGGTGAGGAGAGACAGAAGCTGAGAGTAGATTCGGGGACTGATCCAATATCTAAACGGCCACTGAAGAAGCTGATGAAACAGAAACAAAGCAAAGAGCAGCAGGAACAGCGCAAGGAAGGATGAAAAGAAAAACGCAAGAGAAAGACATTAGAACGACGGTGCCAACTGGAGTCCAACTCAGATGGAAACGACAGGATTCGGAGACATGTTGTTTGTAGCGGCCTCCCCCTTACCATCGACTGTAGCTCTGATGACTTGATAGTGTTAAAGGATATTAAGAAACTTCATAAACAGATTCAAGGATGTTATACAATGTAAAAAGCTCCACATCCAGCACAGTTTAACTTGACAAGCCATGGAGGTCAACTGAAGAAGAACATAGATGACAATGACCAAGGATGGGTCAACTGGAAGGATATTCACATCATATCCGAGCCTATAGTGAACTCATTAAAAAAAAAAAAACACAAAAACAAGGACCTGGTTTATCTGACTCACCTAAAGTACTGAAGGCCTTAGATGTGACTGGAGGGTTAGTGCACCACAACCATCACAAGGGACTCTCACTTAAGCAAGCATCCAGTTATGGAACTGAACGTGAAGTCCAGCTCCCTCTCGCAGATTCTGTGAGGATGAGTAGTAGAAAAGTCCTGGTGGTTAACCACGTGTTTGAATTATCCTGGAGTTCTTGGAAACGGGAGCCTGGCTTACCCCAATGGAAAGGAGCTGTTTTTCCCCTGCACACAGGCCTGCGAAAGCTCTCCTCAGGACCACCAGGCCCTGCCAGGAGGACGGGACAGTGGCAGCGAGGGAGGGCATTGCAGGATGATCCTGACTCGCCACAGAATGAGGAGCAGGACCAGCAAAGCAGCCTGGTTTCTGCAGTGAGCCCTGACCCACAGTAACCTCCGCTCCCCCCCCCCGCCCCCAGCCCCGTTCTCCTCTTGTTTAAGAGAAACCAGGCAGTGCCGTGCTTCGCAGAATGTTCAGACTGCAAGAAAATTTTCTCTTGTCTCTGTTGTGGAATTTTAAATCTTTTTAAAGAGTTAAATGATAATGAAAAACCCTTTAAGCACTAAGAAAGGATTGTTCAGTTTTGTTTAAGAAGACTTAAAGGTGTGATTTCAGACTGGCTTTAACTCCCATCAGTCGTGGAGGATGTTGCGAGCGAGTCTGCCTCCATCCATCATTCACTGGGGCATGTCTTTCAGGAAGAGCCTTCTGACCCGAGCCTGGTTTTTTCACGTTTCTCCTACCTGTGTCATTTTGGTCTGATGGCTGATTGTTGGGACAGATATTCATCACTGTCCTGTGAGTCTTCTAGAATCTTGAACTTGGGAAGCTACCCTTTTTTTCTGTAGCTTCTGTGTTCAGTTTTAAGAAATAACATTAATTCTAGGAGGACTACCAATTGGTTGCTGGCTCAATAATTCATTCCTTTTGGACAGTGAAGCCCATTCCTGTGCCTCCCTCACGGTGCCTTCGTATGCTTCTGAAGTAGTCTCGAGAATAATCTTAAATCCCGCAATGACAATAGTTTATTCAATTACACAAGTTTTGCTGGGTAGATTACTTTATAAGGTTACCTCTGAACTATCAATTTGCCTTTACCTCAGTTTAAAACAAAAGAGCTATTCTTTCCATTAATTTTCCACATATTTAACATATTTCCATAATGTTAGCTTTTAATGTGAATATTATACACCTGTGTCCTATATAATTTTTCAACTCATGTAAACGTGTTTCTGTAAATAACATATGCGTGTAATGTTTACATCTGTCTGTAACACATTTAGCTTTCATGCCTTAATCCACAATGGCAGGTTGATCTGTATTGTTTGTGGAAGGATTGTGTTGAATTCACTAATTTGAATTCATTAACTAGAAATTAAACAGTGTTCTGGAAACTGACGAAGACAGAGTTAGGCTTCTACCCATCATGAACATTTTTTATGTTCTAATTATTTAGCATTCCAATTTGTACTGATGTGTTGTTTTTAGTCCAGCTTATTTGCCTGTGGTATTTTTCCCTATTCATTCCTTTGTGTTTTGGTAATAATTGACCAGTATCATTTATCTCTTTTCTAGGTACTAATCTTTAGCAGCTACTCACACTGCAAGTCTTCAACAGTATTTGCAAAGAAGTGTGTTTAGGTCACGTGCCCCGTACACACGGGCAGTGGAACTCCAGGAGCTTTCCCTGAATCGTGACAAAGTCAGTTTCTGGTCTTTTCTCTTTATTATATAATGTGTGTGCTGTGTTAATGTCACACTTAGATGGAAGCTCGTTAGATCTGGTGTGGATGTTCACTGCCTGCTTTTGTTGCTTTATTCGTAGTTACCTATTGTAGCTAGGTCTTCCAAAGTCTATAAATGAAGTATATAAACAGTCATAGTATAGTTCTAAATGAATAAAGCTCACTCTGTTACTGGAAGAAGAAGGAGGAGGAGGGGGAAAGGGGAGGGGGAGAGAGAGGGGAAGAAGGGGAGGGGGAGAGAGAGGGGAAGAAGGGAAGGGGGAAAGGAGGAGGGGGGAAGGGGAGAGGAAGGGGGAGAGAGAGGGGAAGAAGGGGAGGGGGAGGGGAAGACGGGGGGAGGGGGAGGAAGTAGTCAGGGATATAGCTCAGTAGCAAAGCAGCTCCCTGGCATGTACAAGTACCTGGGTTCAAACACAACACTGGAAATAACAAAAGAAAATGAAAAGGGTGGGCAGGGAGACAAAACTAAAACTGGTAGAAGACTTGCAGTGTGAGTAGCTGCTAAAGATTAGTACTTAGAAAAGAGATAAATGATACTGGTCAATTATTACCAAAACACAAAGGAATGAATAGGAAAAAAAAACACAGGCAAATAAGCTGGACTAAAAACAACACATCAGTACAAATTGGAATGCTAAATAATTAGAACATAAAAAACGTTCATGATGGGTAGAAGTCAAAAGCTTAAACATGAAGTAAGTTAAGTCAGAAGATTAAACCGTAAGAGTGTGCTGCTATGGTGATTTTAGAAAGTAGATGGCAGAGGTCATCAAGTGCTGGCAGGAAGGGGTCAGAGGAAGTCTTGGCCCACTGGAAATACAAATGAGTGAAAAAGTAATGGACTAATTTGACATTATCTTGTGAGATGAAAATGATACATACCTCGAGACCCAGCGAGTCCTCTGGCCAGGAAATTCTTGTACTGTGAGCTATGGCAACAAGCTTGAAAACGCAAGTGTAGGTAAGGAAGTGCCATTCAGCCATTCACAGGAGTACGTAGAATATGCTCTTTTAAAAATTGACAAAATCTGTGGTCCATGCAAGGCAGGCACTCTACCACTAAGCAGTGTCTCTTACTTTCTTTTTATAAGACTAAAATCAAAATCAAATAAATCGAGACAATCCCTGAAGGCTCTCCACAGACAGTAACCCGCAGCTGTGTGTCAGTGAGACCACTGTAAAGAAAAGCAGAGGATGAAAAGGGTGGAAAGTGAAGGTGTTGGATATCTTTGGGAGGGTTGGGATGTGAGAGAGGAAGAAAGAGCACAGTGGGAACTCCAAGGATGACAGTCAAGCTCTCACTTGAGTCTTTCTCAGAGATGAGGGTGGAGTTGTGAAGATGCTTGAAGCAGGATCTCACTTTGTAGCTCAGGCTGGCCTGGAATTTGCTCTGTAGCCCAGGATGGTCTGAAGATTATTTTCCTTCAACCTTGAGAGTGCTTGGAATTACAGGATACACCATCATACCTGGTCTGGTGCTGAACGTCTTAAGTGGGGGGGGGGCTCATAGATATTCTTTTTATACTGCAATAAATGTAAACTAGTGTTAACACAGATGTTCTCAAATACGTGATATTATGTTGCTATTAGTTACTTGGCAATTCTACATATTTGTGGAATACAGGGGTATATTAGGATACACATCCACACTGTTTAATAAGATCAGGGCATTGAGCATCTCCCTTCTTCACAGATTTATCTTTTATTTGTGAAAACATTCATATTCTCTCTTCTGGCTATGTGAACATATAGATAGCACAGTCTTGCTTATCATAGTTGCCCCTGTGGTAGAACGTATTTCATCTAACAATAATTTGCATCTATGGATCTCTCTCTCTCTCTCTCTCTCTCTCTCTCTCTCTCTCTCTCTCTCTCTCGCTCTCGCTCTCGCTCTCTGACCCATCTCCTCCTATACCTCCCAGCTTCTTTGGTAACCACTTTTCTGTTCCCTCCCATCTTGAGATCTCCTCTAGAGTCCACACATAGATAAGATCACATAGTGTGGGGCTGGAGGGATGGCTCAGCAGTTGAGAGCACTGACTGCTCTTCCAGAGTTCCTGAGTTCAAGTCCCAGCAACCATATGGTGGCTCACAACCATTTGTAATGGCATCCAATGCCGTCTTCTGGTGTGTCTGAAGACAGCTACAATGTACTCACATATATAGAATAAATAAATAAATCTTTTTTTAAAAAAATGACATAGTGTGGGGTTGGGGATTTAGCTCAGTGGTAGAGCGCTTGCCTAGGAAGTGCAAGGCCCTGGGTTCGGTCCCCAGCTCCGAAAAAAAGAACCAAAAAAAAAAAAAAATCACATAGTGTTAGCCTCTCTGTGCCTGGCTTATTTTACTTAACATAATCTCTGTTGACATACATGACGGGATCCCATTCTTTGACATTTTTTTCTCTTAGATTTCTCGTGTGTGTGTGTGTGTGTGTGTGTGTGTGTGTGTGTGCATGTGTGTGAGTGTTTTGCCTGCCCTGTATATATGTGCACTGTGTAAATGCCTGGGGCCTACTGATGTCAGAAGAAGGTGTCAGATCTCTCAGAACTATAGTTGCAAATGGTTTTGACCTGCCACGTGGAACCTGGGAATTGAACCTGGGTTTTCAGCAAGGGTAACAAATGCTCTTAACCACTGAGCCATCTCTCTAGACCCAAGGATCTCATTCTTTTTAATGGCTGGGTATTATTCCACTGTGTGTGTCTGTGTATTTATCACACTTTCTTATCAACGTATCCAGTGAAGGACACTCAGATTGACTCCACAGCAGCAAGGGGTATTGCAACAAAAGTGAGAGTGCAGATGTCTCTCTGATGTACTAATTTCATTTCCTCCTGGCCAGCAGTGTTGTCAGAGTACATTGGAGCTCTATCTTTCCTTGAGCAAACTCTGCACTGCTTTCCACAAAGGTTCTACTAGTTCACACTCCCAGTGATAGCAAACTAGAGTCCTGCATTTCCCATGTGCAAAAATAAAAGCAAACTTATTTGTCATCTATTTTCAGACCCAAGTCCTTGTGCACCTGCGTGCACAGAAGGAAGAGAAAAGAGATCAGTGCTCTGCACCCAAGAGCTGTGGTTCTGTGATTAGTTTGGAGTATGAGAAAGAGGTTGTTAACCCTTTACACTGAGTCTGCCTGTGCCCTAATACACTTTGTTTCCTCCGGTGAGTGTGTACCAGTGTCATGTTGTTATTTAACCAAACCCTGTTTCCCTCCCCAGTGGCCATGTTTTATCTGCTCTCCCTCGAACCTCCAGGCAAGTTCAACTTCTTCAGAATCTTACTACAACCTATGAGGTAATTCCCCTAACTTACATTTACATTAGCATTTTCCCCCTGTGAGCACTGTGAACTGTTTCCCTTCCAGTCTGTCTATAGGTATCTGGCTATAACCACATGGCCTATGGTTTCCAGAATCAAACCTTTACTGTTATTTGAGGTATCGTGGTATTACCTTGAAGCTGTAAGCATGTCAGCAGGAGAAAGTTGACAATATTTTGCTTAGAGAATGGTGGTTCTTAGCTAACGGGTAGGCACATAAGCTATAAGAAAACTGTGATTAAAATGTCCGTGCCTGGGTCCCAGCTCCCCAGAAGTCCAAGATGTGGAAGGTTGGCAGGCAGCAGAGAGTGACTGAGCCAGTGTTTGTTCGTGTTCTTTGGGAACTCAAGATCCAACACAGGTGCAGGCAGTCAGGAGTGCTTGCTAATAATAAAGAAGAGGTAGTTAGAGGAGGTGGAGGTGCCCTCATTGCATGGGGCAGGAGATGACCCAGCAGAACGGAAGGTCACGATGGTAGTTCTCAGACGGCAGAGCATTTCCCCGGTCAGGCAGTGGAAGCTTTGTTTCAGCAAAATGGTTACCAGAATCCCACCTCTGTGGGGAATGACCCTACAGGAACACACAGTGTGAGGTGGCATGAGCAGTAGCCTGAGCAGGAAGGCCTCAGCCCGAGGCGTACATCACATGGGTGGCCACCTGTGCGCCTGACAGGCACAGAGCTGAGTGGAACACGTCCCTGGCCATCTCATACGATAAAAATAAAATATCTCTAGAGAAAGGATCAAAAATATCTCAATTTTAACCACTCTGTTCTGTTCCTTGTCTGGTTTTTATCTTCATTGTTTAATAAGCTTGCAAAAAGAAAAAAAAAAAAGAAAAACCCAAACTTGAGGTCATTTTTTTTCCATTTTTGTATATATGTCACAACAGTGTGTTCTTGTTTACCTCAGAATCTCATTGCTTATTCTGAGCCTGGCTATATGCTTTTAGACAAATTAGGTCTGATTCTTCAGTGGCTAGTCTTTGCATCTGCCTGGTTGGTGCTCTAATAAGGAAAAAAAAAAGAGCCTGAAAGCACTTTGGAGAAGTGCGGTAGAATGAGAAAATTGTAAATATTCCGAGGCTTTGGATGAAAGAACAGAACATTAATGTGATAACAATATCAAACGCACGGACTCTTTACTAAGCAAAACCGACGTGTAATCAAACTTCCTTCCTAGAATTTCTTTTCTCTTTTAAGCACCTGAAATGCACATCCAGCTCCATAGAAGTCATAAATGTATTCATCTTCTCATCAAATATGAAGCAGCTGGAGTGTTTTGGGGTCTGTTTGGCAGCTAGAGCAGCAGTGGGTAGAAGAGGTCCCTGCAGAATGAGTGTTTGTATCACTGTGTGGGGGGTGGAGACTGGCTGAGAGATGTCTTTGTCACAGCCTTTTAGAGACAAGTAGCTAGGTGGGCCTAGCTAGTTTTGCAAATGATGCGAATGGTTCAGTTTTCAATTTAACAATTTCCCCCCACAAATTGTAGGTTGTTCTCTGGCAGCCAGTGACAGCTGAATTCATTGAGAAGAAAAAGGAAGTCCACTTCTTTGTGAATGCGTCTGATGTCAGCAGTGTCAAAGCCTATTTAAATGCGAGCAGAATTCCATTTAAGTAGGTATCCTTTGCTACGTATATTCAAAACCTATGATAAACACCCACTGTCTTTGACTGAGAAACAGTGTAATGGCTTTGTGGGAAAATGGAGTTTATTAAAAATGGTGGCGTGGCAGTCTCGGTGTCAGGCTGGTGATGAGACCAAAGACCAAATGCAGTGACAAGTGGTTTGACCTCCTACAGCTTTGGTCTTTCATCGGAATTAAAACCCAGTGGTCTTCACACCTCTCAGTCATCCTCTTTCTCTGACTGCTCTCTTCCCGGTAGGCAAAACCATCATTTCTGTGGCATTAGTTATCGTCTCCTTGTTACAATGAGAAAAAAAAAACTGACAAAGGAAAGAAGGAAGGTGTAGTAGGCAGGGATCTCCAGACGAACAGAGTTGATACTGTGTGTGTGTGTGTGTAAAATTATGTATACATATAATTACATATATAATAATTACATATAAATACATATATATTTAATAGTGGGCATACTTGCAAAGAATTTTGTTTATTTTTATGTGCATGGATGTTTTTCCTGCACACACCATGTGTGTGCCTGGCGTCCACAGAGCAAGAAGAGGCTATCAGAACCCCTAGAACTGGTATGTCTCAGCTGCTCTTCAGTGTCCTTTGGAACCCTGAAAAAGCAGGCTCTAATACCAGTGAAGGATTACCTCAGACCAGGAGAAGAGAGGGAGAGAGAGGAGAGAGAGAGAGAGAGAGAGAGAGAGAGAGAGAGAGAGACAGAATGCAAAAGGCAATGCTCCTTTCTTCCGTGTCCTTCTCTTCCGTGTCCTTTCTATAGGCAGGCATGAGAAGGTGGGGCCCAGCCTGAGGGTGGGTCTCCTGACCTCAGACGATTCAGACTTATGCTGAGTCTTCATACCATCCAACTAGCTAAATGGCCCTCACAGATGTGTCCGTCTGCTTAGGTTTTTAGCTACGTCCAGATGTAGACAAGTTGACTGCTAAGGGTAGCCGCCACAGAAGGGGTTGTCAGTGAACACAGTCTGCCACAGCAGGCAAAGCATGGGGGCAGGAGCCAGTCATGCTGCATGCATAGGCAGGAAGCAGAGAGCAATGAGCGCTGCTGCTGCTGCCGCTGCTGCTGCTGCCGCTGCTGGCTCCCTCTCTCCTTCACATGCAGCCCTTGGAATACTGCCACCTTTATTTAAGATGGCTCTTCCTGTCTTGGTTAACCTGATCTAGAAAAACCCCTCACATGCCCAGAAACCTGTCTCTTCAGTGATTCTAGAGGCTGTTAAGTTAACAGTGATCGTCACACTCAGCTAAGTGGGATGTCTCTTGGAAAAGAAGACAAAGTTGTCATGGATTCTTTCTTCTCAAAGTTAGTAATGTTTCTGAAGAGCCAGCCCCCAACTAGAAAGAGAGTCTGACACTGGAGTTCGGCACTGCCACTTAGTCACCTGCATGATCTGGTAGGAATTATAACCCTGCACTGGAGGGAAATAACAGTGACCCTGCATCTTATGATACAAAGGCGTTTAAAAAACAAAAAAGCAAATCCAGTGTGTTGGGTGTTTCTGTGCAGAGGCCATTCCCTCCTCTGGTTTCTCTGGATCATTTTCTCCTCTCCTGAACCACGGTCCACGAGCCAGTGTCCCCCTCCCATTGTTTTATACTGCTTGAGACCATGGTCTGATGTGTGCCGATGGACACTGTCTTTAAATATGTTGGGAGAATTATTGATGACTTATTAGAAGTATTTACTGCCCCTTCCAGGAACTGTACTGAGCCAACCCTTACATTGTTTCACTTGTCCTTATAGAACTGTGCAAGCTAGACGCTGACAGATAAAAAAGTTTAAAATTGATTTATTTTTAAATATATCATATTGTGCTTGCATGTATGTCTAGGCACCACCTGCGTGCATTGCCCACCGAGGTCAAGAGAGAGTTAATCTCACAGACTAGAGGTAGAGATGGTTGTGAGCCACTGTGTGGATGCTAGGGACTTAGACTCCGTCCTCTGCTGCGGCAGCCAGTATTCTGCACTGTCTCTCCAGCCCCAGAGTTTTTGTTTTTGTTTTTTAACTTAGAAGGAAACTTCCCAAAGTCAGCCAGTTGAAACATGGTGGAGGCAGAAATCCACCCACTGGCCTAAATAAAGAAATCCTCATCAGTGTGAGAGCTAATTCCAAACTGTTCATCCCTATAGCTGGTGGGGTAATTCTGGTAAAGTACTTGCCTCGTCGGGAGGTAAGCAAGCTGACAGTCTCCATTTTATCTTTCCCTGCTTTCTGATTGGCAAAAGGTTTGTTCATGTTTCGTCCTGCAGGACACCAGGGATACATCAGTGAAAAACAAGAAAGAAAAGCTGCTCAGTGTGCTTCCCCTGTGTCCCTCACTGAGAACAGACACTGCTCTGGAGTGAAGCATCAGTCTCTATATTCTAGCCAGATTACCGTCGCTGTGATAAACACCAAGACTAAAAACAACCGGAAGGGAAGAGTTTATTTAACCTTGCATATTATAGTCCATCCTTGAGGGGTGTCGAGGCAGTAGCTTGAAGCAGAACCCACAGAAGAGTGTTGCTTAGGCTTACTCTTAGGCTCATAGTCAGCAAACTTGGTTAATATAGCCTGGCTGCCTAGGGATGGTACCACCCACAGTGGGCAGGGCCTTGTTGCATCAGCCAGCAATCCAAAAACCCCCCCACAGCCTTGTCCGCAGCCGATCTGGTAGAGACAGGTCTTCGGTCGAGGTTCCTTCTTCTTTGGTTAACAGCCAAGATCAACCATCACAATCCTCATAGGAAACACACTGAAGGATCACCGTCCAGATGAGAGATGTTGGTAGAGAAGGGTGAGGTTTAGGCAGTCCTGAAACCACACCGCATACCCTCTCCCTAGTGTCCACCGGGCTCTGCTAATTGGGTCTGAGGATTCATCTTGTCTCCATACATCGCTGTGTTGTTTTACTTGCTGAGTCGCTCTTTAGACCTGCTGTCAATTCTCCCACAAGCTCACACACCGTGCCTACCATGGGCCGTGCAGGAAGGCCAGCACTGTGCTTGGAAATCACTAACCTCTGCTTCCTCTTCAGCGTCCTGATGAACAACGTGGAGGATCTAATTCAACAGCAGACGTCCAATGACACTCTCAGCCCCCGCGCCTCCGCCTCATACTATGAACAGTATCACTCGTTAAATGAGGTAAGTCACTTTGCCGATCCTCAAAGGTACTGTGTGCTCTTGACCAGAATTGCCACTTCAACCATAACCAGCAGAGGGGTTTTGATTTGATTTTTAAATCACACTTAGGTTGATTGGATGGTGGTAAGTCATCCTTTCACCGATGTCTCCCCTGGGAAGGTCGCCCCCATATTTGATAACTGGTTCTACGCCAGCGTGTGAGTCTAAGGCTAAGAGTAACTGTCATTTCTGGGGACACCGAAGAGAATATTAAATGCTAGTGACAGCAGAAAATAAAGAATGAGTCCGCTACATTGAAACTGTCCAACATGCAATTGCTCATGTATCTTTGGACCATTATCTGAATTTTATTCCTTTTTTAAAGATTTTTTTTTATTTTTATGTATATGGATGGGAGTGGTCTGTTTGCACATTGGCTGCATGACAGAATTGGGCATCAGACAGAAGAGGACATCAGATCCCATTATAGATGGTTACAAGCCATCATGTGGGTGTAAGGCACTATGGACCTCTGTCAGAGCAGTCAGTGTTCTTAGCCACTGAGCCATCTCCACAGCTCTCTGAACTTCAGTCTTTCTTCACGAATCTGCGTGTCATCCTTCCACAGGGGCCATGCTAATCTTCTCTGTATCGTTCCAACTTTAGTGTATGTGCTGCCGAAGCGAGCACCTGAATTTTATTCTTAAGAATCACCAGATTACATCATAGAATTAAAGTGATATACTACCTTATATTTAAATGCTGCACGTGACTGCCTTTTATCCTTCTGGGTAGGAGCCTTTAAATCAGGACATGTCTTTGACTGGGTGCCCCCAATTGGCAGGAAGCACAACTGAAACTTGGGTCATAAGAATCGATTTCTATCTTTCATGTTTGAAACCATCCATTTCTTTCCAGTTGGTTAATCCAGGACTCAGTCTGCTTCCAGGGCCTCTGTGCCCGGCTGACTGATGGGGCTCTTACATTTTCACACCCACATTATTTCTCTTTAGCGTCCTTCATATCTGTTCTACATAGGGCACTTCCCACTGGCCTCTGCCACCAGCAATGTGAGACGAACTCGATGTGGAGCGTCTAGGCAGGAGTGGCTGGAAAAGCAGAAGATGCCGTGATGCCACTGTGTTGAGTTTGCTAGGCAGAAGGAAATGCCTGCAACAGGAGGATTTCAAAATACATTAGTAAAATTTTTTCCCAGAAAGTTATGCTGTCTTACCATACTCCCATGAAAGACTTGGGGGAGCAAACAAACATCATGGCTGTGCTCCTGTGCTAAGGAGTCCATAGCAGAATGACAGACTGTCTAGATGTTTATTTGTTCACATTTCTGGAGGCAAGAAGTTCAAGATCAAAGTGTTGGCGGGGTTGGTTCTTCTGAGGCTTCTTTCTTTGGCTTGGAGACAGTTGTTTCCTTTCTTCCAATGCTGTTCTAGTTTGCTTTCTCCTGCTCTGATAAACACCATGACCAAAAGCAACCAGGGAGAAAAGGGGTTTTCCTCATGCCACCCAGAACCACCTGCTCAGGGACAGTGTATGTGCATGTGAGTGTGTGTGTGTGTGCATGTGTGTGTGTGTGTGTGTGTGTGTGTGTGTGTGTGTGCGCGTGCACACAGTGGGCTGGGCCGTCCTCTATCAGTTCATAATGAAGAAAATGCCCTCACATACTTGTCTACAGCCAATTTGAGCAAAGCATTTTCTACATTGACCTTCCTCTTCCCAGATAACTCTAGCATATGTTGGGTTGGCGTACAACAAACCTGGACATATGTCTTTCCTTTGTACATTCCCACATGTCACCTTCTGTCTGAATCTCTTCTTTTAAAGACAGTAGTGAGACCGGATCAGTGCCTCCCTTGAATGTCATCAAGTTACTGAGCAGGACTTCAGCAGACCACTGTACCATCACCATGGTATTTCAAAAAGTATTGTAGACTTCCCCTCTCCCTACTCCAAATCATTTCTAAGAGACTCACTGGAAATACGGTACTTTTACTCTCAGGAAATTCTTTTATCCTTCCCCTACTTATGAATACCTCATCATGACCACCCAAGATGGTTTACTAAGTTCATCAATGAAGTTGGCTATGGAGCTGTTGCAAAGAAATATGCTGACTCACCAGTACTACAGCATTGATTAGTCCATGTAGTAGTTTCCTCAGACATGTTCACCGCATATAACTAATGTAGGAAATAAAATTCCAATGAATAACCATTTGGTGGTTACATCTCTGACACCTTAGAGACCAAGTTGGAACTTGGTGACAGGACTTTTATAACATCTTTGTCCCTGGCACTCAAGAGCACAGTGTTCTTGCTGATTGTGCCTCCAGAACACCTAGGGTAAGTGATGGTCCAGTTACCATCAGCCAGGATTGCTACGTGAAATCATCACCAGGAAAGCTCGGAGAGATAAAACCAGAGAACCAATCGTCATGAGTTCCTAGGGCCCAAGACTATGGAGGAAGTTGGTCTGTAATGAGACATAAGCAAGCTTGGTCCCAGCTATTGCATATCAGATGACAATTCAATACCTACTTGAAAGGAGATGCTAAAGTAAGCCCTAGAAATTATCTCTCCTCCCACTGTAGTTTTGATAGACCCTCAGATTCTTCTGGACTCCTGTGCTGCGTGCACACACACACACACACACACACACACACACACACACACACACACACACACGTACATATATTTACAGGCCAGAGGTCTACATTTGTTATCTGTTGCTTTCCATGTTACTTTTGAGACATAATCTCTGAACCTGTGACCCACTGATTCAGCTAGACTGGGTGGCCAGTAAGCTCTCCCTCTGTCCCTCCTGACATACTCTCTCCTCCCCCAGTGTTAGGATTACATAGGCATGCTATAGTGCCCGAATTGTACATGAGTGCTGGAGATCTGAACCCGGGCACTCACACTTGCTCAGCAACCACTCTAGCAACAGTAATCTCCCAGCTCTGAATTTCTTTTTATAAGCCTCGTAATGTGATCTCCAGAATGCCTGGTAGGAGGACCTAGGACCTACTAAAGAGAGACAAGAGTCTCAATGTCATAAGCGTCTAAAACAGTGGTTCTCTCCCTTCCTGCTGCTGCAAACCTTAAATACAGTTCCTTATGCTGTGCTGACCCCATAATATTATTTGTGTTGCTACAATATAACTGTAATTTTGCTACTGTTATGAAGTGTAAATATTTTTGGAGATGGACATTTGCTAAAGGGACTGAAACTCACAGGTTGAGAACCACTGCTCTAAAATGATTGCGTGGGCCGTGGTGGCTCAAATCATAACCTCAGCACTCAGAAGGCTGAGGCAGGGAGATAATAAGTTCAAGGTTAGCCTGGGTTACATAGTGAGATGCTGTCTCAAAAAACAAAGTAACAAAAGCCCAAGGCATAGCTCAGTCATAACTCAGTGGCAGAGTGCTTGTCTGTTATGTACGAGGCCCCGAATTCCAACCTAAGCACCAGAAAATGAATAAAATGTAGTGTCTGGGCTGAGAGATGGCCCAGCAGTTAAGAGCTGGCTGCTCTTCTGTGGGACCTGCCTTCAATTCCCAGCACCCACATGGTGGCTCCCATTTGTCTGTAAATACAGGGTCAAAGGATCCAATAGCCTCTTCTGGCCTCCAAGGCACCCATGTGGTGCACAGACATACATCCACAGACATAAAATAAAATTAAATAGAAGCCAATAATTTTCAAGGCCACATTTTAAAGATTAACTCTTTGCTGTCTGCCTCTTAGAGCTGTTTCGATAGTTTCCTAATCCTTAGAATTCACCAGAACTCTGCTTTTATTCATTTTCAGCAGAGGAAATACACAACCCCAGGTGTTTTCCATTCTTCGGTTCATCTAGATGCTGATCATGGAGTGGAGATCTCCTGTACATGAAGAAGCTGCCTACTCCCTGTGATCAGGGACATCCTTTGAGCTTGTCCTGTGACTAACTTGTGACTTCCGTTGACATAGATCTATTCCTGGATGGAAGTTATAACTGAACAGTACCCTGACATGCTCCAGAAAATCTACATTGGATCCTCATATGAAAAGTACCCACTTTATGTGTTAAAGGTATGTTCAGGGAGTCACCTGTGGGGAAGGCAGTCAACTCTCCAATGGTGTTTGTTATGATTTACTTACTTACTTCTGCTTTTGTTGTTGATGTTGTTGTTGTTCAGGAAATATTTTTATTTCAAGTGTACGCATCTTAAGCTTGATATCCAGCTACTTAGGGATAAATTACCTTAACTTTTCTTTTCTCGAGTAATGAGTTTATAAGACTGAAACTCAGCTCTAGAGTTCCACTCGCCTGTGTTCATGGTACATTAGACATAGACAACAAGACAATCCACTTCCTCTGGGCTGCAGCTGCCACATTCATAAAACCAGGGGGGTAGCCTGGGCTACTCTTCAAACCCTTGTTTTGTTTATATCACTACCTCTCAGATTGGATGGGAGAGATTGTGCAGGTTGAGTTGTTCTTGGACAAACAGGACCCTGGCTTTTGAAACCAAAGTAGGAGCTGTGCCACCAGACCAGGTAAGGAGAGAGAGCAGGGCTACACCACAGCCTCAGTCACCACCCATGGGGTCCTTTACTTTCAGTTGCAGAATCTTGTGGGGGAGAATTTGATTTTTAAAAATTAGTTACAAAATGATTTCGGGATATGGAAATTAAGAGACTAATGAAAATGTAGAGTAACAAAGACAAGAAGAAAAGAGAATTAAATGTCGCCATCTATACCATTCTGGGAGGGTTTCTTTTTCAACCCTGTAGTTAACAATATCCAAATAAGGGAGAGCGGACTATTGCCTTGGATGGGTGTCCTCTTTGAATAAATATGCTTATGGAAGACGGGTGAATGTGAATACTGGGAAAGCTGTGAGCATCAAGACCATGATAACATTTCCTTTTACACATTCCAATTCCATAGTTCTGTTTTCTCCCATACTCTCTCCCTTAAAAATTGAAGAGAAGCTCTGGAGAAATGTAATTAGTAGAAAAAAACACATTTGCTTAGTGGTGTAGAATTGATATATAATCACTGGAAATAGGTAAGCATTTTCAGTCACTCAAAGATAAGACACTAAATTGGGATCTCAGGTTCAATCTGCCCCCGACAAGAACTTTCAGTGAAGACTCACGGCAGAAATGAGCAGTGCTGGGTTCTTCTAATGGCTGAGTTAGTTAATCAGACTGAGTTAATCAGACTGAGTTAGTTAATGAGACTGAGTTAGTTAATCAGACTGAGTTAGTTAACCAGACTGAGTTAGTTAATGAGGCTGAGTTAATCAGACTGAGTTAGTTAATCAGACTGAGTTAGTTAATCAGACTGAGTTAGTAATCAGACTGAGCTAGTTAATCAGACTGAGTTAACCAGACTGAGTTAGTTAATGAGACTGAGTTAATCAGACTGAGTTAGTAATCAGACTGAGCTAGTTAATCAGACTGAGTTAATCAGACTGAGTTAGTTAATCAGACTGAATTAATCAGACTGAGTTAGTTAATGAGACTAAGTTAGTTAATCAGACTTAGTTAATCAGTTGATTAGTTCCACGGGAATTGTCGTGGGATGCCCAACCATGACTCTTTCTTATTTTGTGTAATCTTGCAACTGCATGACTGGAAGCTGAATGAACACATGAGAAAAATCCTGCATCCTGGTTGGGTGCATTAAGTTTTACTCTCACCTAAGATGTGCACACAGCATAAAGTTCTGCAGACCCACAATGCTGTCCGTGTGGGAGCCAGCAGGCGATTTATCAGTAAAGCCAAAGTATGTAGATATGAATGAATGATCAAGTAAGACAACTAACTGGACAAGTAAGGACATTTTTTACATTGACTAGATGGAATCATCCACATCTATTTGATCAGATAATCAAATTATTAGATTAGATAATGGCATTAGCAGCCATTTTTCTTTCCCTCTTCTTTAGATGTTGGTAACTGTGGGTTGGGAAAGGAAACCTTCCAAGAATGGTGAAAATGACCATATTTGCTCACTTTTCTTCTATTTGTTTGAATTTATAATTCTCCTTTTTCTCCATATAAATTATGGAACCTGTAGAGTTGGCTCAGTGGTAAAGAGTACTGCCTGCCCTCTCAGGGGACCCAGATTTGACTCCCAGAACCCACATGGTAGCTTACAACCATCTGTAACTCCAGTCTCAAGGAATTCAACATCCTCCTTTGGCCAGGCACACACGTGGTGTGGACATGCATGCAGGAAAAACATTCCTTTTTTTTTTTTTTTTTTTTTTTTTTTTTCAGAGCTGGGGACCGAACCCAGGGCCTTGCGCTTCCTAGGCAAGCGCTCTACCACTGAGCTAAATCCCCAACCCCAGGAAAAACATTCCTAAAAATAAAAGAAAAATAAAGAAAAAGAGTTTTAGACCAAATAAATTGTGATTGATTTTGGAAATGTTCTTGAGAATTCTTTCATTATTGATAATTTCCACTCGCCTGTGTTCATGGTACATATGAACCATGTGGAAACATATATATAACATGTTTTGGTCAAATCTTCAATTTCTCCCCATCTCCTCCATAGCTTCATATTCATTCTCTCTCTCTCTCTCTCTCTCTCTCTCTCTCTCTCTCTCTCTCTCTCTCCCTTATTCCCTCTCTTCCTCTCACTTAATGTTACCCATATACATATGAATATAGGACTATCAACAGAAGTACTAGACATTCAGAGACTTCATCCCTGGAGAGAACTTACTCTACAACCCTCCCTCAACAACCATCAACTGCCAACTTCCTGCCCCGCTAGGAGTGGCACTTCACGAGAGCCTCTTCTCCATTTACGTTGGTATTCTAGCTGGCTTAACATTGAGAATCCATCTAAAGACATCAAAGGTTGCCACTGTGTTTAAAAAAAAAAAAAAAGACCATTCTTGCTCCGGAGTTGACACTTTTGTGCATCAGGTCAAAGCCTCTGGCCCTAATCTAATGGTATTGGATATATGAATCAGCTGGTGATGTGTTCATTCTTTGGGAGGTGAACTGAAGAAAGAGTATGTGTGTTAAAGGGAGAAATTTGAGGGAGTTTGTATTTCTGAAGTCTGTATCTTTCCTGCAGACAACTGCCCACCAGCAAACACTGGTTACCTCTGAGGAGTAGAGACCTTCTTACAGCAACTGTTCTCTGCGTCTCTTTCTGTCTGTTGTGCTTATGTAGTGCAAGGATGGGAAGACTTTAACAGTCTGGCTTCAATGTCGTTCCCACTCCACATGTGTCACACCTAAGCAACTGTCCCTTCCATTTCATTGGCCTTTAAATTTACTTCTGAGAATTTTCAAGAGAACAATATATATATATAGTAAGACCATTGAAAGCTGAAGTAAAAGAAGAGAAAAGGAAAGATGGGGAAAGGAAAGTAAAAGGAAAGATTGTTGTGCTATATTTTTATTTTTGTGTCTGTGTGTGCAGGTCTCAGGAAAGGAACACAGAGTCAAAAATGCCATATGGATCGACTGTGGAATCCATGCCAGAGAGTGGATTTCGCCAGCTTTCTGCTTGTGGTTCATAGGCTATGTAAGTACTTCCTGGAGGCCAGTGTTTTTCCACGAGAGATCCGAGATCACTGGAGTCAGAATCAACTGGAGTAGACCTAAGCGGCATTTCCCTGTATCATAACCTGGAATTCTTGGCTCATGTTTTACAAGTGAAGCTTGGGAGAACTGTAGTGTCCACACTGAATGACAGTTAGCAAACAACATACTATTAAGTGATGAGCTTCCTAAGTAGAAAAAGTATTGGAAGCCATTTTCTGCTTGGTCCCAATCATCACCATCACCATCAGTCATCATTTAGTTCTGAACTGTCTGGACAGCCTTTGCTACATCCCATCCTTGGGAAATGAACATAAAGCAAACACTTACCGAACAGATAATGCTTCTCCATGTGTCATAAAAAAAAAAAAAAACCTCTGCCCCTGAAGAAGGGATTGGAGTTAGGAAAAAATCATACATAATATAAAGAATATTCCATAAAATGACATAGGAGGTCTATAAGCCTCCATAATGAATAAAGACAGTAAAATTATGCTTCAAATACTAAAATGAGTACATGTGTCATCCATTTTGATCAACTTAAAAGAGAAAACACTACTGAAATGGGCGTGGCCACTGCTGGTGGACGTGCATTATTTACTCATTGACGCTTTTTAAACATTCAACCTGGCTACAACAAGAGATATGTAAATGCTTTACTTCTGACAAGCAACTCTTCCCTAGGTAAATAAAAGCATAGAAGTGTGTGTGTGGATAGTGATGTTATGTACAGCACAATTGTGTGGATATATTTTAGTTTTTGAAACTTCCACAAATGAGTATTGTATTGGCGTCATATCCCAACTCCTTCTATGTCTCCTCCTCTACTTCTCAATGTCACAGCTGTTTATTTTTAGCTATTCATGCACACAGACACACACATGAACACACACATACCCACACAGACACACAGAGACACACATACACACACAGAGACACACAGACAGACACACACATGTACACACACATACCCACACAGACACACAGAGACACACATACACACACAGAGACACACATACACACACAGACACACACACACAGACACAGACACACACACACACGTTTATAAACACAATCTGCTAACTTTATTTAGTGTCGCCCCTATGTATACATGTTTAGAAATGACCACTTGGGATTAGATAACCTATCAGGGCCTGGAGAAGACCATCTTGTCCTCTCTCTGAAGCCATTAAATGCTGGTAGCTCTCCGTGTGGACATGTTTTAATTATGTGTATGTGTGTGTGAGTGCATGCACAAGTGTGCAGGTACCCATGGAGGCCAGAAGAGCCAGGTCCTCCTGGGGCTGGAGTTGCAGTGGCTGTGAGTCATCTGCTGTAGGTGCTGGGCATCAGACCCTGGTCCAGAATCTGAAGTGCTAAGCACTCTCTCCAGCCCTAACATAGGATTTAAAAGAAACCTTTACGAGTTCCTCATGAGAAAAAGCTGTTTCTTACTGATATCTTTTGATTTGTGTTTAAGACAACAAACTATCCTAATCTAATGTGCATAAACTAATGTACAAACTAAAAGGTATGGATGCTGCTGTAGAATGAAAAATCTAAAACAAAGCCCTCCGGGTGACATGGTTTCACCTGCTAGACAACGTTCTTTGAGGTTCTCTTGCCTGAGATTTTTTTTATCATTTTGGAGTGAACTCTATGGGTGTCCTCGGACTGCTGAAAGATGTACCCTCTAAGCTGGATGGGAGTCAACATGGGGGAGAGTGAGGGCCAGATGGGGAGTGCCAGCACCTCAGAGCAAGGACCTCCAAGATTAGCTGCACTTGCGTTACAGCCACATTACAAAACGTGAGGGAAAGGACTGGAAACAAACTTGGTGACGGTTCTAAGGACTAAGCAAAAATTCATCTAATTAAGTCTCAATCTAAAGCGGTGGTTCTGAACCTTCCTAATGCTGCGACCCTTTATTACAGCTCTTCATGGTGTGGTGGCTCCCAGCCATAACATTATTGTCATTGCTACTGTGTAACTGTAATTTTGCTGCTGCTGTGGATCGTAGTGTACGAATCTGATGTGCAGATGGTCTTAGGTGATCCCTATGAAACGATCACTTGACTTCCAAAGGGGCAGAGGCCTACAGGTTGAGAAACGTTGGTCCAAAACAAGATTAGGAAGAGTCTCGGTTACTACGGATTTTAAAAGGAGCTGAGCTATAGCTGGGCTTTCATTTTTGAAATCTTTGTTGTAGGCTTTATGGCTTTAGAAGTATCTTTTCCTTATGTTTGAAGTAGGGGTTAGAAATGGGGGGAGGTTCTATTTTTCTGTCCTCGTTAAATAAGAAGGTGTCAGGGCTGTGTGCAAGGCACTGTTCCACGTGGTATCCGGCTACAGTAAATTCAGTCACTTTAAGGATCTGTCATTCTTCTTGCAAACTAAATCTTCACATTGAAAGCTTGAAACAGCTTGGAAGAGAGGACAATTCATTTAAAACTGAGGCCCAGCTCAGAGGGACCTAAGCTGAGGCATTAAACACCCTCGGTTTAACTGCAGGTAACGCAATTCCATGGGAAAGAAAATACGTACACCAGACTTCTGAGGCACGTGGATTTCTACATTATGCCAGTGATGAATGTGGACGGCTACGACTACACGTGGAAAAAGGTGGGTGAGGCAACGAAAGCAAAATCTGCCCCTTGGCAAACACAGAGATGCAGCGTATTTGGTGAGGAGGTTTTACTATGGGAAAAAAAGTGTTCAATAATGGGGATTTCAAATATCCCTAAAAGCAGGGGTAGTTGCGTTCCAACTGTACACTAACCCCCTAGACACCCATCTCACGGCCTCAGTAGTGACCATCATCTTTCTGTTGCTGTGACGAAATACACAAGTAAGAAGCTTAGAAGGAAGAAAGGTTGTTTTTGATGCAGAAAGCATCAGAAAGTTCATTTAATGGGGCTTGTGACAGGAGGTTATGGTAGGAGGCACAGGGTAGAACAAAATCCCTTTCTCATGAAGTCTGGAAAGCACAGAGATAGGGGGAAGCCATGTCCCCTTATCACATGCAGTGAGCTCAGGTAGAATCCACCTCACCTCCTCCCAGTAATACCATAGGCTGGCAGCCACGCTTGTAGCACATAGGGTTCTGGGGAATGTCACAGATCCAAGTCAAGGCCCACTGAGTTTTGTTCATGTCCTCTTCCTCCTTGTACTTTTACCCATAGTATTTTAAAGAAAATTCAAGACACTGTATCATCATTCTACTAATAAACACTTCATCAAGCATCTCAAAAATCATCTCTTAAAAAAATTAAAGCTCACTCTCGTAGTGGTGGCCCATATCTGTAATCCCAGCAGTTAGGAAGTTGAGGTAGGAGGATCACTGGGAGTTTGAGGTCAGCTTCGGCTAAATTGTACTCTGGGGGCTGGCCTGGGCTACGGTGTAAAACCCAGTCTCAACCAATCACTCAGCCAATGTATACCAACCCAAGTCAACACGGTATAGAGAGATCGCTGACATGCGTAGCTCGCAGTTCTGAGCTGGGTTACAAGCTGTTTTACTTTTCTTTGAAGGAGTTCAAGATGAGCTTGCACATGAAATTAGTTTTAAGGAGACAGGGCTTAGTAAGAAGGCCAGTGGTCAGCTTAGTGGAACTAAATGAGTTTTTATACTCGTACAGGTTAAAATCCACGAGATACTGTAGCTGGTCTTTGCTGCTTTGTGGGTCTGCTTTTTTCCACTTTTTATCCACCCCCCACCCCTGCTATTTCACACTCTATTGGTGAATAGGGAAGAAAGAAGGACAGGGTAGGGAGGGGGTAGGGAGAGAGAGAGAGATCCTTGAATCTAATTTCTCTCCTTCTGTTTCTTCTTCGAGCATGACTGCTAACAAAATGCAACCAACCCCTCCACCCACCAAAGACCAACAACCACCAATCCTGCCTCTCATTCATACAGCATTTATACACCCTGTGAAAAGTTCCCAGAATCCCCAGTGCCACACAATCGCAGAAACTATCTGCAGCTGGCAAAACCACTCCTCTGCTAGAGCATGAGGCAAACCATAGTCATCTGCTTCAGTCTGGAGAAGCCCCACACCCCCACACCCGGGGTTAACATAAAAGCACATTCTTAACCCAAATCCCAGAATTCCCAAAAATGTTACTGCAAGATATCATTACTTTGTTAGGCTCCGGATAACAGTTTGCATCAAGACTGGGATCTGGCTGGAGATGGGGCTGTGTCAGAGGACTGCGACAGAGACTGGACGCTAGATAACCTGTCCCAATCTGGTTCTTTAGAATCGAATGTGGAGAAAGAACCGCTCTGTCCACATGAACAACCGCTGCGTGGGCACAGACCTGAACAGGAACTTCGCTTCCAAACACTGGTGTGGTGAGCATTTGTTTCCTGTGTCTCTTCATGCCCATGGTGAGGGGAGCCCGGGACTTCAAGGAGATCACAGAGAAGTCCTGGCTGAGTTAGCAGATAATCTAATAACAAACATTCTGAGTAATTGAAGGGCTGTGGCTGTTGACTTCAGTCAGGGAGCCATCATTTTAATCTCTCCTTCCTGTTGTTGGCTCGTCTTTAAATAAGAAAATTGAAGCAGTTGATTTTTATTTATTCTTTGATAATCTTATACATGTAGACAATGTATCTTGATTATAACCACCTTCAGCTTTCCTTCTTACTCTCCCCAAATTGCCCTAAACATGTGCTTCTCTCGATTTCTTTATCTTCTTCTCTTTCCCTCTTCCTTCTCTTCTTCCCCTCCCTCTATAATTCACTGAGTCCAGTTAGTGCTACCTGCAGGAGGATGGGGAACCTACCAATGACAAAATCCATGAGGAAAAGTGACCATCTCCCCCAGCAACCATCAATCACACGTGGTGGTTCCTCTGTTAGGACCTGGGGCCTGGTGAGCTCTGGCCGCATCCCTCCTGCAGTGTTTCACTGCTTTGGCCTTGTGAGGTGTGTGTAGCTAACCATAGTTGCTGTGAGATCCTGGGTGCAACAGTCGTGTCCAGAGGACAGTGTTTCCAAGCTCTCCTCACAGTCCTTTGGCCCCATTCTATATCATAACTCATGTTTCTAACTGTGCGACAGATCTGGAGACTCATCTCCACAGTCTCGACTGCTGTTGAGGGCTCTCTTTGTTTTGAATAGTCTATGCTGGTTTTTTAAATGGCTAAGACTGAAAATAAAATCATCTATGGTGCCTAAGGAAATTCAGAGTTTGTTTTTCCTCATTTAACCAGAAGTTTGGAAACGAGTTACATCTTAGACTTCCTGGTTGTGTTTTCAGGATCCGAGATAGCTACCCTCAGACTGTAAGGAAGACCTGTCTAGGATGACCTTAGCAAGTTTGCTATAAATACTTGACCTCAAAAGAAACACTGACAATATTTACTGGACATAAAGACATGACCGTTGTAGAACCACCCTCATCCATTTCTCTGAGTTTGCTGCACAGTGGACAAAAGGGGAATCACAAAGCACAGAGGCTGCATATCCTATAACAATGAACAATTTTCCTGCAGAGAAAGGTGCGTCAAGTTTCTCCTGCTCTGAGACCTATTGTGGACTTTACCCTGAGTCTGAGCCAGAGGTGAAGGCAGTGGCTGACTTCCTGAGAAGAAATATCAACCATATTAAAGCTTACATCAGTATGCACTCATACTCCCAGCAAATACTGTTTCCCTATTCCTACAACAGAAGCAAGAGCAAGGACCACGAGGAACTGGTAAGTGCCACTCGTTGTTTTCCTATAAGCATTTTATAAATTAAACAATGTTCTATTCAAGAATAAAAGCAGATAGGACAACGTTTTCCTTTAGGGAACAATAGTGCGTGTTTTTCTCTACACTCTGACTCTGGCAGGAATTGACTTGGGTCAGAGGTCACTGAAAGGATTCTAAACACAGGGAATGGTTTCCCTATATTAGGTAAACTGTGCAGAAGCCAGGAGAGGGCTGTTAGCTGACCTGATCCGAGCAAGGACTAGGGGCTGAGAATGGTAGGGTTACACGGTGGTCACTGACTTTCTAGGACAGCGTGCCTCTGGCTAACTCCTAGCCCCTCACTCCAGCAGTGGGAACTGTTTATGCAGTGCCCTTTTTAACTCCGAGGGTTGGTGCTAGCAACGAGCCATCAGCGACTGCCCTGAAACAAAGCTGTTTGGATTGTAGTGAACAACACAGGTCATTCAAAGAAGCCCCACAGTCTGCTATCATCTTACTCATCTTTTGGTTCCAGATGCTCTGCTTGGATTGACAGACATAAAGGATGCAAGACCCTAAGTGGGTTATACCAGTGGCTCTCAACCCTCCTTGTGCTGCGGCCCTTTAATACAGTTCCTAATATTGTGGTGACCCCAACCATAAAATTATTTCATTGCTATTTCTTAAGTGTAATTCTTTTGCTTTTATGAATTGTAATGTAAATATCCTATATACAGGATATTTGATACATGACCCCCAAAGGAGTTGACGCCCACGGGTTGAGAACTGCTGGGTTATACTGAGGAGTAGTTAAGCCCTTGTCCCAGGTGCTTTGGAGACTGTGGCATTGTACCTTGGCATTGGCAAGGACTGATCCCAGTTTAGTGGATTGGACTTACTGCTCCATCTTTGTTCCCTGGCTCTCTTGAGTAAAGCATCACCACATTAGCTAGGCTGGCAATTATTCATGACAAATAACATATTTTCTGAAAATTGCTTATTTAAAGTAAAAACATTGATACTTATGCTTTTAATTCTCAAAGGAAATGTTTTAAAGAATGTTTATCACTTTATTATTTATTTTTACTTACTAGTTTATTTATTAATACTATGAATATAGAAATAAAGGGATTCCTAAAGAAATGTTCAACATCCTTAGTCGTCAGGGAAATGCAAACCAAAACAACCCTGAGATTTCACCTCATACCAGTCAGAATGGCTAAGGTCAAAAACTCAGGTAACAGCAGATGCTGGCGAGGATGTGGAGAAAGAGGAACACTCCTCCATTGTTGGTGTGATTGCAGACTGGAAATCAGTCTGGAGGTTCCTCAGAAAATTGGACATTGCACTACCTGAGGGCCCAGCTATACCACTCCTGGGCATATACCCAAAAGATGCTTCCACATATAACAAGGACACGTGCTCCACTATGTTCATAGCAGCCTTATTTATAATAGCCAGAAGCTGGAAAGAACCCAGATGTCCCTCAACAAAGGAATGGATACAGAAAATGTGATACATCTACACAATGGAGTACTACTCAGCTATCAAAAACAACGACTTTATGAAATTCATAGGCAAATGGATGGAACTAGAAAATATCATCCTGAGTGAGGTAACCCAGTCACAAAAGAACACATAGGGTATGTACTCACTGATAAGTGGATATTAGCCCAAAAGCTCTGAATACCCAAGAAACCATTCACAGACCACATGAAGCTCAAGGAGGAAGAAGACCAAAAAAAAAAAAAAAAAAAAAAAAAAAAAAAAACAAACAATAAAACAACTTTGAAGGCAGTTTGGTATGATGCCCATTTAGCAGAATTACAATTACAGGTTCACCTTGGAGGCTTGTGAGCTCCCCAGCTATTATTGCACTTCCAGATATACAGAGAGTGGGTGCTGAACTGAGGGGAGGCCTAGCTGAACAAGTGAATGAAGAAAAACCTAATCACCAGGGTAAAGTTTAGAAAAATGAAATAAAAGGGTATCTACCATGATTTAGATATAGAAATGACCCGATTTTACCTTATTTGGTGGTTGCTATCAGCACCACTACTTATCATGGGTAGAACTCTGTATCCTGTCCACATTCACAGAAGGATTAGCTAATCCCTGCAATTAAGGATAATTCCATATGATTAGAGGGATGGCCTATAGCGAGTACCACAGACAGCTGTACTCATACACGACGCAGCCTCATTACTACAGAAGCACAACAGAAGCCACTGCTGCCTGGAAAGCCAAGAGTGTAAGGGATAAATGTATTGTTCGCCAAGGGGTAAGGAGACAAGAATAATAAAACTTGGTTGATGTCAGGGGCAGACGCCATCAACTGGGCACAGAGAGGTTTCTATGGGTAAGGGAGGACTTCCTATGCAGAGGAGATGGTGTTTCCCACAGGAACATACTCAGGGTTCTCTGTGGGGGGGCACAGGGAAGTAGATGAGGTCAGCTTCGGAAGGCGTTTGAATGCCAATCCATATTTATTTATATAGATACTGAAGTTCCATTGAATTGTTTTTCATTTTATTTTATGCTTATAGGTATTTTGCCTGCATGTGTGTCTGTGTACTACATGCACGCAGTGCTTGAGGAGGCCAGAAAAGAGCATTTGGATCCTCTAGGGCAGGAGTTACAGACAGTTGTGAGCTGCCATATGGGTCCTGGGAATTGAACCTAGGTCCTCTGGAAGAGCACCCAGTGCTCTAAACTACTAATCCATCCCTCCAGCCTCCTCTCACCCCCCAAACTCTTTTTACATTTATTAGTGTGTGTGTGTGTGTGTGCGCGCACACATGCGCACACATGTGCATGCACAAGTATACATGTCATAGCATATGGAGATTAAAGGACAACTTCCAGGAGTTGGTTCTTTCCTTCCACTATGTGGATCTCAGGGATTAAACTCAGGTCATCAAGCTGTGCAGCAGAAACTTTTACTTACACACAGAGCCATCCCCCTGGCTCCTAAAACCATTTTTTTCCACACACAATAAACTCCTGTCATCACACGTATTGAGCAACCAATTGTGAGTACCAGAATGCTAACTCCAATTTTAGAAACCATTTCTAAGAGTTGGGATCACATGTAGTGGAACCTGCTCCCTATCAGGAGCGTGGCCCTTCGACTGATAAGTCGTTGATAGCTAGTAGACAATTATACAAGAACAGTGGAGTTTGTAAGAAGCAAACAGTGCATATAGTGAGTGCATGTGTGCTCTTTAGAGAAGTGGAGTTTAAAGTATGGTGATAACTTTCTCCAGAAAAGGAATAGCTCCCAGCGTTATAAATATCTAGCTCACTTTACATAATAAATTATTCCTGAAATGCCATGTGAGGTTTTTAAATGCAAATTGGTGAAAACATTCAAAGTGTTGGCAGAGTTCAGTTTTTAAAGTCACTCATTTGTGATTGCCATCAACTGAAAAACTGTATTTAATTTTAGTTAATATCTTTTAAATTTTCTTTTTGGATAAATCCAGGCTCTTTACCTATAGACTACTTGGATTCAATCAATGTGCTTATGTTTGCTTCAAAAGTTCAAACTCTCCTGTTTTAAAGCTGAACATTGACCAACATCTTTATCCTGTTGCTTCTAGTCTCTAGTGGCCAGCGAAGCAGTTCGTGCCATTGAAAGTATTAATAGAAACACCAGGTACACACATGGCAGTGGCTCAGAAAGTTTATGTAAGTATTTCCTGCAACAGTAACTCTTATTCTCCTGATGTAATTGTCCTCTTGGAGTCTACTGCCTCTGTCTGCTGACCTAGGTCTAGCCCTGGAAGCTGTGGCCTCTGTACAGTCTAATCTAGACCTAGAATGTTTGCAGCCTCTGAGACTTACTGATGAATATGCTCACCCTTTCTAGTTCTTTCTGAGCTCTGGGTGGCTGGTTCAACTCAGTCATTCTGGCTCAAACTGCTCTCCAAGATGACTTATTCAATATGGCTTTTCTCTTGGCCTCTGAATTATTTACTCTGCTTGACCTCAAACTAACTCTTTCAATCTTTTCTAATCTTCTGCCTCCTTCTCATTCTCCTTGCTTTTTCTGTCTTTGCCTGTGTCTAGCTTGTTCTCTCTTCAACCTGTCTCTGTAAAACTCTCCTGGTAAAACTGACTCCTTCTCCCTCTCTGCTGCTCTATGCTCCCTCTCAACTGCACTGCTCTCCATGAACTCTACTGTATTTATGTACTGCATCTTCTCCTGTACCGTTTGTCTCTCCCTGAAGTAGCTTCTTTTTCCTCTTTCTTCTTGTGAGAGCTGGGCACATCCTATTCTGTCAAATCTTTCTCCAATTCATCACTTTGTCTGCCCCACAATGAGACATTACTTTCAAACATGGGTGCTTCCTTCTACAAACCAACATTACCTTCATTGTTTGGGATTAAAGGTGTATACAACCAAGCCTGAATCCAAGCTTTTCTTTACCTGGAAGTTGGTCTGTACCAGGCTGATCTTGAACTCAGATCTCCTGAGATTAGAGTCCTGTCTGTGCTCCAGCCAGATCACACACATCTTTGGATGTGATCCCTTGCCAGAGCAGCCATGTTCTGAATTAGAATCCCTTTCCACACTCCTCCCTTTCTCCCTTACTTCTTCTCTCCCTCCTTTACCTCTCTCTCCTCCTATTCCATCCCTGCTTTCTCTCTGCAGTGCTGGGGATGACACCCATGGCCTTCAGCAATGTTTCTTCAGGGCAATGTTTCTTCTCGGGAGCTTAGACCACGAGGCACAGTGGTGGCATCTGTTTGGTCTCTTGTGTCATTTTAGTCTTCCACACCACAGGGTCATATGTGAAGTCATCATAATAACTAGAAAGAGAAGAACAAAGTCATGTTGACTGATAAATGCTCTGGGCTGGGCATGAGTTAGAATCCCCAGGATCCCTGTTTAAAATCAGCAAGCGAACAAACAAAACCAGACGTGGCCACGTCTACCTGTAACCCCAACACTGTTTGGGGCAGGGGTTTAGAGAGCAGGACAGAAAGTTTGCTGGATATTCTGGCTGACCGCCTAGCTCCAGTGTCCTAAACAGCCCAGTGTCAAGTGAATAAGTGGGAGAGTGATAGAGCAGGCCTCCAGAGAAGTAGTTGTGTATGCAGAATCAGATATCACACACACACACACACACACACACACACACACACACAGAAAACAAAAGAAAAAGGCAAGGTGGTATTTAAGAGACGAAGCTTATTTCTATAGAGTGGGGGGTTATATACTTAGCAAGCACACTAATTAAGAATAGAGAAAACAGCGCTATTAGGTCAAAAGTGCGTATAAGATGGCCACAGCTATTGTGTGATAGAGAAATTCTAGAAGATGTCATTCACCTTGCATGCTTTTGACCGCCTGTTGTTTCCTGATGCACGGTGAGAGCTTGGTTGTGGCAAACTGGACAATTGTTTCAATCTAATTCTACTGAGAGGTACCTACTTACTGAGAGGTACTTACTGAGAAACTCCTGTGCAACCTGGCAGACCCCGGTTCTGTTCTTCTGGAGCCAAAGGATGGGATCAACACCCGAACAATTCCTGGGGAGACCAGAATAGATGTCACCTCAGATTGGGAAGCTGGCAACAGACCAAGCAAGGGACAACACATCTGTCCAGTTTGGTCAACCAGAGAGTTTGTGGGTGACTTACAGGAATATGGGTGAGAGGCTACTTATAGTTGGAGAAATGACTCAAAGACAGACACATCACTGAAGCCCACCCCAGCACAGGTGATGGCTAGGGGGAGCTGGAACTGTTTTATCTAGGAGAAAATTGCTTCACAAAATGGGCTAAGAACAGACACCAAGCATGGAAACAAATGTCAGCAAACTACAGCTCATTGACCAAGCCCAGGTTACTACATATCTTCATAGCCTCCGAACCAATGGTGCGTTTCCTAATTTTTTAAAAATGTTTGAAAAAAAAACCATGAGAATAATTAGATCTTGACACATCAAAATTATATGAAAATTCATACTTGTTTCCACGAATAGTTTTATTGGAGCACAGCGGTGCTCATTAATTTGCATATTATCCATGGCAGCTTTCATGACAGCCAAGATAATTGCAACAGGGACCAGATGGCTCACAAACATAAACTATTTCCTGTCCTATCTTTTTTTGGAAAAAAATAAAGCCTTGCCAATTTCTCATGCAAACAAATGATAAAATGAAATGCAATTTCACCCACCAATTTAAAGAAAATAAAAGAGACCTATAGGGTTGAGAATGATGGTGACGGAGAGGAGCCACCTGACTAAAGTGGCCTGGCAAGGCGGAATTCCTTGGAGAACTACTAAATAGCCGCCAGATGACAGTGTAATATGTTCAATAAAGGCATGAAAAAGATTTTGAGGTACTGTAGGGAAAGCCCAGGGTCTCAACAAATATAATTGGCCCAAGGCTATAACAGGTGCTTCGTTTCAATACCCCTCTAAATATCAGTTGCTTTATTAGCAGTAAGTCCAAGTTCTCTTTCGTTGTCTTTGATCCTTCCTGGAGTAGTCTATCAGATTGGGTCATATACCTTGGAATTGCTGGCCCGTGGCTGCTTTGTTGACATAGGCAATTTCCTGACACTCCTTCACTTAGGGTGTGTGTGTGTGTGTGTGTGTGTGTGTGTGTGTGTGTGTGTGTGTGTGTGCTGCATGCACATGCACCGCATGCATAGGATAAAAGCTGGAAAAGCATAATCTATCAGAAACATTTACAGATGCCTCAATGCATCCACTATTGATAGACATTTTAAAAATATTAGAAATTCTGTATACCATATAATCCTAGCACTCAGGACATGGAAGCAGGAGGATCAAGAGCTCAGGGACATCCTGGGTTATATGAAGAGTTTGAAGCCAGCTTGGGCTACACTTGAGTACACGTGTACTTGTTAAACGTGTATATGTGTATACATAGACACGAAATACATATGTGGCAACTACAAAAAAAATCTGAAAGCATACTCTAAGTCAAATAACAAGAAAAGTCTACATGTTTTGGGCTCTAGGAAAACACTATTAAATTTTTCCTAAATTGATTTGTGTAGTTGAAACAATCCTGTGAATCTTAACTAATTTTGAAGGAAGCCTACATGCTTTGTGACAGAGAAACAATATTTGTATATTTGATGCACTCTTCTGAACACTGACATACTTTTGAAGTTTATTCAGAAGCATACATATGGTAGAAGAATTTGTAAAATGCTAAAGATCAGGCTAATAAGAGACACTGTACCCCACTGAGCTATCAAAGCATGTTATAAACCCAGGAAAATTAGGACAGTGTGGAACTGAACCTGGAAGAGCAGATCATTGGAAGGGAATAACAGGCACAAGATATTCAAAGATATTTAAAAATAAGGGGTTGGGGATTTAGCTCAATGGTAGAGCACTTGCCTAGGAAGCGCAAGGCCCTGGGTTCGGTCCCCAGCTCCCCCCAAAAAAAAAAATATAAGGAGACCTGATATTTCATAAAGGAGACATTTCAAACCATATCTAATTATCAGCCCCGGAAAAACTGACAGGCCACTAAGAATAAAAACTGAATTGAATTACTAATACATCTTTCACTAAAATAAATGCCAAACTGACCAAATATTAAAGCACAAAAACCCTGCCAAAAGCTAAAAATCTGTGTGGAAACCAGACCTAATAACATTAATGCAGTTCTTACAAACAATATGTGAAATTAACAATGTAGAAACATGATCAAGAAAATTGATAGAAAAATATAAGCATGAATATATAAACATACGAAATTCATTGATGAAATCCAAATCAAAGCCAATTTCTTCTTCTTCCTATTATTATTATTGTTGTTGTTGTTGTTCTTGTTGTTCCCAGAAAATTGCCAGGATGCAAGATTCTTGCCAATAGTGCAGAAGCGTCCAGTATGTGTGCTGACACTCTGCTGGGAGACATAGGTTTCCTTCTTTTGAATAGCCCTTGTTAACAAGTGTGGTAACTGTTAAAGATACACCACTTTAGTCGAGTAATCTGACTCTAGAAAATATTCTGAAGTACTAAACAATGATTTATGAACAATGGTGCTTATTCTAAGAAACTTCATAACAAAATTATTTCTATTTATATGATAAATCAATCGTATACAGTTTTACAATGCAATCCATTAAAATGACTAAATATGATGTATATTCAAACACAATAATGATACATTTGGAAATGTTACAATAATTACTTCTAGAAATGTTACAAAATTAAGACAGAAAATGACTATATTAAAATGTTATTGGCAATTATAGCTCATTGATCAGATTATTGTTGAGTTCTGGGCAACATTTATTTTCTTTCTTAACATGATTTCTTTTTGATGACTACAACTTTTGGATAAGAAATTTAGGTAACATCCAAAAGAAAGCTATTTTCATTTCTACAATAAAATGTTAATTGATATGAAATAAATATATTTTGAAATACTCTCTGTCTCTTTTAGATCTAGCTCCTGGAGGTTGTGATGATTGGATCTATGATTTGGGCATCAAATATTCGTTTACGATTGAACTTCGGGATACAGGCAGATACGGGTTCTTGCTGCCTGAGAGATTCATCAAACCCACTTGCTCAGAAGCTTTGGCCGCAGTCTCTAAAATAGCTTGGCACGTCATCAGGAACAGTTAACACCCTTTCCTCTGCTCTCATTACTTTTATTTTATTGATTTCAGCAACACTAAACTGTTGCACTAGCTTCTAAGTTTAATCAGTTTCCTTGGTTTTGTTGAAGAATAAAAAGCACACTACTTTGAGCTTAAGATGGCTCATATGTATTTTTACCTTTTTATTTTATTTATTCTAAGAGGTTAGCTACTGGTGCCACCTCACCGCCCCCTTTATGTTGAACAGCTATCTTAAGCAATTTTAAGACGTATTGTGTGTGTGGTGGGGCGCGGGGGCATGAATTTAAGCACAAGGTTTATGCTGGACCCCATCAGAGGTCAGAAGAAAGCAGGGAACCGCTGTTATTGAAGGTTACAGAAGGTGGTTAGCAGTCTCGTGGGTGCTGGGAACCAAACCTGGTCTCTGAAAGATTAGCTACCGCTCTTAACAGCTGGAGCCATCTGTCCCGCTCCTCTTAAGCAACTTTTATACTAAATTTACGGAGATGATTGGATCCAAGCAGTAAAAGCAAAGGCACGCTAAAGCACCTCAAGGATTTGCGCTCCAAAATTTCAGTCAGTCTCCGTTGGTGTTCTTGAAAACACAATAGGTGCACAACTTTTTCTCCCGCGACAGACCCGGGCGGGGGATGGGCGATTGTCAAATTCTGTCAGAAGCACGACAGACTGGTGGTTACTGCCAGTAACAAAGTAGCACTTTATGCAATGGAAAACGGTTAAAACGAGAATCTCAGTCAATTGAGAATCTCACTTCTCCCACGCTGACTCCCTGTTTCTCCAGACTAAGTAAACAGAAGACTTCAGGCACACACTCTGCACTGCCCCCGTGACGCGAGAGGGGGCGGAGCCCGAGAGGGGCGGGGCTTACTCGCTGACGCCTAATCTGGCGGCCGGAAGCTGCCTGGCTTGCGAAGGAGTAGGGCAAACTCGTGACTTCCGTCGGCTTTTAGATGCTTCCTATGTAGAGGCCCGATGGAGTTGCGGGTTTAGCGCGTTGCTCTGCAGCGGCCTCTATACGTCTCATCTGGTGTCCGGAGCTCCCTGGAGCTTGGCAAAGATCCGGGCGGCTCCGCTGCTCCCTGTTCCCGGCGTCCGCCCGGTTGAGGAGAGCGGGCCCCTGGGAGCCGCGCGTGCACGTCTTCTCCGTCGTCCTCCCGGGGCCGGGCGCGGGGACAGCGGAGCTGAGGCGTCAGGGACATCCTGAAGACTGCGCTTACTAAGGGTGCTTAGAGAGGAGGTAAGCGTTCAGGGAGTTGATGGGAAGAGGCGTTGGACCGGGCTTAGGTGGGAGTGCTGCGCTGTGGCCTCCATCCTCTCTCGGCTTATGCTACTTGGGATTCTGAACGCTGTTTGAGCATCCCACTCTTAACTCTGCAGTGGCTCTCAGTGTTAGATCTGTCTGTTGCTCTAGTTGTGGTTCTGGAGTTTGTGTCAGGAAGCAGGCGGACTCGGATACCCTGGCGTGGTGGTCGCATTTGAGTGGTGAAAGGGTGCAGCAGTGTGTTCTTGGATTTAGAGTTACTTTCTTTACGTATTCCAGATCTACTGAGGAAAGGAGAGTCTTACTTTTGATTGTTTCTGGTCTTGCTTATTTCCCGGCTGTAGTAAATACTATTGGGCGTGTAGGAGTACTACTTTATACTCCAAGCAACGGGAAGGTAGAACGAAAGGTATATCTGACAGTATCATTTTCTAAGCAGGTTAACATTTATGTGGCAGGAAAAGTATTCAGAATTGAAAATACTTGGATGGTATTGGTAAGATCTTGTTTGTGAAGGGCAGTATCTTAAGTTAATTGGCTTTATTACGAGTCTTCAGATAATTTGAACTTTGAGAGTTATGGATGTGCACAGTCTCCTGGTTTGTGAATTTTTAAAGAAGTGATTTGAAAAGGTTGGAACTTTAAGTTTGGCATTTTTGTGATGTGTTTGCACAGTCAAGTTTAAATGACTATGCGGTTCTGCTTATGTCTTCAGTTTTGCTGTGTAATATTTAACATTACTAGCTTTTGAAACCAAACAACAATATTTTGCAACACAAACATACGTTTTCTAGTAACTTCCAGCTTCTTAGTTCGATTATATCAGATGACAGTTTCATCTGGAGACTTTGCAAGTTGATGTAGGCATGTTGCAATTTTGTGTGCAAAAGGTTGTGTCCTGAAACTTGTCTATCAGTATGAGCATCTGGTAGGATGTACCAATAGGAGCAAATCTGCAGAAACTCAAATCCCTTCTAGAAGATAATGTAGTCTTTGAACATGCCCACATCTTATATGCCTTCAATCATCTGTGTACTTCTAATACATAATATGATGTAAATGCTACATAAGTACTTTTAGATTAAATTGTTTAGAAATAATGAAAATAAGGTTTGTACATGTTCAGTGTAGTTTTGATTTGGATTTTTGTTTGTTTTTGGTTTTTTTTTTTTTTTCGGGATAATTTTTAATCCAGGGATACATCCTCTTTATCTGCTTTCTGGTGATTTACTGGGTGAACACTAACCTCTATTTTGAGTATATTCTCTGTTCTCGGAAGGCCATACCACCCTGAACACATCTGATCTCAGAAGCTCGTCAGGATCGGGCCTGATTGATATCTAGACTGGAGATGTACACACTTCCCTCAGTTTAATGTCTGTAATATAAATTTAAAACACTAAAGTACAGTGTAACTTATATATCAATACATTTTATTAAGTCATTAGTGTTAATTCATATTGTATTAAGCATGAATTTTGAATCTAAACCTTGGTCATTCTCTTAAGATATCATATATATTATATGTATATATTATATATTATATAACATAACTATGTGTGTATATATATGTATACACACACACACACACACACACACACACACACACACACACACAGCTGTCCAGGATTTGAATCCAAAATATACCTGCCTTTTAGGATAAGGGAATTCACAATTAGTATATTTTCTATTAACAAAGTTAACAGGCCTTGAAAGTAATTACTTATTCTACTTATTCAAGAAGAGCCACCTCCTCATGCTCCTTTCTCAGCCAGGTTGGAACTCAGAGTACATTGTTCCCTGAAGGAGGGGAGCACTTCTCATAGTTGAGATACAGTTCCTCTTAATAGGCTCAGCATTAGTGCCCCGGAATTTGAATTTTCTTCCTTTTATATTTTAATTGAAAGGAGATGATGAAAGTTCCAAATATTTATTACACTCCAAAGGAGAATAGATAAAGGAAAACAATTGCATAGTCATTTGGCTTTGGTAACTCTTGTATTTGAGAAAGATGGATGAAATAGGTGATGGTAGCTTTAATGAAAGAATAATTTGAGTATCAAATGAAGGAACATCTTCACGAAAGAGTCAGTTACTAATAAGTGGTTGGTTTACAATCTCTGATTGGAAAGACATTGGCAGCTGCAATTCTGGTTCCTTATGTCTAATATTTCTCCACTTTGAAATACTCATATCTGTCTCATTAATGGTTTTTGTCCTTTAATCAAATTTAAACTCTACTCATTTGTGGTATTCATCTTTCTTTGTGACCCTAGCATTTAGGATTGAAAGTTTTGAGCTTTCACATCAGTTGATTGCATGGTTTTGAGATACATGGTTTACTATATGAAACAATTTTTATGTGTATTGCAGATTATATATTTATTTTCCGACAAATGGGATTTTAAGTTATATTATCTCTGTGCAAACAAAGTAGTTATTTGTGCAAAGTTATAACTGTGTAACTACTAATGCTGAGTATAATGTCATATTCTGGATTGCTAGTAGGAGTTCTTAGGTGGATGATGTATTAATCAACTATGTTACTGTAATGAAATTCCTTATACAGGATACATAGGAAGAAAACAAAGCTTATTTTGGCTTATGGCTTTAGAGACTTGTGTTCAGTTCAAGGTTGGATCCATTGCTTTGGGTTCTTGGGTAGATAGCACAAGCCACAAAGTGGAGTTTGACAGAATAATGAAAAGATTAGTTTTACAACCCCCTTTAAAAGCAAACTTTTGCCTCAGGATGCAAGGATTTCCTATTATGCTTTACCCCTTAAAGGGCCCATAGCACCTCCTGCTACCAACACCCTGAGGACCAAGCCTTTACTGACAGTCTTTGCAGGGGGGAAGCATTCATCCAAACCTTAGCAAATGATCAGAGGTGTTCATTCCAGAACCATTGTTCTAGGATGTAAGAAGCCGAAGCAGGAAGATTCGTTGTAGATGGATATCTTTAATTCTTATTTTTGCCTTTCGTGCCTTATGTTTTAGACCTCTCTGTAATCTAGACCTGTTTCCAAAATACAGTGTAATTGTAGGACAAAATCTGGATTCTGAGGCAAAAGAATACATCTTCTATGTCATTGTATTTCCCCCTTTAATTCGGAAGGTTAAGTAGTAGTTGGGAAATCACCTTATAGGTAAGCTTTTTTTTCTTTTAAGAATTGTTTTTTGTTTTGTTTTATGTATATGAGTGTTTTGTCTGGATGTATGTATGTCTGTGCACCACATGTGCTCCTGGTGCCTGAGGAGGCCAGAAAAGGGTGTTGAATCCCCTGGGACTGTAATTATGGATGGTTGTGAGCTACCATGTGGGTGCTGGGAGCTGAACGACATAAGAGCACCAAGGGCTTTAACTGCTGAGCCAGTTCTCCAGCCCCTGCAGGTGAGTCTTGAGTCATTCTTCATGCCATCTGTAAAAGCAGTGTTAGTATGGGAAGTAGTTTTTTACTGGTAAGAGTACAAGCCCAGGGGAGGCTTATGAATTGGGATCTGTAATTCTTCCTTCATCTGGTGTAACAGTCCGGTGGGCTCTAGGCATCTAGGATCGGAGAGATGCACTGCAGCCTTAGGTCAGAGAGGAGAGCAGCGATGTCTAAATGGAGTGACAGCGGTAAAGACAAAGTAGAACAAGCAAACTGGGATCCTTTGGAAGACCAAGAAAGTAGATGACAGATGATTGGTCCTTCAGCTATAGGAGTAAATAGTGTTTTAATCAAGATTTTCTAGAGCAGTGCTTCTCAACCTTTCTAATGCTGTGATTCCTTAATAAGTGACCACCCAATCATAAAACTATTTCATTGTTACTTAATAACTATAATTAAAAATATAATATTTTTAATAATTATACTTTTATGAATCATAGTGTAAATATCTGACATGCTGGCTATCTGATATGTAACTCCTCTCAGAGTTGAGAACTTCTGCCATAGAGGAACAGTGACTAGAATTTAGGCTGTAGTCCAACCTGTCCAACAGTGGCTGTCAAATGGAACGTCCACTCAGCTGGGCTTCAGTATACATCAGAATCCTGAGGAAGCGGGCAAAGAACAAACACTTCCTTCTTGTCCTTTATATAAGCTGACACAAGAAGATGTGGTCCTCAAAACATCTAGATTTAGGATGGGTCTTCCCACTTCATAAAGTCTAATCAAGGAAAAATTCACACTGGTGTAACCACCCATTGAGTTTTACTTAATCCCAGGTATAGTCGAGTTGACAAGCAAGAACAACAACACCAAAAGCTTTTTTGTTGCACTGGTGGAATTTGTAAGTCACATCGAGGATAGGAGTACTGGGGTAGGGGTTGGGGTGGGCTGCAGAACTAGTCTGTTTTCACTGGTAGTTGTGGAGGGGAAAATGTAAAGGTAAAGTTAGATTTCTAGAGGCAGTATTGTAGGATAAGACCATCTACTTGTGAGGAAAAAGATTTGCATTCTTCTTAGGTTTTGCCTAGCGAGTTCATAGGGGAACTTAGAGTTTGTTCAGTTTTAGTAGTTTTGTCAAATGTTCGAGGATCATGATGTGTACTACTTATATGTTGATTGATATATTTTAGTGGAACTTTAAGATACATCTTTATCTTCAAACTTTTCCGGTTTTGAGAAAGAGAGAGAGTAGTTTTTGTTGTTGTTGTTGTTGTTTATTATTTGTTTTGTTTCGTTTTTTAGGACAAGGTCTCTCTGTGTAGCCCTGACTGTTCTAGAACTCACTCTGTAGACCAGACTGGCCTTAGATCTGCCAGCCTTTCTCTCCCAAGTGCTAGGAATAAAGGTGTGCACCACCAGGCTTGGCTAACATAATTTACTTCTTACTGCCTTCTTCATAGATAGAAATTGTCCATTTCTAGGTGTTTTTCTCAGTTAATCAAAGCTTTTGTTTTCTAGGTCTTTTTCTGTACCACTTTTCTAAGTTCTCATTTCTTTCATGCTCTGTTCCATAATGAACTAGATATATGGGCTGCTGTGTCTTCCCCTGCACATTTATAATTGGGCTGAGAATGCGTTTGAGAGAAATTAAAGATATACATTATGCTGATAATTTATAATTGGCTCACTTGCTCTCTTGGAGAACAGCTTGTACAACTGATTTGCTCATGTATGTGACATTCTACACTGTTTAAAGTATCTAATTACTTCAGAGTTATTTTCTAACTTATATTAAAAGAATGGTTACATTTTATGTTAAAGAGTTAGTGATATAATATATAAATTTCCCAATTAAATCCATCTTGACTTGCCATCTTTTTTCACTTCTTAAACTTTTTTCTAACTTTTGAATATATCAGAATGTGACCTAAATGGCCTAATTAAGTGAAATGTGCTTATAATCACTATTGAGTTTTTGGCTTTGCTTTTGTATTCCAGGATATTGTATGTTTTCTTTTTGTTGTTGTTTTCAAAACAGGGTTATACTACTAATCCCAGGCTGACCTTGAATTTACAGTCGTCTTGCCTTACCCTTCTGAGTGCCAGGTTTACAGGCATGACCACCCCACACTCAGCTGGTACCGATGTGACTTCCTGTCCAGTGATATATATTTATTTTGAAATCATATTAAAGATCGTCTATGATCTTTATAAAGACGTGTTCTGGTGCTGGGGAATGTCGAGTTCTTAGTAGACAATGCAGGGAAGCCCTGTGTTCAATGCCTATCACTGCATACAAATTCAGACATGGGTTCCTGGAATTGCAGAAATCAACAGAGGCAGAAGGATAAGAAGTTCAAGATCAGCCTTTGCTGTATATTGAATTTGAGGCCAAAGTAGGCTACATGTGATCTTGACTCAAACACACACTTGACACATGATTAGTTGTATTCCAAGTAGAACTTATCCCCCCCCCCTTTTTTTTTGAAGCTGCCAGGGCTTTTTCTAATCACTTGATGATTAGGTGATATGAAGTGTCATGTAGTTAGCCTGTTTGCTTTTGCTCACAAGAGTTTTTTCCCTTATGTAAATCAGTACCAGTTAGTTATCTCTTGGTCTGGAATTTGTTTTCTAACTTGTGCTGTTACCTGAATTTTCATTTTCAATTAAATGATTGGATTAGTTTTTTGATTATAGGCCTAGTTTTTTAATGCTTTGTTTAGCATTTATATACTGTTGCCATGTAATTTTTTTCACTACTTTTAGCACCTTTGACTTTCATCAGCATGTGTTAGATTATAGAAATACCTTGGGCAGTTTTGGTTTTGGTATTACTTAAAAATTAATATTTTTAATCAGTTTGCCTTTCCGTGACCTCTGTAGCAAAGAATTTTTAAGTAACATCCACTTTTCTTCTGTTTTTTGTTTGTTTGTTTGTTTTACTTTTGATTTTCTTCCAGACCTTACGAGGTTATAAACTAGAGATCCTCCTGCCTCAGCTTCCTGAGAACAGGGATTACTAACATACATACAGCAGCACATGGACTGCTATATTTAGAACAGTACTTCTGTGGCAACTTAAACAGTTATCAAGAGCTGGCTTTCTTTTCAGTTAGGTTTTCACCTGGTATTTCCCCATGTTCTTTGACTTACGTATCTTTTTAGTTAACCAGTAGTTAGGCGAGCAGTGTTCTAAAGGACAGGCCTACTAAGTTTTATAACACTTTTTTTTTTTAGTTTGTTTTGCTGTGATGTTTGATGTAGTTTGTTTATTTAAATAGTTTTCCTCCCAAGTTGCCCAATGGTTTTCTTTTCATCTCAAACAGTCAACACTGTATTTTATTTTCACCATGTATGCTATTTTAACATTATATTAACACCATAGTCTAATATGTTGTAGGGCAGATTTAAATTAGACCCTTGGCAGCAATGGTGCCGCTCCCAGATCCTAGGGATTTCAGTGATGGTGGATGCTCTTTCAGGCCCTGTCTCCAAATCTGCTGCAAGACTTAAGCACCACACACCTCCACTCAAGCCCTCTTTGTTGTCTTCAAAAGATAAATGTATTTTGTCTATGTAAATCCGAGAGACTATTCCCCATAGTCTTTCTTTTGCTTATGTTCTCTGAAGAATAAAACCTGATCTTACTCGGTAGCCCAGATGGGTTTCAAAGTCTCTGAAACCATAGATGCCTCCAGTTTGTAGTATTCCTCCTGCCTCAGCCTCTCAAGGCTGATCACAGGGTTAGTCATCACGTGGCTTACTTTCACTTACGTTTTTGTTTATTGTTTCATTTTCTTAGTTTTTTTTTTCTTCTTTAATACAACACTTTTTATAAGTAGCATTTGAGGTTGAATGCCCAGTACAGAGGAGGTACAGGTCTAGCCGCAGGTTCCAGAGTTGTTGCAGACTTAGAAGGCAGTACCATCTTTGTTTGCTGGTATCCCCTTTTAGTATCTTTCTGTCCATCTCCCCCTCCCCCCATCTCTGCCTCAAGGGATAAACAATCTCCATTTTTTGAGTTTTACTTATAGGTTTGTCTGTTTGAAGTTTTAGGCCCAGGTGTGTAAAATTGAAAGATTTTACAGTTTTAACTCTCTCTTTTGGTTAAAGTAGTTCAAAATGTCAAAAATTAGGAGGAAGGTCACAGTGGAAAACACCAAGACCATATCTGAGAGCACATCCCGAAGACCTAGTGTGTTTGAGAGGCTTGGCCCCAGCACTGGAAGCACAACAGAGGTGAGTTGCTGCTGCTGTGGTTTCAGGGCACCTATTGGAAGGGACTAGGAGTGTGGCTCAGTGGCAGAGCCCTTACCTAGCATGTATGAAGAGGCCCTAGCCTTGATCCTGTGTACTGGGGGAAACATTTAAAATACTATTATTGAAGTACTGATTGCTGTTATAAAGGAAAATGTGTTTTGTCATGCGTTGGGTTGGCTTAGCAAATTTTATTTTATAAAAGGAAATAAAAGGAGGGGTTAAGGTTTTGCAAAGTTATTATATATTTTTTGCATGTTCAATGTATACAGTATACTTTGATCATATTAATACCCCATTCCAGGAACTAATCTCTGCCTAAAGGCACACACTCCTTCCTGTGCTTTCCCACTCTGTCGTGGTTATTATTACTGCAGTAGCATATGTTCAGTTGGCATTTGGGTCGCTCTGATTTGACGTCACCATCTTTTCTTCAGACAATTACATAGTAATATTTGCCTCGTAGACCCAGTGCCGTAACTGGCTGAAGACCGGCAGCTGCCTCTATGGAAACACATGTAGGTTCATACATGGCCCTTCACCTCGTGGGAAAGGTTACAGCAGCAATTACAGAAGGTAAACTGAGAACTCAAATATTTTCTATAGTATTAAAAACCAACTTTTGTAATTTAGTGTAAAAATATGAAATAAAACCATGGATTTGGTCAGATTTTCTTTTCTGGGATAGTCTTCTTAACACTCATAGATTAGGAAGATCTTTTGGTTGTTACTGTTAAGATTAATAAAACTTTAGCTTTAAAATGTACCTGTTTACATGCTTTGGTAGTGGATGCATATTTCAATATGTATATCCAAATCAGTGAACACCTGTGGAGAGACTGAGTCTGGGCAAGTCAGCCCCTAAAAAGGCCCCTACCTCACACAGCCCCAGTTGTGTATTAAATTTCTGCTTAGGCAGAACTTGGAGGTGTGAGAATTTACTTTTAGTAAACGTTACAGCTATTCGCTCTTAACACAGTAAAATATAAATAAGGTTTAATTGTAATTTTCTACAGGCATTTTAAATTCGTATCTTATACAAGCTTTGTTACAAAATCTACTTGCCAAACCTCTTAGGGCACTGTGTTAATATAAATGCATTTAGGGGCAGGAGTGATATGGCCTATCACTCCTGATTAGGATCCCTGAGTGCTTTTCTAGAAGACCTGGGTTTAGTTCCCAGCACCCATACCTAACAATCATCTGTAACTCCAGTCCTGGGAGATCCAATATCATTTTCTGGCTTCAGGCACCAGTCATGTACATGATGTGCAGTCATACAGAAAAAAATACCCATACACATAAAGCAAACAATTTTTAAAAGTTCAGTGTGTTTATATGTAGATAAATATTTCCTCTGTAGAACGTCATTTTGCCTTTGATAGAAACTTGGCTAAACTTAATTTGCAACAATGAAGATCTTTTTATATCCCCTTTATCTCCTTTTGATGATTTTATAATAATTTTTAAAGGTAACATGCATAGTGTTTTTTACAGAAATAATTTAATTGGTAAACAAAGAGTTTACCTAGTCCTGAAATTGTGTGTGCTGATTACTTTGTCTACAGCAGTAGTAGGGAAACTGAATATAAAAGTTAGTGACTGAAGGGGTGCGCGTGTGTGCGTGTGTGCGTGCACGTGTGTGTGTGTGCGTGTGTGTGTGTTCACTCATGTGGGCACTCTACATTTGAATGTGAGGGTCAGAGGACAGCTTTTGGGAGTCTGTGTTCCTTCAGGCTTGAATGACAATCACTTTTCCCCTCTGAGCTGTCTTGATGGCTGTTGGCCATAATTTTTAAGGTGCATGAAGTAATTTTTAGTTTGTATCCAACTACATACATATCTGTGAATGGGAATGCTGTTATCTCTGAAATAATTTTGCTACTTTACAACCTAACCTTTCTCTTATTACCCTTCATCTATAATATGTCTGCTCTGTTTAGGTGGTGAACAGGAGGTAACACAGGCTGCTATTTACATACTCATTCTCCTCAGTTCATACAGTGTTTCTTTTTCATGTTACCAGTACTTCTCACACAATAGAAGTTAACATGTATCTTGATTGGCATTAGGAGAAACTTGTAAATATGTCTCATACTTTAAAATATTACTATTTAATAAGCTGAAACATTGTTTTTCAGAAATTTAGGCACCAAAGAGAAAAAATATATTAGTCTGTATGAAGTTATTTATATTATTCTTATAAAACATCATATAAATAAAGATTTTTGTTGTTTTGTTTTGTATCAAAGGTCACCAGAAAGGCCTACAGGTGATCTCAGAGAAAGAATGAAGAATAAGCGTCAGGATGTGGATTCTGAATCCCAGAAACGGAACACAGAGGAGTCATCCTCACCTGTTAGGGTAGGCATAAAATGTCTAAAACTCACTTAAGTTCCAGGAGTCATTCATTCCATACATTTCATTTTAAATATTAAGTTGTGTGATTAATATGCGGTACGTCTATAATTAGACATGGCAATGTCCTGTGTGAATGAATAAGGGGCAGGGATTCCCTGAGGAACTGTTCTTCTATGTACTTAAAATGACCAGCAGAGCTTAGGCTGAACTTAAAAGGTCTTGTATGTTCCTGGAACTCATGGGTATCTAAATGTAGGCTGCAGTTGTGAAGCTATCCCTGTGGTCAGTTTTCATCCCTCTGTAAAGAAACTCCATCTCTTTTATCAGTCACTCCTGTAGCCCACTGACCATGAGCCCTAGGTAGTCATGAAATCACTTCTTGTTTTATAAATTGTCCACTCTTTGTGCTTCTTTAAGTGATTCCTATAAGGTGTTATCTCTTGGGAGTAGTTTCCTTAGTTTTTAATATTATGGAAGATTATTCTTTTGTCTTTTTTTCAAAGAATATTTGATTAGCATTCTGTATTCTCTTTTTTCACTTATCATTGATGGATATTTGAGTTCTTCCCACTTTTTCCCCATAACGTGAGTGAGAAGATTCAAGTTTTTGGTTAGCATGAGTTCAGTTTGCTTCCTTTCTTTCCCTGTCCTGGGGAGCAGAATCACTGAACACAAGGTTTCTTTTCTGTTGCTGTGACACAGTGCCTGTCAGGAGCCGTTTGTTGTGCCTCAGAGTTTGAGGGTACCATGTGCATCATGGCAGGGTGTGTGGAGGCAGGAGCACAGGCAGTTGGTCGTTTGCATTCACAGCTGGCAGGCTGAGATCATCCAGCTGTGCTCAGTTCCCTTTCTTCCTGGCTTTCATGATACTCATCCACAGAATGGAGTTTCCCACTTCTGCTAACCAGCTTAGAAAGCCCAGAGTTGGGGTTGGGGATTTAGCTCAGTGGTAGTGCACTTGCCTAGCAAGCGTAAGGCCCTGGGTTTGGTCCTCAGCTCCGAAAAATAGAAAAAAAGAAAAAAGAAGCCCAGAGTTGTCCTAATGCCCTGTCCTTTAGTACAGTTCCTCATGATGTGATCCCCAACCATAAAATTATTTTGTTGCCACTTATAACTATAATTTTTCTACTGTTGAATTGTAATGTAAATATCTGATATGTCTGATATGTGACCCTTGTGAAAGGGTGGTTCTACCCTCAAAGGGCCTGTGACCCACAGGTTCAGAACTACTGTGCTAGACCGCCATTGAGAGACTGCATTGCTGTTACTTCTTGACTTCTTACTTCTTTACTTCTTTGACTTCTTTACTTATTCCTTGAGATATGAAGGTTCCATTTTTTCCAGCTCCTAATTTAATTGTGATTTTGCTTTGTAATAACCAAGGATGACAAACATCATGCACATTCTCATTAGCTCTTGATACATATTTGGAGAAATTCTGCCCATATTTTAAAATTGAGCTGTCTTTATTGTTGAGTTGTAAGAATTCTTTATATTTTGAGTACAGGTAAAAATATATTTTTTGAGGGTTTCATGTGTTCCATTCTTTTTTTTAGTTAGTAATAATTGTGACATAATTATATATTTATATACTATTAGATTTCTAGTATAAGTTAATTTGGTTTACTATTGTTTAATACAAGTACAAGTAATTTCCTTGTAACAAAGATAACAAAAAATTAGATTGCTGTTTTAAAATTTTGGGTTTTTTTAAAACTATTTTTATTCTAAATAATTAAAACTTAAGAAAAGTTATCAGGATTAGCATATAATTTCTGTTTGCTTTCATTTTTAAGTTACCTAAAACACATTTTCTACCATTTTGTGCATTGTTGTTACATTTTAAAATTTTTTTCCAAAGACTGACTGCTTGGGCTCAGTCTTCTGGCCTCTGTCTCTGCAGAAGCTGGTACTGCCCAGGCTCTCAGCACAAGACATTGCTGTCACTGCAGTGTGAGCTCACATGCTGATTTTTCCCCCTGTCGCTCTCCACTATATTAAAAACAAACAAATGGAAAAGGCTTGTTAAACTTGTTTGAGAGTTTCACACATGTGTGTATGTTTCAATCAGATCCCCTCCACCACCTCCTCTCCTCTATCCCACCTGCCACATAACCTTTCCTTCCCAACCTCATGTGCTCTTTTTCTAACCCACTAAGTCCACCTAGTGCTGCCTGGCATTTGTACACCCTATGCTGAGACAGGGCATATCACTGAACCTAGAGTTCACCGTTAGGCTTGACTGGCTGACCATTGCGCCCTGGGATCCACTTGTCTCTAGTCTCTCCAGTACTGGGTTACAGATGTGTTCCACCATCCAGGGTTTATGTGGGAACTGGAGATCAGACTTCACACCCTTAGGCTTGCTCACCAGGCACTGTGCTAAGCCATCTCCTAGCCCCTTGTCTTCACATTCTTGATCCTGGTCTGTAAAACTCAAAAATTTTTGACTTTTCTGAAATTCAGCTTACCTGTTATTTCTTTTTTAAAATTTATTATTGCTTACTCTAGGTGTTATTTGAGAAACTTTTATGATACAAGGTCATAAAGATTTATGACTTTTATATATTCATATAAAATATAAGTAATATCAAGTAAAATATTATAAAATATTAAGGAAATAAGCTCTGAACATCTCCCCTCCCCCCATGCATGTGTGTGTGTGTTTGTGTATGTATATGCACATCTGATTCCTTAAAACTTAAGATCACTCTTCTGAGAACACATAATTGACTACATGAACTGTAATTAGGTAGTGTAAGGGACAGACACAAGGATTTACAATGCGAACACGGCACCTCTAGGTATTATTAGCTAACCTCTCCTGTCAGTTTCCTCCTCCATAAATTAGGAACTGCCTTTGTTGGCATGAAGGGGTAGAATTGGCCGTTCTATGCTGACTACTTAATAAATGCCCTATAGTGGTATTAAAATAGCTCTTCTGATCTCTAATCTAAAAAGACTTTAGTCTGTTAACAGGAATTGGATGTGAGCATTAATTCAGGTTGTTAATGTATATTTAAGTATACATATTGTTATAAAGGCTTATATGTTCATATCATACTAGTAGGTGGCAAAGTTGGCTATTAGGAAATTTAAAGTCTGGGGTTGGAAAGAGGACTCAGCAGTTAAGAGCAACTGGCTGCTCTTTCAGAGGACCTGAGTACAATTCCCAGCAACCACATGGTGGCTCACAACTGTCTATAACTCCAGTCCCAAGGGATTTGATGCCCTCTTCTGGCCTGTAATGGCACCAGATGCACAGACATACATCCAGGCAAAACACTAATTTGTGTAAACTGAGTAAACCTTAAAGGAGAAAGAAGGAAAGCTCGTTTTTGAGGACATCTCAAAGGCACCGAGCTTCATATTTACCCAAGGGATGAGTTAAGTGTTTCAAGAGTGGCAAGTAGTGTTAAGTAAACAGAAACTTGAACTTGGCAGCATTTCAGACTTGTGAGTCTTTAGGTGTTCTGCATGACAGATGAACAGATTCTCTTCATCTCTGGTGTGTTCAGTAGTGTGTGATGCTTTTCTTCCTGTAGTGACTTCCTGTTGGAGATGAAATTGGTTTTAGGGTATGGATAACACAGGCAGAGCTAAAATAAGCATGTGATTTTTCAGAGTTAACAGATAACACTTTTTGTCACTGGTGTTTACTCCAATATGTCCAAATTTTAAGGTTGCTGGATTATCCTTGATTTTTGTGGGGAGACAGCTTCATAAATAAAAATTGTAAGTCCATAGTCAGAGATGTAAGCAAAGCGCGTAACAAAGTAAACAACCCCTGCAAAACCAGAAAACATGGTGCAGGGAAAGATAGGTTTGTGGGTGAGAACCCAAAAAGAAAGGGAAAAATAAAACAGTTCGCTATGAAGCATTTAAAGGCTTTTATGAGCATGAAGAACTGTGAACCGTTGTTTGTATCTGAGCATAGGATGAGGGCTAAGTAGGTACTGTTCAGTTCACTTCAGCAAAAGGAGTACTGGTGTGCAGACTCAGCCCTTGGTGTCTTGTCTCTGGTGGCTTGCTTGTCTTACTTGAAGTGTGCTGTATCACATATGTACTGAGTGTCAGGTACTCAGTATGAAAGTAACTAACGGTCAGTTCCCCTGGGTTCACAGTGAGATGACAGCTATGGATGTACTGACTTAAATACAATGTAAAAATTCCCGACATTTCCTTTTTTTTTTTTTTTTTTTTCTCGGAGCTGGGGACCGAACCCAGGGCCTTGCGCTTGCTAGGCAAGTGCTCTACCACTGAGCTAAATCCCCAACCTCGACATTTCCTCTTACCTGCTTTATTTTCCCTTCTGATGTGGCAGTGAAGAGTTACAAGGTTGCCAGTGTACTTGCACGGGTCCATCAGAGAGGCAGCCTTCTTGATCTGAACAGAATGTAACACAGTTGACTTAGATCAGTGAGGGGCTTAGTCAAGCTTGAGTAAGGACTTACACTTTAATGCATCTACAGAACCTTTTTTTTTTTTTTTTTTTTAAGAAAAAAGGTTTATTTATTTAGTCTATATAAGTACACTGTAGCTGTCTTCAGACACACCAGAAAAGGGTATCAGCCACCATATAGTTGCTGGGATTTGAACTCAGGACCTCTGGAAGAGCAGTCAGTGCTCATAACTACTGAACCATCTCTCCAGCCCCTATAGAACCTTTTAAATATAGTAATTGAATTTGTTTTATTCTCTAACAGAGGCTTGCTGTTTTATAGAATTTGAACATAGCAAATAAATTAGCGTGGAGAGTAAAATTGACCCCTGAATATAATCAGTGAGAATATTTAAGCATTTATTAATGATAAAGATATAAATCTGTTCTAGGACCTGTCCCTTCAGAGAAGCTGTGTAGCCACATTTCCGAATAGGTTAAATAGTTCATTGTACTAGGAAAGTGTCGCTTAGAGTTTAGAGACCCTCTCTGGGTGCTCCTTTTGTTTGCTTAGACCCTTTCCTCTGGACAGACGGGCAAGAAGAGTGGTTTAGGTTTGCCTTCATACACTAGTGCCTTTTTCTTTAGTTTCTAGTGTGGTAAACACATAGAAGATTTGACATTTGAGCTTGTTTTATGTTTTGTTTTGTGGGGTTTCTTGGTTGCTTTTGTTTTTAGACAGGCTCTGATTCTTTAAGTCAGGGTGGCATCAAAACTCTAAATCCTGCTATAGCCTCTCTCAAATGTTATTGTGCCTAGCTTTGATGTTAACTTAATGTTAATTAATTCAGCTACTTTAATCTGTCATTTTTATCACCATTTCTTGTTCCTATAATGAACATTTCAGAGGTTTTTTTCTTTTGAAACTTAGTGTGACATTCCCTTTCCATTCTCCAAAACTGTCAGTTGCTTTAATTTTCTGCTTTCAATGTGATTACTTATTTTCGGATAGAGAATATGCTTTAGACTTGATATTATCATGAATCAATTTAATTCGGCTATTTAAATTACCTTTTCAGATGTTACTTTGTAGGGGAGCTAAGATGTCTGGCTAACATCTAGCTATAAAGCTTCTACCAGGTAACATGTTTTACTGTGTGCATTCCTGCTCCTAGCCTCCTCTTTTCCTTCTCACTGAACACTCATTTGATAATTTACTCCCCCTTCCCCCTGGCAATCAGCTTCCTAAACTGATAAATTAGTGCCTTCCTGCCTTTTCTATTCTGCACTCACATTGTTTTACTCTTTCTAAACAATTCTTACTTGTATTTCTCTACTTGATTTTTACCATAACTTGTGGCATTTGGAACGGTACCTACTTATTATTACAGATTTAAAGCAAGGTCACGAGGCTTACTCAGAATGTGCTCAGTAACTCTTAACCTTCTACCTTAAAGCCTTCCACTTCCAGAGTCCTGCTTACTGCAGCAACAGTGGAACCATTCCCTTCTCTCTCTCCTGATTTTATATCTATGTATCTGTGTGTGTGTGTGTGTGTGTGTGTGTGTGTGTGTGTGTGTATTTCCAGTGACCTCCTCTGTATGTTGAGCTAAATAACTCAGTCTCACTGATGTCTTCAACTTTAATCTATCACCATTATTGTTACTTTTCTAAGTCCACATGTCCCACATTCTTAGCGTGTGGGTCATCTTTATATTGGGCACAGAAGTCTTTTTTTAAAAGCTTACTTTGTAGAGATACAATTTACAAACAGTAAAATATACCCATTCTAAATAATAGTCTGATTCTTGATATTTACACACATTTCCTTCAGCTCAAAATATGTCTCTATTTTCTATCCTAAACTCAGTCTTGAAGTGTTCATTCAGATTTGTCGTTTGGCTGGAATCCTGTAGTGTATCTCCCTGTCTTGACTCTTCTGTGTATTAGTTCATATTTCAAGCTTCAGCCGCATTTTGTATCTATAGTCTGCTCCTCTTCTTGCTTAGTAGTGTGTGACTCAGCAGAATGTGTTCATCAAGGGTTGACGGGCATTAGGGTTTCGAGATCTTTGGCATGAGGGTTTAAGCCTCTGCATGGGTGGCCTGGCATGTAGTGGCTGTAATTGTATTTGTTGAGGGTTAACGATGTTGCCCATCTCTTAATATTTTTTAGCTCTTTGTTTATAGCACACACACCTTTTATTGGCTCATTGTGGTTTTGCTGGTGTATTTTTTTTTTTTTTTCACAAATTAGGGTCTCTGTCTTTTTATTCATTTGTAATTCCTAGATTCTGGATACCAGTCCTTTGTGAAGCATATGTATTGCAAACGTGTTTACCCAGTGCAGGGCTTGCCTTGTCATTTATCTTGTGTCGTTTTAACACCTTCCTCCTCAGTAGTTGGGGTAGTTCCTTCATTTCCCTTAAATGAATGTGCCCAGCACACTGTGTACATTTTTCCTTCTGCACTGAGACACTTAGACCAGAAGTCCTGGTCTCTTTCACTGGTATATCAAGACACTGAATACTTAAAGAGACTTAAGTTGGATTAGTCATGGTTTTTAAGGCCTTTCATGAAATATGATCAGAAAGTATGTATTTTTCTCTTAAAAACAAACAACCTCTAATCATTCAGACTTAGGATTTCAGGGCTTTTATACTTGTATTGCTTTCTTGTGCAGAAAATTCTAGTCCCTTTTTTGCATTATCACCCACTTAATATTATATTTAGTGGTTTCACAGCAACAATTAACAATGTTACAGTTTATGTGTAGAATGCCCTCATGTGTTTGGAAGCTTGGTCCTCAGCTGAAGGCAGTCTTGGTGGGTTATAGGGATGCTTGACTTTTTGACATTGCAACTCAACATTTACAAAGTTCATTCTAGAACTAGGTAATAGAATTACAAAAACAAAAGCAACAAACAAAAACTCTTACAATGTTTTAATTAAGTTTATGATTAGAAACTGAAAGGCCCATTCTTGTATAGCCTAGGCTATCCTTGAACTCATGCTCCACCAATCTAATTAGCACTGCAATTAAGGGCTTGTCACTACTCTGAGCTAAGTTTATTATGATCTCGTGTTTTGTTGCTTTCCTAGCTATCTTTGGGTTCCTGTATCTGGCAGGTTGGACATGCCCCAATGGAGAGCTGGGCTGTAGAGCTTCACATGGAGGCAGTGGTCACTGAGGGTGGGCCTTTGGGTTCATCCCTGCTTCCTGTCTGGTCTCTGCTTCCTGATCTGTTTAGATTGCTGTTCCTTCTTAATCACTGTGGGCTGTACCCCCAAACTATGAGCCCAAATAAACTTCTCCAGTGTTTAGTTTTTATCTAGTCTTTGTCATAGAAATGAGAGAATAACTAATGCATAGGTTATTGAAAAGTTCAATTTTTTTGTAGTTCTTAGGATATGCTTTGTTTGGGATTTATCTGCTAAATCTGGCCACTAGGAATTTAACTAGTTACTGTATTTTTAAGCAACCAAATTAATAAATAGATGGATTAATCTGTGTCATTCTAACTGAAATATTAGGATTTCTTTTTAATTTTGTAAACACAAAATATGTGATTTCAAAACCGTATTTTTACATTTAAAAAGTGTGGTGTTCATCTTTTGATGGCTCTAACTTGTTCCTCATAGACCACATTCGTTTTTCCTTCTGTATATATGTGTACTTGTGTATGATGCATATGTTGATAGACATCTATAATTTGTATATAAATTTTTTATACATAAAAGATGATCTTATATTTCACTTGACTTTTTAAATTTTTTTTTTAAAACAGGTGATCATTCCATAACAATATATTGAGAGACTTTTCAGACTTTGTGGTAGTTAATGTGGTGTTTCATTGTTTACCTATGCCATGCATTATTCAACCAGTCTTGTGCATGAGGATTTAGGTATTTCAGTGTTGCTCCTGCTGTAGGGCTGTGGTGAATGACTGTGTACTTGATACATACATACATACATACATACATACATACATACATACATACATACATAATACATACATACATACATACTACATATAAAGTGTGCCTTAGAGCAAGCATATCTCAAGAGACAGGACTGCTGTGCCCGAGTGTCCTGACCACGGCTAAGCAGTCTCCTGCTGTTGTTGGTGTGTGCTGTGGTTGTTCGTTTTCCTTTGCTTTTCTGGTATGTTTTGCCATATTGTTTTTCCAGCAAGATAGGGGAGTTGATGATATGTAGTTTAGTTTTCATTTATATTTCTCTTATGAAGTGTAAGTATCCATATGAATCTTAAGCATGATCTTTCTCTGAACTCTAATATCTCTTCTGTCATCCCTATCCCTTGTTGACTTCGTCTCTATTTTCCAATCTCCACATTTTAAGGATAACAGTTAGATATGACTTATCTGAAAGTGCTGGAGACCAGAGTGTTTTAGGATATTTGCTTACACATAGTGAGTTGCCTGGGGGATGGCAAGCCTATCTCAATGTGAGATTCATTTGCATTTCATACACTGTGTTCATGGAGCCTGAGGGTGATTCTGCTGGGTTTTGTGCCCCTGTCCTTTCACATGAGGACGGCTGTAGATTCCCATCGAGCCTGTGCTGCTGCTCAGATGCTCAGATCGAAGAGTTCAGAATCTGGAGTTTTGAACTAGAGATGCCCAAGTATAATTTTCATTTCTCTTTTCAAAAAAGTTTCTTCCTTAATTTCTGTCTTAAGCTTTTTGTCTTAGCGTCCCGCAATGTAATAATCTCTTTCCTCCCTCAGTTTGATTTTGGTAAATGTTTTATCATAGCAAAAGAAAGCTAACTAGAATAGCATATTAGTATAGAAAAGATGGTAGATTAGTGAAAGTGAAAATCATGAAATATAAATCTGTGATAAATATGAGGTGTCTCTGGCTCTTGGTCTGATACAAAAGGTATAGAAGGGATTTAGTAATGATGTTCAAATATCTAAAGAGTTATTAGCACGTGGAAGAAATATTAAGTTTGTTTTGTATAGTTCCAGAGACTAGAACTAGTCCTAGTCAATAGAGTCTGGAGTGATAACAATTAATAACAAATTTCCTGATATTTAGAGCCTTCTAGAAATGGGAGCAGAAGGATATACAATCAGAGCTGCTACTGGAAACCTTGGGAGCTAATTTTTTCCCTGTTAAATTTTCTTATGAAGGACTTCTATAAATATAAATTGTTATTATACAGTTCCTTTTGTAAGGTTGGAATTATATTCCTTACAAAGATAACATTTTATTTGGCTACTTATTATCCACTTATCTGTCTTCAATTAGCCTCAGTACTTTTATTTTAGATTCCTTGTAATGCCTCCTTACTATGTAAGATAAGACTTGTAATGAATATAATCTGTCTCACAAGTAGATGTTCAAGAAAAGAAACTATAACTAAAATAATTTAAAACTCCTTAAACACTGGATTTCTGAAGTGGAAGAAACCTAAAACATTTTACCAAGCTAGGCACAGACTTATTAGGCATCACAACTTGGTCTTAATTGAAGTGATCCAGTTGTAAATTTCACTTAGTTGATAAATTCTTAGGCTTTGATATAAAAATATTGGCGTTTGATCATAGTGTTGATCATAGGCAGCATTGTTCCTTAATATGCTTTGAAATTTTTAATAATGTTATTCTTTGAGAATTTCATGTAATACATTTTGATCATGTTCCCCCCTCAACTCCCAGACTTAGCCTGCCCGACCTGACCTCCTGACCCTCCCCTCCCTACCTGACTTCCTGACCTACTCACGCAACCTCAGGAGTGCTTGTTCTTATTTTCTCTCCCCCCAGTCTTAAAACCGCACATTTTATGTTGGGTGCAGGGCTTACCCTGGAGTGTTGCTGACGCACCAGTAAAGAGAACCGACTTGCTCTTTCCCAGCAGCAACCAAATGCCAGCAGTTCCTCAGCTAGGGCAGGGCTTCATGCTCACCTCCCCACTCCATGATGGGGTTCTGTCTGGACCGAGCTTGTTTGTGCAGGACTTGTCCATGCTGTTGGAACTGTTGTGAAGTCATACGTACAATTAGTTGTCCTTCTGTGTCCTGAAAACACTGTCCCATTGAATCCGTCCATCACCTCTGACTCTTAGAGTTATTGCCCTGTTGTTTAGGTCCCTGAACTGAGGAGCCTTCTGGGGAAAGTGGGGAGGATACACAGATGACCCATTTAGAGCAGAGCACTTAGAAATCTCTTATTTTCTGTGCTTAGACCAACTGTGGGTGTCTGCTAATTGTCATATACTTTAAAAAGAAGTTTCTCTGTGAAATTTAGAAATGCACAGACCTGTGGGAATAGCAATAAGTCATTGATCCATTTAGCAGAATAGCAGTAGTAGGATCTCCCTAGGGCCTGTGACCTATTTACTTGCAGGTGCTTGGCCCCATTGATAGTACCAGTTATGGTTCCCATCTTGTGGAGTGAGCCAGAAGTCCAGTCAGAAAATTAGTTGGTTGCTCCCTTAACAGTCCTGTCCGTATTGCACTAGTTGGTATATCTTGCTAGGCCCATTACTGTAGCCCACGGGGTTCACAGCTAGGTGAGATTGATAATTTTTTCCTCCAGTAACTTGCATAGCATCTTCTAGCACTATGAAAGCTAGTCCTTGGTGATGAAGCTTTCAGTTTAGTACCAGCTAGATTTCTTTACCTTCTATGACTTAGGTATTATGCAGTATCTTTAGCAGAAGAATATATATTATCAGGTTCTGCTCAGAGTAACCAGTAACAATGGCAATACCTTTCATACTTTTAAAAACTGTAAATAATCCAGTCGTAAGTGTTTAGCCTAAACTACTGTGGTTGCATATCAGTATTCCAATATGAATGTATTTTAGGATGACTAACTTAAGAATGCACAATAAAGTAAGAAGGTTGTGCTTCTAATTAGTATGTTTGAGATTAAAAGATGTCAAGCCATTCTATTGAGAGAATCTGGGAAGCTGAAGGAAGACCATGCTGCACATGTGATAAAGGACTGATGTGCTTAACACGGTATAGGCTGATAAGTAGAGAAAATGGGGAAATGGGGTATTCTTTTTCTATTAGATAGGGTCTGTTGCTGTGATGAAGCATCATTACTAAAGGCAACTTGGGGAGGAGAGGGTTAATATGGCTGACATATGAGTCACAGTCCATTAAGGGAGGCCAAGGCAGGATCTCAAACTGGGCAGGAACCTGGAGACAGGGGCTGATGCAAAGGCCATGGAGGGGTGCTGCTTGTTTCTTTCCCCTGGCTTGTTCAACCTGCTTTCTTACAGAACAAAGGACCACCAGAGATGACCCCACCCACAGTGAGCTGGGCCCTCCCTCATCACTCACTAGTAAGGAAAATGCCCTACAGGCTTGCTTGCAGCCGGAGCTTATGGAGGCTTTCTCTATTGAGGCTTCTTCCTCTCAGATGACTCTAACTTCTGTCAGTTGACATAAAGCTAGCCTACACACTTGTAATGAGCTGAAGCTTTTTAAGTATTATCCTGATAGTTTCCTAGTTATGATTTGAAGTGGGTTGGTTAGACATAATCTTCTATCTTGAAGTCCTCCTACGTGTTGAAGCCTGAGTGCATAGTGTATGACAGATAATAGAAGTTTTATGTGATCTCTGAGCAGAGTCAGAGTTGCATTGAAAAAATATGTACAACTCAAAATTAGGCAGTTTTACACCTATAGGTGTGAACTGTTTGTATAACAAAACTGTACTGATTATCGCATTTCTAGTTCAGAATGGGATCTAAATAGTCCGTCATATATAGATACAGACCAGCTTGTGTATTTTACTGTGCCAGTGCTGCTACTCTGAAACCCTTGTTAGTTATGTTAGTGGCTGAGTTTTATGTGGTACCTTAGAAAGCAGGTTGTTTTAGTCAGTATTTTGGAGGTGATTTCTTGTAAAAATATTTTCAGAATGGGTAGGTGGTGTATATTCTTGTGGGTTTAATTCATACAGCTGGGAATGTTTCTCTAAAATGTCATGGTCAAATAATACAATGGAACCATTACGTCTTACACATGCACAAAAGAAGTAGTGCTTCTGACATACAATGCAAAAAAAAAAAAAAAAAAGAATTAAAAGAAAGGGGAACCACATGAATTAAAATTTAAGTACTCATCACATACATTAAGACACAGCTTATTTTAGTCCAGTCAAAATCAGAACTGCATTAAAAAATTTAATGTAGTGCAATCAAACCCAAAAACTTAATTTGTGATCATAAGTGTTCTACTACATAAACAAATGATTATAGCAAGAACAAAAAGTTCAAATCACACAGTACAAAAAAAATCTAAATAAATATTAACTACAGTACAAGAGAAATATTAAATTATACAATTCCGTCAAACTGTAAACAGTATATTGAAATGAGGTCCATAGAGTAAGGGGGTTCCTGTTTTGCTGCATGATGCTGAACTTCTAGAAATCTGAAAAATGCCATTTTCCATGTCTTCAAAGGCTATGGGTTTTAGAGTTTCTTCCAGATGTAAGATATCAAATAGGAAAGCAGAAGTTGCCTTGGATATAGGACAATTCTTCATTGGTGTTAGGCAGCCTGCAAACTTTAAGCTACAGTAATTGTCTTCCTTTTCTTCTGATTGCCAGCTGACACTCATTTCTTTATTTCTTGATCTTTTGTAAATTTTCCGTGACAGATTTGATTCTTAAATAGTCTGTTGTCAACCTGTATTGCTAGCAAGCAAAGACATAATTAATTTTGGAAATGATGTTTATAATTTATAACTATATGTAGAATTTAAAGAGATTCTTTAAAAAGAAAACTTTAAAGAAAAATTAATTAGTTTCAGGCAACTGAATTTTGTTTTTTTGTCTTTTTTTTTTTGTTGTTTTTTTAATCCTTATTAACCTGAATATTTCTTATTTACATTTCGATTGTTATTCCCCTTCTCGGTTTCCGGGCCAACATCCCCCAAACCCCTCCCCCTCCCCTTCTAAATGGGTGTTCCCCTCCCCATCCTCCCCCATTACCGCCCCCCCAACAATCACGTTCACTGGGGTTCAGTCTTAGCAGGACCAAGGGCTTCCCCCACTGGTTCTCTACTAGGCTATTCATTGCTACCTGAGGTTGGAGCCCAGGGTCAGTCCATGTCTAGTCTTTGGGTAGTGGCTTAGTCCCTGGAAGCTCTGGTTGGTTGGCATTGTTGTTCATATGGGGTCTCAAGCCCCTTCAAGCTCTTTCAGTTCTTTCTCTGATTCCTTCAATGGGGGTCCCGTTCTCAGTTCAGTGGTTTGCTACTGGCATTCGCCTATATATTTGCTGTATTCTGGCTGTGTCTCTCGGAGAGATCTACATCCAGTTCCTGTCAGCCTGCACTTCTTTGCTTCATCCATCTTATCTAATTGGGTGGCTGTATATGTATGGGCCACATGTGGGGCAGGCTCTGAATGGGTGTTCCTTCCAGGCAACTGAGTTTTATGACTGAAAGTACTCAGAAGTTTGAGCACTTAATCTGACATTCATAGTTAGTATTAGATTATGACTAAAAGTGGTAAGTTCACTGTGAGGGGCTTTGATTATTTTCTCACTAGTAAAATATGGTTTGGAATCTTATAGAACAGAGTATTCAGTTGAATTACTGGATTACTTTATAAATTGAATTACTATTTTCCATTTTGGAAGGTAGGTTACTGTTAAGCTTGGAGTAACATCTAAACCCTAGTGTTTTGTAGTATTTAGCCTCAGTATTAAAGATTAATATATTAATTGTGTGAAATAACGTTTGTTTATCCAAGTCTTTTCTTTAATTTTTATAAAATTATTAAAATGAATTTGAATGCATCATTTGGCATATAGGCAAATAGCTATTACTTTAGGGCCTAAGTTTCATTTTTAGAAACTTAGTGGTTTAGTGTTTTTAAGTTGGATTTTATGTCTGGTTACTTAGCTAATCTTCCTATTGTATTTAGTCATTTCAAACTGGTGTTTACCAGGGGCTTTTCACATGGAAGCTTAGTGTGGAGTAGAACATCAAAGGACTGGGTTTCTTTGCATTTTTTAAAATATCTGAGCCACTTACATTTACTATGTTACTGTTCTTTAGTAAGTAAATACTTTCCTGTGGCTGCACTAGAACTTGCAGGTAAATGACACAAGTCCTCCTCCCTCAGAAGCAAAGCTGAGTGAAATGGAAATGCTATGTATGCAATAATGACCTCATACGTCTTAACCATATAGTAATCTGAATGTGTGTATATATGTACTTTTTAGAAAGAATCTTCAAGAGGGAGACATAGAGACAAGGAAGACATAAAAATTGTTAAAGAGAGAACTCCAGAAAGCGAAGAAGAAAATGTAGAATGGGAAACCAACAGAGATGGTGAGTTTAAAAATCCTTGCTCAGCTAATAGAATCTTAATTATTCACTGGCCTATTGGAGTTTGAGATACCTCTAACTGTGATCTTCACACTGCTTTAGCATGTCCTCTTGATTATAACTGAATTGTCAGAAATGGGTACATGGTAGTGTTTCAGCTTCCTTATTCTTTTCTCTTCCACTTCCAGAACTTTATTATTAATATTTTGGGATTTTTCATCCATTTGTAAACATTTAAGTTTCTCAATACTGTTTTAAAAATGTAAATATAATTTAATACATCAAATAATTAAAATGAGATTGTTAAAGTTATTTTAAAGAAATGGTTGGCTTTATGTTTTCAGAAAGAGTTGAGGTTACATAATGCTTGAGTCCTGAAATTTATTTATGAATTAATCCTAAGCACAATTCCTATATTTTCTTAGAAGCATTTTAATAGACTGGCAGCACTGGAAGCGACTTCCTCAGTAAATACTGATTTTCTAGTCTTGAAGTGATGATTAGGGTCCAATTAGGTGACAATTTGTTTATGAAAATTAGAAAAATCACCTTTGACTCATTTTCTTGCCAGGTAAGCACCATAAAACTCTCTTTTCTCCACCTCTTTGATACTCTGGTGAGGGAGCAATCTTTTTCGGAGCTGGGGACTGAACCCAGGGCCTTGCACTTCCTAGGCAAGTGCTCTACCACTGAGCTAAATCCCCAACCCCAAACAATTTTTTTTTCCCTTTTTTCGGAGCTGGGGACCGAACCCAGGGCCTTGCGCTTGCTAGGCAAGTGCTCTACCACTGAGCCAAGTGAGGGAGCAATCTTAACTACAGAGTCAACACATGTTCAATGCATTTTAATATGATTTATACCTTCACCTAAGAGTTTTTACCTTTAAGAATTCCAGTACCTTTTCAATGTAAGCTAAAACAGACCAGCGCTATGATATGTAGACTGTTGCCTGTTACTGTAAATAAATTTGCAACAGAGCACAGCCCCCTGCCCTTTTAAGTTACAGTGGCTAAGTAGAGTCCTGGAACAAGGATCAAGAACTTGCAAGACTTAGTACTTGTGACTGGATTTCAGAATGCTGTCTGAAGATATAGCTAGACTAACATGGAAAATACTCGAATCACCATTCCAAGACTAGAAAACCAGGACTTACTGAGAAAGTGGCTTCCAGTCTATTACAATGTTTCTAAGAAAATATAGGAATTTTGCTTATGATTAATTTATTAACATTTTATATTTCTTCTTTAAATTAGCAGAAAGAGTATAATAACCTATTATAGTTGACTAGTTAATATATTGAAGGATTTATTTCTTTTATTCTATATGAAGTCTTTTTATTACTATATAAAGTCAATATATTCAATTGAATTTGAAACCTGATTTCTTTCTCATCAATTTAGTACATTTATTATATGCTGTCTTTTATACCTTTGGTTATCCTATGTGTGTCTGCAGTATGTGTGTGGGGGTATTTAATGAAAATAACCCATAGGCTTATATTTGAATGCTTGGTCCCCAGTTGCTAGAATTATTTGGGAAAGATTAGGAAGTTTGGCTTTGTTGGAGGAAATGTGCCACTAGGAGCAGGCTTTAAGGTTTCAAAAGCCAGTTCCATTCCCTGTGTGTGTGTGTGTGTGTGTGTGTGTGTGTGTGTGTGTGTGTGTGTGTGTGTGTGTCTCTCTCTCTCTTTCTCTCTCTCTCTCTGCTTCTTGCTTATAGATAAGATGGCCTGCTCTGTTCCCATGTTCCCTCCCCTATGTTTTTTATTTTCTTTTTCCTTCTTCTTTCCTGATTCTTCCCTTAGTTTTTCATCATGGTGAACAAAATAAAAAATATTATGACATATCATTACAGGAGAGGAACATACATGAAGTACTTTGGTAATCTTGGAAGGAGATTCATTATCTTAAAATAAAGTATAAAATTCCAAAGCCACAAAAGATTTGAATACAAATCTTATATTTATAACTATAAATATAGTTTATTTATAAACTTATAATAACTAAATGAAAAAAGTAGAGGCAGAAGTTGTACCAGAAGAAAATGCTTGACACATGTAAGCATTAGTAAAGATACTACATAAACACATAGTGAACTATCACAAATATTTAAGAAGGTAGTCCTGTTTAAAAACTCAGGACATTTTAAATAAGTAATGCCTAAGAGCTAGAAATAGCTAGTATGTGTTCAACTTTACTGCAGAGAAAAGCTCATTAAAACAGAGACAGAATTGCCTACATACTGAAGTTTTTAAGTGGTGGTTTGTATTGGTAAGGTTGTCTGGGTTCAGGTTGGCCATAGTAAAATCAGAAGCTCTATTTTGATTCTAACAAACCTAGTTTGATAAAGGTGATAGAGGAATAGTTGTACTTCTGAATCAAGGCAGTTACTATTGCAGCCCCGTGTATAGCAGCAAGATCTGACATCCCTCAGGAGGTTGGCCATGTAAGCTGTGGTGTGCTTACCTGATGAAATGCTTAGCAGATACCAAAGTGAAGAGGTTGAGCTGTGTGTGTAACATGGAGAGGCCTTGTGTATATGGCGGTGTTTGTAATTTTGTTGGGGGGAGGGGTTGTTTGTTTCTTTGTCTTGATATAGAATCTTATGTCGTTCAGCCTGACTTCAAATTCATAACCTTTCTGCCTCAGCCTTCCCAGTGCTTGGGTGACAGATGTGAACCAGTGTTGTCTGGCAGTCCATTGTTTAAATGAGAATTTTACATATGCAGCACTAAGCTGTCTGCAGTGTTGATACTGTGAGACTGGCCATTGAGGACAGCAGAACTGCATACTTCTCTTTATATTCAGACTTGCTTATGACTTTAAGTGAGAATGTATCATAAAGACAAAAGGAAATACCAAATCTTTAGTCTTTAATCCTTATTTATATTCTTGAAGACCTATTTTGAGGTAATAGGTAAGAACAAGGTTGCTCTATTAAAGAGCGTGAAAACCTGTATTAGTAAATTATTTTATAGGATAGATATCTACCTTCTACCACTAGACCCTTATACCTATACCGTACCAAACAATGCAGCAATTAAAAATGCCCCACAGCACATGTAGAAGGCATATTTATATAATTTATGTCCTTTTGTTTATGTTAATTGCTTTGTTAATGTACTTATCTGCTCTTCCGTTAATTAATAAAGATATATTTAAATGTCACCCTTTCTTTACTGTGATGGCATCTTTTTTTTGTTACATAGCTTAACTTCTTTCTACTGTAAAATATACCATTGCCAACTTGTATTTTTTCAGTTACTTGGAGTCATACTCCATACATACGATGTATAATCAGTTGCTCAGGTAATGAACGTAGTTAATCAGCCCTACCGCAGGCCCCAGGCTAGGATGGACAGTCAGTGTTGTAATGCATTTGAACTGGGCACAACAGTCATATCTGTTTTCTTGTGTTTATAAAGTAATCAAGTGGGACTATGTTTGGTTTTTGTTTTTTTTAAGTTCTTCATTTTATTTATTTACCTCTAGGTGACAAATGGTCTAAAGTGCTTAAGGGTGTAGAGAAAGCACATCGGCTTGTGGCCAAGCCAAATATGGTCAAGGGTTAGGCTGCAATTTAAAAATGGATTCCTTGTTTCTTGGGTGAGGGGTTGAGTGCCATTAGCTACGGAGAATGACTGTATCCTGCAATCAAAGATCTCTCTCCTTCCCCCGCCCCCGTGTGTGTGTGTGTGTGTGTGTGTGTGTGTGTGTGTGTGTGTGTGTGTGTGTGTGTTTCTGTCTGTCTGTCTTTGTTTCTTTCTCTCGTAAAACAAAACGAAAAAACAGCCATCATACCCTTTTCATCAGAAAAGACTGGATGTGGATGTGAAAGATGACATCAGATTCATTGAATGAGTGGTTGGTTCTGAGCTAAAGAGATAATTTAAGGGGGCTGGAGAGATGGCTCAGTGGTTAAGAGCATTGAGTGCTCTTCCAGAGGTCCTGAGTTCAAATCCCAGCAACCACATGGTGGCTCATAACCATCTGTAAGGAGATCTGATGCCCTCTTCTGGTGTCTGAAGACAGCTACAGTGTACTTCTATATAATAAATAAGTCTTTAAAAAAAAAAAAAAGAGAGATAATTTAAGTCACCTGAAGTGAAAAAGCTGGACCTTCTTAAAAATTAGCACTCATTAGTGTTCAATTTAGTTGACTTTCCTTTCAGATACTAATCACTTGTCTCACAATAAAAAGGACAGACTTGGAGAACTAATGGTCCAAATATCTGATGGTCTAAGGCAAGGATACTGAAGTCCTTGGTGTCCTAAGTGTGGAGCTGAATGCTTTAACTATGACTTTTGTTTTGCTTTTTAACCTTTTTAAAGAGCTATGGTCACATGCAAACCAAATACTTTACCTCTGCTATATTCCAGCTTGAATTAACCTATTAGAAATCTTTAGTAACAAAACCCAAGCACGTGATAACCCTAAGTCACTTTCAGAAAATATAGAAACCTTAATGTTATATAGAAATATTATTTTAATGAAAGGCTACATTGTTGAAATGTCTATAAAAATTAGCTGGAAAGTCTAATTCTCTATATGTAATTATAATAGTGTCTAAAAATAATGAAATTTGTATTTTTAAAGATTCTGACAATGGAGATATTAATTACGATTATGTTCATGAGTTATCATTGGAAATGAAGCGTCAGAAAATACAGAGAGAATTGATGAAGTTGGAACAAGAAAACATGGATAAAAGAGAAGAAATTATTATTCAAAAGGAGGTATGTGTATTGAAGTGAATGTGATATTAACACAGACCTGGTTGTTGATGACAGAAATCAACTCCATGCTGTATCTTAGTTCATTCTAGGACAGTGATAAATTGATCAGCTTCCCACACATCAGCTGTACCATAAAAGATTAATTATTTAATCTTTACATGACTTTAAAGTCAAAAATGTTTTTGCTGTTGAACCAAATTGACAACACTCCGTTGTCTGTACCCATCAACCTGATACCAAGCAAGTTCTACACATGTCAGGCCCATGATATTTCTAGATTTCTCTGTCCAGTTTTCTAACATATAGAAATAGAATTTATTTGGAAATAATTTCTGATTTTCCTGAGGAAGTTTTGAAAAATCTTAATGTTACTTTCTTGGTATCTGTATTTGTTAGGGCGATTTAATTAGCGTGTAAGTTAAAAGCATGGGCTCTGGAGTTGGGCTCAGGACAATTGGTGGGATGGTTCTGGCTTTTAATTTTTAACTCCGTTCAATGCCCTTTCTCCACCTCAATGTTTTAGGGTGCATGCTTGTTTTTGTTCCATGAGTTTCTGAATTGACTTACTAAGTTACTTTGATAGGTTTCCCCAGAAGTGGTGAGATCAAAGTTGTCTCCATCACCTCTGAGAAAGTCGAGTAAATCTCCAAAGCGGAAGTCCAGCCCCAAGGCGTCTTCAGCTGGCAAGAAAGAGCGGAAGGCTGCTGTGGTGGCTTCCCCGCTGCTGGACCAGCAGAGGTCAGTAGGGTAATCTCAGCACCAGAGAGAGAATGGCGTTTCTCTGGTGTTTCTAACAGAACTGTGTAACTCAATTCTGCTACAGTTGGTTTACCCCTCTTCTTCCTAGAGATAAAGTTATAAACACAATGAAGCAAATATCCATGTCACATCCACTCACTAGACTTTCTAACTCTGGGATTTTGTGTAGTATGCAAGCCTACGTGCTTTTATACTTTAGTCAATATGTATCATTTTTACAAAGTACTGTTTCAGTGTATCGAGTCAGAGCATAAATATATCCCGCAACTTTCTTTGTTTGCATTGCCCTTTTTCTTAACATTTTTAAATGTTTATTATGTACACTATGTATTTGTATTTCTGTTGACATTTTGGTTTTTAGTTTTGAGCATTATAAATTAAATACAAGGAGTACTTCACTTATTTATTTGTTTATCTGTCAAGAGGTTAGCTATTTTAAAGTCTTCACACACCAGTGTGCTTATTGAATAGAATTATAGCAGTCAGCTAAAGAAACAAAAATAGGAATAATGAAATGTAATTACATTAAGGACTAAGAACAAGACGGGAGGCGTGTAAATATCCTTCTACACTCTAAGTTCAAATTAAGGTACATATACTAATTTCATTTTTATTTTTCTTAACTAAAACAGTACCCTAATGTTGATTACTTGGCAACTCTGGTTTAGTAAGCCCACAGTGAAGCTCATGTTACTTCCTGGTTTCACACCGTAACCCAGACTCATTGCATTATTTACCATGTAATGTGCCCACCTCTGAACAGACACACACACTTTCACTCACCGGTCCTCTGTGTAGATACTGTAAGAGACATCTTCAAAGAACAAGTCTAATTAATGTTATGCTGTGAAGTCTTTTTGATTCTCAAATGAAACTCAAATTCCCCAAGAATGACATTTATGCTTTGACCTTTTCTTTCTTGTTAACATTTTTATCTAATTCTGTCCTGTCTGCTTAGATGTGTTTTCAATCTTGCAAGCTTTAGCTTAAATTCTAAATTTTCTGTTATGTTTCTCCATTTTTTTCTTTGTATAAATTCCTTTTCATCTTAATTGCCATTTACCTTATATTTCAGCTGTGGCATATGTGTTTTATAACCTGTATTAAACTTAAGCTTCCTGAAAACTGAGCTCTTGATCATTTTTCTGTCTTCCCACAGCTCCTACAGTGAGAGCTCTGTGGCGTCCCTCTGCTCTGGGTTTAGTGGTGTGAGGGGTGTGAAAGAGGCCAACCCCTAGATTGCTGTGAGCTGTGCTGACTCGTTCCTCTTCTTCTCGCCTAACTACTAGTCATACAGCTTGCCCTAAGTTCATCCATTTATCTGACAATTATGTCGCCCAATAGCCTTTATTTCCTTACCTTTATGTTTATTGTCTTTGAATGTAGTCTCTTCATAGAAATTTTTAAATAACTATTTAGATATAAAGGATTTATTTAAATCAATTTTTATATACTCTTTACTATTTGTTATTAGCTTATCCTTTAATCTATTGACTTGAATTTTATCACATTGCTTTAATTGCTGTATTTTCTGTATTCCAGTATGTCGCTGGCCTTAAGATGTACCTATAAAATATAGAGCAGGAGGGCATTTAAAACAGTGCAGTATAGAAGTACAAGGGAAACACCGCATTTTATGTATATAAGTGAGACAGCCTTATGTAGCTCAGGCTCATCTCTAAAGCTTCCTTGACCTGAAATTGAGTATTAAATCTACTACTTCCCTAGTGTTGGGATCACAGGTATATGTGCTAGCACACCCAAGCAAGCAGTACTTACTTTTAATATTTATTATTACTGTATATATATCATATAACATTTATCATGATCATCATCATCATCATCATCATCACCACCACCACCACACATTACCACAGCAAACCACAAATGTAGGTTTCAGAGCAACTTTTGACTTCTAGTAGTCATGTGTCTCCTTCCTCCTTCCATCACATGGATCAAACTCAGGTTATCAGGCTTGTGCAGCATTGTATTGAATCTGTCACACACACACACACACACACACACACACACACACACACAGAGAGACAGAGAGAGAGAGAGAGAGAGAGAGAGAGAGAGAGAGAGAGAGAGAGAGAGAGAGAGCGCGCATGTGCGTGTGTGTGTGTGTGTGTGTGTGTGTGTGTGTGTGGTGTTGGCAGTTCATGGAGGGCCTTGAGCATGTTGGGTAGTCATTGTATCACTGAGCTACATCTATAACCTGAAGGTGACCTACCTTAATTTCCTTTTCATTACTGAGTCATGGTATAAATTGTTGGAAGACATATTAAATTCAAGGATGGGAATTTCTGTCAAAATTGAATAGACTGTTTCATCCAATGCCAGTCAATCAACGGAATGACAGATGCACAGACTGTGTGATCGTTCTGGGTTAGCATAATGGAAAGATGTAATTACTGGCAAATTAAGTCATACTTTGATACTCATCTAAGGTCTTGTATGATATTATCTGGAGTCATGTAATTACAATCACAAACACATTCTCTGTTTTGACCTTTTGCTCTTTTAACCCAGGCAAAGCTTTCTGTATAGATGTTTTTATAAAAAAGAAATATGAAATATTTTTAGAGTTGTTCAGAAATAGTTACAGAATGATATAAAAATTATAGAAGTGGACAGTGGTCTGTGTTCCCTGAGTGGGAAGTATATTGAGGTCGTGTTGCTAAAAGAATAACCAATAGACTTCACAGTGGTAAAAGATCTTACTGATCTCAGTCCCTTTCATTTAGAAAACAATGCAATAGGATAGAATCTTGTTTTCCAACTCTGTTTTAAAGGCATATGAAGAAATTCCAACTTCATTACTTTTTAAACTTGAGAGTTTCATTTATGAATGCACTGTATCTGTATAATTTCTCCCTCTTCTTTCTCCAGCTCCTATGCTCTCCCTTGTCCCTTGAGTGTATGACTCTTCAGTAGTTAGTTTATGCACACATGCACGTTGGCGTTGCTCTTGCTTGAGTAAGTGTTTAGGATGTTTCTGATTATGGCAGTGGTAATAGATAAATACTGAGATGCTGGTGATTTAACACAGCTGCAGTTTCTCATCACATAGAATCAAAATGGATGTTTCTGGGCTTGGGCGATGGCTTAGTCACTGAAGTATTGTCCTGTAAGCATGAAGACTTGGGTTTGATCTCATATAAGCAAAGCCCACATAAACAGACAAGCCTGGTGCGGTGCACTTGTGATCTCTCACTATAGAGACAGAGACAGGAGGGATCCCTGGAGCTTGCTGTCCAACTACTCTCGCCTAATTGGTGAACTACTGGAGGTGGGCAGCCTTGACAGGGATGGCACATGAGCCTCCTCTCTAGCCTCTACACACATGAGCAGACACACACCTTTAGACAGTGTTGACTTTCATAGACTTTCCATAGGCTTTGGAAGAAATTGAGAGGATGATGGCGTGCTTAAGGGTATAACTGGGCGCTGCACCTATTTAGCTCTCCAGTGTACGGCAGGCAGCCTGGGTGGAGATCAGGAGCCATCCAGAGAGTGAACTGTAGAGTGTGGCTCAGCGCTGGGCCAGAAGGAAGTCAGTGAGTACCATCCCTACCTTGTGGAGTAATGTGAAAGTACACTTCTGTTACGGATCCCTCCATATTTTCATCTTTAAAGTCTTAGCACAAATGACAAATACTGTTTCTCTTTAAAGTGGGCAAATGTTTAGAAATAGAAACATTTTTTACCATTTTGTACACAAAGGGTTTCTGTAACCTCACATAATGTATTGATGTTTGTGGCTACTCTGGTTGTTGGTAGAAGGCAAGGATTTATTCATCAGACTTTAAGAATCTTTTAACTTGTGTAAGCAGCTGTTTCTATCTACACTAATAACAGGGATATGGACCAAGAAAGCTCAATTTTCTAAAGGCTAACCACAAGTCAAATGCTTTTAATCTTTTAAAAATCTTAGCGGCAATTCTGAGGACTGTGCTACCGATTTTAGTCATATATCCAGTGACTCTTGGGAATGCAGAACTCAGGGTCCTATAAAACAAGCTCCAGTGAGACCACACCAAAAGTATAAAACCCAGGGCACCTTAGACCCTAAGACAACACTGGACACTGAGAATACATGCTGTATTCACGAGTGGCCACGTAGTAAACAGGAATAAGGTTAGATACTAAATTGGTAAAGTTAGCACATTCGTAAGAATGTTGCATTGACAGGTTTGACTTAAAATTGAAAAATAGCTATGAAAAGACAATTTGGGAGAAAAGGTTTTCATGAACACTGAAATTGTTAAATATGAAATTAGTAAAATGGTTGTGATTTAAAAGCACTCAACTTGACAAATTTGAGATAATGGTAGAAGGGTATTTCTACCAGATGGAAATGACAGGAATTTGAGATGATGAGATATTTGAGTGATGAAATAAAACACACAACTATTCATGTTCAACAGCTCATTGGTTGCTGGCAGGTGTTGAAAAAGATAAAAGTACTTGAGTTTTGTAAAAATAAGTAAATAATTAAATTCTGAGAAATAATGTAAGTATGGAGACAGAAAAGCCAGATCACCCTAATAGAAAAAGTAATATTGACTCTTGTCTTCCTTATCTAAAGCACTAAATGCTTTGAAATAAGAGTTGCTGATGGGGCTTTAGGGGTAAGAGTGTTACCATGAGCTTGCTGTCCTGTTAAGCTTTGGGTCAGCTATAATGCCATGTCAGCCAGGTTTAAATATGTAAGAGATTAAGGTCACATAAAACTAAAGTGTCAAATGATAATCTGTACCTCAAAACCACTTATAAGGTATTGCATACTTAGCCATGAAAGGCAAAATTCCAGAATATTAAGAGGCCATCTGTGTGATCTCGGAGTTGGAAATGATTTTTAAATGAGATTCGAAGATTTAGAAAGATGTTTAGTACAAGTGCCGGGGAAGCCAATTTTAGTTGATGTTATTAATTGTACCTTCTTTATTGTGAGCAAAACTGGTGACTGCCAAATTGATTTAAAAATTTAGAGCATCTATTTCAAGCAGGCCCACACAGTGATTTTTTTTATAACATGATGCCCTAAGTTGGTTTTTGTTCTAGGCAGCCGTCTGCACTTTATCTGTGTACATTCTGAGTGAACACTGAAGGTACTGCCATGTATGTGTAGGAGTGCTGGTTTGCAGCATCAGGATAACTGCGACCACTTTCGTGTGGCTGCCAGTGTCGATTCTCTCATGTTCTTGAGGTTGCTTGCTGTAATTCCATTTGTCTCTTTCTTTTCTGCACCACGGATTGTGGCTTAATTGACCAAGTTAGATGTTTGCTTTCTTTCACGTTTTCTTCTAGGAATTTTAAACTTTGGGTTGTATGTTTCTGTCTTTAATTCGGTTTGAATTAATTTCTGTATATGATAAAAAGATAAAAGTTCGACTTCGTTTCTGTACATGGATATCTAATTTTAAAGGTAGATATACAAAGGAATCGAAGTAGACTACTGCAATGTGTTAAGATCTTGAAACAGTTATGTTGATTTAGTAATTTTTCCTTTTGTAATTGGTTTCTTATAGAGAGAGTGCTTTGAGACAGGGTCTTGCTCTGCTCGTGACTGACCTAGAATTCCGTGAAGCACACACAGACTGGCCTTGAATTCACTGCAGTCTTTCCTCACCCACACAAGTGCTGAGATGACAGGCATCCATCTATTCTATGTGAACTAAAAAAAAAAGAAAGAAAGAAAGCAATTCTAGCATTTGTTCTTATGATGTTATGTCTTTCCCTGAAACTGTTCCACTGCCCCTAACTCCTTTGAAACTACTCTTTAGAATGACATAACTAATAAGCATTGTTTTTAAAAGGAAACTAAGTTAGTTTTTTGTTCCTTCTTGTATTTTTTCCTGGATATTGGTTATTAGTATATGGTGTTGTAAAAGGACACATAATTAAAAATAATTATTGCAGCCTTTTAAAAAGCACTTTAAAATCATCCACATGGGGCCCCAGAAATATTGAAACTTCTAACTATAGCTTTATGTGCCTTCAGAAATTCAAAAAGCAACCAAAGTAAAAAGAAAGGGCCACGCACTCCTAGTCCACCTCCTCCTATACTAGAAGATATCATTCTGGGGAAAAAATACAAAGAAAAGTATAAAGTGAAAGACAAGATAGAAGAAAAACCAAGAGATGGAAAGGACAGAGGACGGGATTTTGAAAGGCAAAGAGAAAAACGAGACAAACCAAGGTAAGTAGAGGTGTTTGGTCAGTATTTATATGAAGTCAGGATTCCTGACTGTGTAGAAGCTGTGGGACATAGGTGGGTGGCTTTTTAAATCGTATTACTGTTCTCAACTGTGTGTATTACATTTAATAGTTCCCACAGTGAGTTTGGAGTTATACATTAACTTCAAATTATTTTTGTGTATTTTAATGAAAGTTAAAGATGATAACCGTATTAGATGTTTAGCATTGCATGGATGGACAGCAGTGTGAGACAGATATCCAGAATGGCATCTTATATGGCATCTGTTTGAAACAGCATTCATCACACCGTAACCTCCCACACACCATTCTGATTATGTTTCTGTGAATTTAATGACTTCAGATTCATTACAAGTAGAATCATGCAGTCTTTGACTGGAATATTTCATTTATTTTAATGTCCAGAGAACTCATCCCTATTATAGCTTCTGGCAGAATTTTCTTCTTCATAAGACTGAGTGATATTTCATATGGTACAAATCATACTTTATTTATCCATCCCTCCATGGAGAGTGTTTGGTTTGCTTTCACCTTTGGGTTGTTTTTAAATAGTACTATTATAACCGTGGGCCTATAAATACTTGAGGAAGTCACTGCCAAGTCCCTACATAACCTTTTCCATTGTTTTGAGGATTATACTGGTTTGGTGTGTGCATTAGAAAGGCCATGTCAAGAATTAGTTTGCCGTCACATTTGTTGAAGTGACTGGTTGTCCCCCTTTGATTGATTCTGACATCTCTGTAGGAGGTCATCTGAGCATGTGTTTTGGAATTACTTCTGAGCACTTAACCATTGGACTACATGCCTTTGTTTGTATGTGTTCCCATGTACAAGTGCATGCACATGAGACAACTCTCAAATTCATTAGGAAGGCCACTATGAATATGACAATGCTTTGCTCTTTAAATATATCTCTGTACTACATTTTCATTCACTATGAATATGACAGTGCTGTGCTCTTTAAATATATCTCTGTACTACATTTTCAATTCCGAAAGAGCGAAACCTACAACTTCAATCCTTTGAAAGTTGTTTTGGCTGTTTGAGCTCTCCAAGGTTTCCATATAAATTTTAGGATGATTTTTTTTTCTTATAAGAATAAAAGCTATTGGAATTTTGAATGCCATTGGTTGTAGATTGCTTTCATTAGCATAGGCAGCTTAATAACTCTAATCCATAAACACAGATGTCTCCTACCTGTTTCTGGTGTTGTTGTTTCTTTCAGTCTTTTGCCACCTTGCTTAGATTCATCCTAAGTATATATTTGGATGCACTGTAATGTGTTTCCTGATTTCATTGTAGTATGCAGAGACAAAGCTGATGTTTCCTGTTATTTCTCCTACAGCTTTATTGAACTCACTCATTCTAAGAGGATTTTGCTTTGTTTTTGTAGAATCAAGGTTTCCTACATACAAGATATTTTACTTTTTTCTTTTCCATTTGATGACATTTGTCTTTTTGACTTAATTGCTGTGGCTAAGATTTTACATACTATGGTGAATGAAAAGGACATCTTTATCGCTGCTGTCTTATAGAGGAAGCTTCAGTCTTTCTCTGTAAAGTGATATATTAACTGTGAGCTTTTCATAAATGGCTTATTGGTTATCATCGTTTGAGACAGGGTCAAATCACGTAACTCTTGCTGGCTTGGAACTTGCTATGTAGGCCTGGGTGACCTTAAACTCTGCCTCCTGAATGCTGGGATTCAAGGCATATGCTACTATGCCCAGCTGTACTGGGGACTAGTAAATGGTTTTAAATTTGTCAGATGTTTTTGTGTATTAGCATCCTTGTGTGATTGTTTCTTTTCTTTTCTTTTTTTTTTTTTTCTTAACTTGAGTATTTCTTATATACATTTCGAGTGTTATTCCCTTTCCCGGTTTTCGGGCAAACATCCCCCTCCCTCCTCCCTTCCTTATGGGTGTTCCCTCCCCATCCTCCCCCTTGCCGCCCTCCCCCAACAATCTAGTTCACTGGGGTTCAGTCTTAGCAGGACCCAGGGCTTCCTTCCACTGGTGCTCTTACTAGGATATTCATTGCTACCTATGAGGTCAGAGTCCAGGGTCAGTCCATGTATAGTCTTTAGGTAGTGGCTTAGTCCCTGGAAGCTCTGGTTGGTTGGCATTGTTGTACATATGGGGTCTCGAGCCCCTTCAAGCTCTTCCCATTCTTTCTCTGATTCCTTCAACGGGGGTCCTATTCTCAATTCAGTGGTTTGCTGCTGGCATACGCCTCTGTGTTGGCTGTATTCTGGCTGTGTCTCTCGGGAGAGATCTACATCCGGCTCCTGTCGGCCTGCACTTCTTTGCTTCATCCATCTTGTCTAATTGGATGGCTGTATATGCATGGGCCACATGTGGGGCAGGCTCTGAATGGGTGTTCCTTCAGTCTCTGTTTTAATCTTTGCCTCTCTATTCCCTGCCAAGGGTATTCTTGTTCCCCTTTTAAAGAAGGAGTGAAGCATTCACATTTTGATCATCTGTCTTGAGTTTCATTTGTTCTAGGCATCTAGGGTAATTCAAGCATTTGGGCTAATAGCCACTTATCAATGAGTTCATACCATGTGTGTTTTTCTGTGATTGGGTTACCTCACTCAGGATGATATTTTCCAGTTCCGACCATTTGCCTACGAATTTCATAAAATCATTGTTTTTGTTTCTTTATCTTAGTTCCTGTAGTATATTGTATTAGTCATTTTTCAAAGTATTAACCACTCTTGCTTTCCAGGAATAAATGCATGTAGTCATGGTGCATGTACATTTAACATGCTGTTCCAATCACTTTGCTAGTACTTCGTTGAAGATTTTTGTATCTGTATTCATTATCTCCTTGCTTTATAAGATTTGTAAAATACAGATTTGATAAGAGCCAGATTCATTCTTGGTCAGTTTTCAATTCTTTAAGTTTAATGCTTCCCTTGAAAAAGTATGATTCCTTACAGAGATCTGTCTCTTCTCCTTTCTCTCTCCCCCTCCCTCCTCAAACACTTAGAATTGGTAAAGATTTTAAGGAAATAGGAAGATGGGTTGGCGGGTAAGAACATTTGGTCTGCAAGCATGAGAACCTGAGTTCTCAAGTGCCAACAAAAGGAGAGATAGCTGTACATGTCTGTAACCTCACCATTGTAGGGGAGACGGCTGTACATGTCTATAACCTCACCATTGTAGGGGAGACGGCTGTACATGTCTGTAACCTCACCATTGTAGGGGAGACGGCTGTACATGTCTGTAACCTCACCATTGTAGGGGAGACGGCTGTACATGTCTGTAACCTCACCATTGTAGGGGGAGACAGACGGGTCCTGAGAGCTCACTGGCAGCCAGCCTCAGATGCAGTGACTCCTCACTCATTGATGGCCTTCTCAAGGCAGGAAGGCAGGGATTGATAGAGGAAGTTACTCCACATCTTGCTCTGGCCTCCTCATGCATCCCTCCCAAAAGAAGGACTTTAATACAGACTTTAATATAGGAACTCAAGGGAAGTCACAGCAAAGGGTACAATACTCATTTTCCACGACAGACGTGAGGTTCTCAGAGAGTGGCCAGTCTTCCTTGTTGAGTTTTAGTGCAATCAAGATATTGACGTTGTAGGAACAGGACAGACATTTTACTTGGCTCTGCTTCTATATAAGATACTAAGCTAGTTTTGTTCTCTAATATTTTTTCAGCTGTTAAATATGTATAATACACTTCACTGGGTTCAAGTCAGGATTAAATGAAGGAGTACTCCTTAAAACTAAACTAAAATATTAAAAAAATACAAGCATTTCATTTTTCTGCCAGGATGCCAGAAACTTGGGATTCTGCTCTCGTATTGGATGGATTCTTATCTCTTGTTCTCAGTGAAAATGCTTATGACATTTTACTGTATTCTAGAGTGAGACACCTTTATTGTTTAGTGCACATCTTTTATATAAACAATGCACATGAGGATTAAGCTGTCAGCCATAGCTGCCACTTCCTGTCTTGATTGTGGTCTTTTTGTTTTCATGATTCTTGATCATTGGATGTTGCTGCTGCTGCCGCATCTTCCTTTTGGGGGGCAGGGTAGGGTTGGGTGAGGGGAGAGACTGGATCTCTATTATATAGCTCTGGCTGGCCTGGAACTCACAGGGATCTACTTGTCTCTGCCTCCCAAGTTCTGGGATTAAAGACGTGGACTACCATGCCTAACTGGTCATTGACTTTTAAAGTAGTAGCAGAGAGAAAAATGTAAGGAACGTTAAATCTGCATTTTTCTGGTTTAAAAGGGTATATGAGAAGAAAATGTGGCTAAAATGATAAAGCCATTATTTGGAGAGAGATTAGTGTTCTGTCTTGAACTGTAGTTTTCCTTCCATGATATAGATAGCAAGATCTGATAGATAGAAATGGTCTATATACCTTTAAAGATAGTGTAGATTAATTAATACTGTGGATTTTTTGTGTGTATGTTCTTTGAGCCAGTTATCAAAGAATATTATAGATACCCTTGAACCAGTCTTTTTCTTCTTTAAAATTTTTTTATTTTTCTCTCCTTACATTCTAGCCTTAGTTTTCCTTCTCCTCTTTCCCTACCATACCTCTCTCCTAGATCCAATCCTTTTCCATTTCTCTAAAAACAACAAAATTTAAAAAAGGCAGGCCTCTCGGAAGTACCCTCCAAAGATGGCGTAACGAGTCACAGGAAGACACGGCACAGACCCTCATGTCAGGGCTGGATGGAGCAGCAGCAGTGCAGGTTAGAGTCAGACAGAGAGACCCAGCCCACTCCCACTGTCGGGAGTCCCACAGGAACACAGGGCTCTACAACCATAGGGATATACAGAAGGCCTGGCTCAGTCCATTCAGGGTGGGTGTTGGAAGCTTCAGTCTTCACTTGATTCTGCGGCTGTGCTCTCATGGTGTCCTTGACTCCTCTGGATCCTACAGTCCTTCCTGTCCCTCTTTGGCAGGGGTTCCCCGGCTCCACCTAGTGCTTGGGCATCGTGGGTCTCTGCATCCCACCGGTTGCCAGATGACACCCTCTGATGGCAGTTGGGTTAAGCACAGTCTATGAGGATAGCAGGATATAATTTAAAATATATTGGAATAACTCTAACCAAGCACGTGAAGGACTGTCTTTTGACAGGAACTTCAACTATTTAGTTTAAATTAAAAAAAGAAAAACTTGAATCAGTTTATTGCATGATAGGCCTGTCTTAAATGATAGCACTTCTGCTGGCCTTTCAGACTCTTCAGTCTTTAGATGGAAGACTTGACGGTGACAGAAATAATATTGTAGGTCCAGGCCAAGCCAGTCATTGTTTTCATGGACGAACCATAGTAACAGATGCCACGGCTCATCTCTTCATCTTGGAAGGAGCAAGTGTACTTGGCATGCTGGCTAATTTCAATTTTCTTCACCATTTTTCAGAGGGAGGCACCATAGCAGGTCCCATATTTCCCAATGATTCCAGCCTTCTCAGTTCATTTAGCTATGTCACTAGAACCTAAGCCCAAGCCTAGAGAAAACTGTTTGAATCAATTTTAACTGTAACCCAGAAAGAAACTTAAAACCATAGTTCAGGGGCAATCATTTTTCAGTTTTTGATTTTTAAATTTATTTTTTATATAATTACATTATTTCTCCCTTCCATTTTCTCTCTAGAAACCTTCTTGTGTGTGTGTGTGTGTGTGTGTGTGTGTGTGTGTGTGTGTGTATGTGTGTGTGTGTGTGTGTGTTCATTCCTAACTACATAGGATAACTAGGTACTATAACTTTTTTAGACTGTGTAATGTTACTTGTATATATATTTTCAGGACTGACCATTTGGTATTAGATGACCAGTTGATGTCCTTAGGGAAGACTATTTCTCCTGCTTTGTTACTTGCCTATAGTTCTTTGTCTAGGTTTCAGGCCTCATGAGCTCATCCCTGTCCATGTTAGCATGTCTCTTGGTGTCTTCCTTGTTCAGATGATGTATAGACAGTCATGTTGGTGAGAATTTATAAATGTAGCTTCTGACATTTCTAGGAGATACAAGCTCACAGCACACTGCCTGACCTGCAAGCTCTTACGACCTTTCCACTCCCTCTTCTGCAGTGAGCCCTGAGCCCTGAGGCAGGAGTCCTGGTGTGGATGTATCAGCTGGGCCTGAGCTCCACACTTTGATTGGTTGTGGTCTTCTGTACAGTCCCTTGTACTTGTGGGTACCTAAGAACACATGTTTATGATGCAGTTCAGGATTATGCTGGTTCGGTAAAGTTATAGGTTATCTCTAAGATCTGTTCTAGAACTTTTGTTTGCACTTGAAAATCAGTTACATCTTTAAAAGACAATATGCCTTTATAATTTATAGCACTGTGAATTAAAATGTATCTTGAGTTATTTCTTATACTTCCAGTTTTAACTTTGTATCCCATCTCCTTTATGCATTTTCCTTAGCTGGAAGTGAAAACTCTTGAACAAGTTTCTTATTGTTTTTACTCATAGGTCTTCCTCCCCGGGACAGCACCATTCTCCTCTGTCTTCTAGACATCACTCGTCGTCCTCACAGTCAGGGTCATCTATTCAGAGACATTCTCCCTCTCCTCGCCGGAAAAGAACTCCTTCCCCATCCTACCAGAGGACTTTAACTCCATCTTTACGACGTTCTGCATCTCCTTATCCAACCCATTGTCTGTCTTCTCCTCAGAGAAAGCAAAGTCCTCCAAGACATCGCTCTCCAATGAGAGAGAAAGGGAGGCATGATCATGAACGGACTTCACAGTCACATGATCGGCGTCATGAAAGGAGGGAAGGTAAACTCTGTATTTGTGCTTTTTCTTTTTCAAAGAGTTCTTATACTTCATTTAAAAATCGTACGTCCACATCTATCATTATGTAAGGACTAGAAGAGGATTGCATTGTGTTGAGTCTTCTGTAACATGCAGGCTGCAGCAAATGCTTAAATGAAGAGAAATGACAAGTGTTAAGTATGCATTAGTGGGCACTTAAAGGTATGCAAGTTGGTGCCCCCTTCTAGATATTTAATGAGTATTTTCGGCCATCTGAGTGTTAAAAGTACTTTCTATTCCTCAATGTGTTTTTAGAAACAAGGGGAAAAATGAGCTGGGGACTTGGCTCAGTGGTAGAGCACTTGCCTAGCATTTATGAGTCTGTAATATTCGGTCCCCAGCACCACAGAACAGACAGACAGACAGACAGCCCAAGGAAGATAAAAGGAAGGAAAGCAGAAGATAAATGATCCAAGTTTAAAAGTACCAGGAATGTTTGGTAAAGGGGGGAGCCAGGGGAGACTTCCAGGTCAGCCAGGTCAGTGCAGTTACCCATGGGATTTCCAGGGAGAAACCAAGAAGGAAGTAAGAATTGGGAGTGTAGCCCAGTGGTAGAGCTCCTCCAAAGCGTGAGTCCTAAGCTTGATTCCCCAGCAGCCAGTAAAACAGTTTTCCAGATCCCTGAAAATTAAATTCAGGCTGGGTCTGCTCTTTCAGTTCAGGCTGAGATGCTGTGTAGAGAAATAGCTCTCATTTCTTTGTGTGCTTTGTGTGTGTGCATGTACTTGTGGAGTTGGCTGTACGTGTGTGAATGTAGAGGCCAGAGTGTGCATCCATCGTGTGTCTTCCTCCTCTTACTGTCCACTTTATTTCTGAGACCCTCTCTCACTGAACCTACGCTCACTCACTGCGTAGCCTAGACAGCCCTAGGGATAGTTTTGTCTTTACCGCCCCAGAATCAAGATTACAGGTGGGTGCCACCAAACCTGTTTTAAACTTGGTTTTATTTTGTCATTTACCCTTATTCACTCTTTTTCTGTTTAAAACATGAATCTTTTTGTAATAAAATCTTAAGAACTCTGTGTGAAATATATCTAGTTCCCTGAAACTATAAACAGAATTAGAATTGTTTCTAAAACTGTGTTACAGAAGCTCGAGGCAAAAGGGACAGAGAAAAGGACACCAGAGAAGAGCGAGAGTCTGAACATGACCACAGGGATGACAGAGAACCGCGAGACAGTCGGGACCGGAGAGACACTAGAGACCGCAGGGAACTTAGAGACTCCAGAGACATGCGGGACTCCAGAGAGATGAGGGATTATAGCAGAGACACCAAGGAGAGCCGTGATCCCAGAGATTCCCGGTCAGCTCGGGATGTCCATGACTACAGGGACCGTGAAGCTCGGGATGCTCATGCTCGAGATGTTCGGGACGTCAGGGATGTCAGGGATGCTCGAGATGCTCGAGATGTTCGGGATGTTCGGGATGTCAGGGATGCTCGAGATGTCCGGGATGTTCGGGATGCTCGAGATGCCCGGGATGTTCGGGATGTCAGGGATGCTCGAGATGTCCGGGATGTTCGGGACACCCGAGATGCCCGGGATGCCCGGGATGCTCGAGATGGTCATCGAAAGGAGGATGTATACCAGGAAGAAGCCCGTAGTTATGGCAGAAACCACCTGAGAGAAGAGAGTTCTAGAGTTGAACTAAGGAATGACTCTAGAAATGAGTCTCGAAGTGAAATTAGAAATGACCGCATGGGCAGAAGTAGGGGGAGAGGTCCAGAACTGCCTGAAAAGGGTAAGGTTTTTGCATGTTAGTGAACTATACCTTGTATATTCATATAGAAAGCATGAACTATCTAAAGTTTCTTTTCTAAATGCATTATTACTTATATTTATTGTTAGCATTTTATGAGAATAATTTGTAGTTAGTTGAATTCCATATTAGAATTACTAACTTGAGCAGAAAAACTAAGGGGAGTTGGGTAAGTCATGCCCACTTAGTAATGTAAAATACTATGAAAATTGTCTCCAGACAGTTTGGATTCTCTGAGCGATGTAATTTTTGGTTGCTTGTTTGCTTGCTTGTTTGTTTTTCTCATAGTGTTCTTAATATTTTAGAGTACCAATAAATAAATAAATAAATAAACTTTATACTGTTTTGAGGAAAGATTGTGACTGGTAGGCTTGCTGCATAAAGTTTATCTGTAACTATTTTTCAAACATCCTTTGTATAGGAAGTCGAAGCACAAGAGGTTCCCAAATGGACAGCCACAGTAGTGGCAGCAACTACCATGACAGCTGGGAAACTCGAAGTAGCTATCCTGAAAGAGACAGATACCCTGAGAGAGATACCAGAGATCAAGCAAGGGATTCTTCCTTTGAGAGAAGGCATGGAGAAAGAGACCGTCGGGATAACAGAGAACGAGGTTTGTTGAAATGAGATGTATCCTTTAGTGCTCAACAGCTGGGGAAATAGTTCTTTAAATTGATATCAAGTCTCGTTTAACATGAAATACAGTTTATGAGCCACAGCGCATTTGAAGCTATTCATTTAATCTGTGTGGTGTAGGATTGTCATTAGCTACCGGCACCTAATAAAACCATCTGGAGAACTGGAGTTGTCCTGTTGTATGTGGTGGGTGCTCCTTAGTGTAGGTTACTGTGTGCCCTTACCAGGTAAACCCCTGCAGCTGAAGGACCTGGCTACTCACTAGTTAGCTGGTGCAGTAATTTTACAGAGTTTCAAAGGTCAGCTAAAGAAGTGAACAAGAATAGAAGGCAGGGAGAGAGAGAGAGAGAGAGAGAGAGATTGAGAAAGCAGGGCAAGTGTGGTGATAGGCTGAGGAGTATCCAGAAACTCAGGATGCTTGCATTGTGTCCTGAGAGCCCATACTTGCCGTAGCTAATTTCTTTTGTATATCTCAAGTAGAAATTTCCTGATAATCTATTGGATGATCTTATAAATCAGTGTTGAAGCTGGATTACTAGAAAGTATGTAAGGATTAGATGCAGACTAGAGTCTCTTTGATACCATCTACTGACTATAGTTTTTATTAAACATCATGAAAAGATATTTATGCAAAAGTGTAAAGGTAAGAGAAGCAGCTAGCATTGCAAAATGATAAACAAATTCTGTTGAGAATAAAGAGTAGATAGAAATTCCCGGAGGTGGGTAGTACTTTACTATGTCCCAGAGTATAAAAGAAACTGGAGTGGTTATAGTGTGATGAGCAGAGCGAAGAGGAGAGAGGTTAAGGGCAGACATAGGCACAGGTGTGCCCTGTCTCACTTTAATACAGACAGTTGAGGTGGAGTGGTTGCCAGGACTGAGAAAATTCTGTTAGCCAAAGTAACAACTCTATGGACTGTCATGAAAGCTCCCTTAAGTAAAGAGGCATGGTCTGCATTAGCCCAGAGAATGTGTCTGCTTGCTGGAAGGAACAGTGAGAAATGTGCAGTGGTGTGATGGTATAAAGCAGCCATATAGGCCCAAAAGACTAATCCGCCCCAGGTAGCAAGCAGGGAGGTTATAAGGCTGGAGTGTGGTCTCCTGTAATTGGTAGCCAGGCCGCTGAAGCAGAAGATAAAGAGAGACTGTAGCACAGGCTGTAAGCAACCTCTAGGCCAGACTGGAATGGTCAGAGTTAATCGCTTTTCACTACCTACAAGTAGCTGCTTTTAGTCATGCTGATCCGAGTTTCTATGAGAAACATACATTTGGCTGGGAAACTGAAGGCAAAGATGCTGACTGTGCTTAGACTGTTGATGATGTCATCCTCTGACAGCACTGAGGAAGTTCTGCATTACTGTAGCAACTGTAGAGAGGGGCTGGAAACAAAAGAGGTGTTAGAATGAAATCCGTGTTCCTGTATAGAATGGGATTGGGAAAAACATGAAAGCACAACTCTGCAGAGTACATTTTGGGGGAGAGGTCAGAAGGAAGACAGTTTGGCATGTTACTGTAGCATTTGTAGATCCTTTGTATTTCCCTTTAAGATAGGAAGTTTTGGTTGGGATTATAAAGGGTTTATTTGCCATTAAAATGACTGAGTCCAACTTCTGGTGCTACTGTATCAGAGGTTACTGATAAATTACCATATTGGTTGTTTGTTTTTATTTTTTCAGGTTATTTTGTAATGATGATTTTGATTATAACTACTAAACCAGAAATTTCCCCTAGGCATAGATTTGCTACAAAAAAAGTTATGCCAGTAGATCCATGTAAAGTTGTAATGGATTTCATCAAAAGTGAAAAGAGTCACAAAAACAGACTTTTGGTTCTGATACGCCTGATTAACTGGCAAAGTTACTAGAGTCACTTTCACACCATTGGTACTGCTAAGTTTTTAAAGAAGGAGCAGTGAAGACCCGGTAGGATTTCACTGTTAGAGCTTTAAACTTACATGAACTTTTGTAAACCCTAGGGAGGAGTCTTGTCTTGTTTGCTTTGCTCTCATCACGGATAAGGCAAATTCAGGGTACTCTGTTGAACCCAGAAATACTCTAATCCTATCTGCTTAGCATCCATTCTTGTCGCCAGCCTGTTGAGCATATATATGTAGCCTGGTTTATTGATCACTCAACCAGTAAACATTGTTATACAGCTTGAGAGTGGTCTCCAGAGTGCCATGCCATAGGTCCCATGGCTGTGTGGAGACAAGAGCCTGTGCCATTCCCAGTGCATGGTTTCTGTCCAGTTTCTCTGTTTGTGGGACTTGTGTGAGGATTGGGGGAGGAAAGCACTTAGGAGGCAATGAGTTAGTCATTTTAAATGCATCAATGTGTAGTTTTGTAGGTGGAATAATTGTAAGGTTTTTGGACATCAGTGCCCCAAATTCTAGTTTATTAAGAATTAATATTGCAGCCATAAGTTTTAAACATTGGTTTGTTCTTTATTTTCTCATATTGTAGCTGTGTTTTGGTGTGTATGTATTTGGGGCTGAAATTAGTGGTGTGACGCATAAGGGGAATGTTTTCCATCAGCTCCTGTTTCCTCACCTCCTGCTGCCCCTCCTTTGCCAGCAGTGTTCTCAGGCCCTGCTGGGGCACAGAGAAGATAAGAGGTGAAGGACAGAGATGGCAGGAAGTGGGGTTGAAGTAGCGGGCTGCAGGCAGGGTGGCCAGCATATAGGGTAAAATCAAGGATGGATTGGTACAGGGTGGATGTTGGTGGGAAGCAGAAAGCAAGGTAGCTAGAGGGCAAGTGAACATCATCTTTAAGAAAGTAGGTTTTAAAGGTTCAGACTATTAAAACTTGATTATACTTTGTTGCTACTATGACCCAATACTCTATATACTCAGGTAAACTTTAAGACTTACCTATAGGTTATCTGACAAGTCAGTCACTGACACACTTGGTTTTTATTGTAGATCAAAGACCAAGCTCACCTATTCGCCATCAGGGGAGGAGTGAGGAGCTTGAGCGAGAGGAAAGAAGAGAGGAAAGACGAATAGACAGAGTGGATGAGAGACGAGATGAAAGGGTCAGAGACAGAGATAGGGAGAGGGAGCGAGAGAGGGAGAGGGAGAGAGAGCGGGAACGAGAGCGGGAGCGGGAAAAGGAAAGAGAAAGAGAACTAGAAAGAGAGAGAGCTAGAGAGCGGGAGAGAGAGAGAGAGAAAGAGAGGGAGAGGGAGCGAGAAAGAGAAAGAGATCAGAGAGATCGTGACCATGATCGAGAGCGAGAAAGAGAGAGGGAGCGAGAGAGGGAAAAAGAACGGGAGCGAGAAGAGAGAGAGAGGGAGAGAGAAAGGGAAAGAGAACGGGAAAGAGAAAGGGAACGGGAGCGGGAGAGAGAGCGAGAACGTGAGCGGGAGCGAGAAAGGGCCAGAGAAAGAGAAAAGGAACGAGAACGGCAAAGAGAATGGGAAGATAAAGACAAGGGACGCGATGACCGGAGGGAGAAGCGCGAGGATGTTCATGTTCGAGAGGACAGGATCCCCAGAGACGGCCACGAGGAGAGAAAGTCCAAGTAAGGAGGGTGGGACCCTCAGTAAAGAAGAGTGCACCCGGGGTCTGTGGGTGCTCTGTGCTTTGGTTTGCTCCACTTCCTGTACTGCAGTGTCACTTCCTGTGTATGCATGGATATATAGACCGCACAAAATGTTTGTAGTTGTCTAGAAAAATAATTCTGAATTCTATTTATGGATCCCAGGGGTCTATTTCTGCTCTCTCTCTCTCCATTTTAGTAATGAGTGTGCCAGGCGGTGGTGACACATAGCTTTAATCCCAGCACTCGTGGGGCAGAGGCATGTGATCTCTGTGAGTTCAGGTCAGCCAGGGCTGCATAGAGAAACCCCGTCTAAAACAAAAAAGAATACAGAATGCAAACCTAAGATATTGTAGGCAAATGGACATTTCTCTTGATTCTGTCTCCTAAGACTAAAGTTTTTAAGTCTTTATCTGTTATATAGTTCCATGGTTTGAATATTTTTCATGTATCTATCACCTTACAGTAGCAATTTCTTCAGATTTTTATCATATCTAACCAACCTAAAAATTGAACCTAGAAATTTAGGACTGATGCTAACCCAACAATAGTTAAATGGGACGAATACCTTCATATTTTTATTGCTTGTTTGTCTCGGCGCCCCGAACTTACTAGGAAAACATTGTTTTATGCAACTTTGCTGAGTTACCATAGTGTTTTAGTATTCTAATTTCAGGTTCTCTTAAAAGAAATTTAAATGGGTCATATGTCACTCATCTATGTAAGAAACTGTCCTTTCTCACCTTTTGAACCTGGTATCTAGAAACAGTGTTAACTCTTAAAACTTGAGGATTTAATGGGAAAGAGGTCAGAATTTAATGAGCATATAAGATAACATTAGAATAATTTACCCAGGGTGTTTAAGCCACTCGGTTCAAGTTTAGATACAAAAACAAATGAAGTGAGCACATGGAGTATCTTTTGTTGTTGTTGTTTGTCATTAGGCAAGTGGCTTAGTGCTTTGAAGATAAAAAGAATTTTTATAATATACCCAGTGCCCACATGGTACTAGATGTATCATATAATTTTAGTCATATAAGGAGGGCTTTTACTTTTTCTCTCAATTTCAGACAAGAGAACTTTGATTTGGGGACCATAAGGAACTTATTTAGGTTGTGTGAAATTAATGTGGCTGTAAGTCACACTCATAGCTTTTTAACTCCTTAAGTTTTTAATCCCTCTTCTCAGCATTAGGCATATAAAATTGATAAGTTGTATGACAGAATGCGTTATTGTATTGATTTTTCTGCTATGTTACCAGCCCGGAGTATTTAGCCCTGGCAAGTTTCCCATGAGTGTTTCATGAGTGTAAAGAGAGGAATGTCCCTATAGATTTTTAACTCACAGATTTATATTTTAGCAAATGAAGTAAAAGAAATTTTATTAAAAACCCAGATGTCCTTTCCAAGTATAGCTCTGACAGCATCCCTTTGCTGGGATTGTACGTTCTATTTATGTGAAGAAATACTGGTAAAAAGCAGAGTTTAAAAGGCTTCTTTTTCCCACATGGAACTTAATAACTTGTATTTGTTCAAATTTAGGAAACGCTATAGAAACGAAGGGAGTCCCAGCCCCCGGCAGTCCCCCAAGCGCCGGCGGGAGCATTCTCCCGACAGTGACACCTACCACAGTGGGGATGACAAAAGTGAGTAGTCATTTTCTATCTGTGCGTGCACACTGTAGCCGTGAGTCTGTCCTCTGACTGATGAGCCAGACTTTGTAAAATGCTTTTGTTCTGTGTTTCTTTATGTGAGTAGAGTGTCTTAGGAATACTGCTTTTACACCAGGCCACCATCTTTTCTTAATATTGGTGGTTAGGGATGCGTTTTTATTTTTTATTGTCATTTTGAAATGAAAACTGAGTTTGAAGTTTAAGTGTGGTGTTCTACTTACTGACTTAATGAGATGTGATTGCTTTTATTTTTGTGTAGATGAAAAGCATAGACTCTTGAGCCAGGTCGTACGGCCACAGGAATCTCGTTCTCTCAGCCCGTCCCACCTCACAGAAGACAGGCAGGGTAGATGGAAAGAGGAGGAGCGTAAATCGGAAAGGAAGGAGAGTTCAAGGCGCTACGAAGAACAAGAACTCAAAGAGAAGCTTTCTTGTGGCGACAGGCAAAGGGAGCAGACAGAAAGCGTGGACGGCGGCTCGAGAGCGCGCAGCGCGCAAGACCTGCTCAGCCATCGCCAGGCTGAAGACCGCGACCGAGATGGGTCTGATCGAGCCCATGATGAAAAGAAAAAAGCAAAAGCTCCGAAGAAACCCGTAAAGAAAAAGAGGGAGGAGGATGTTGGAATAGAGAGGGGCAACCCTGAGACACACGAGGATAGCCAAGTGTTTTCACCAAAAAAAGGACAGAAAAAGAAAAACATTGAAAAAAAGCGTAAAAGGTCCAAGGGGGATTCTGATGTTTCTGACGAAGAGGCAGCCCCGCAGAGTAAGAAGAAGAGAGGTCCACGCACACCCCCTATTGCCATCAAGGAGGAGCTGATTGAGATTTCCACTGACAAGGAAGGCATCCTTGAGGATCCCCTGAAGAAAGAAGATACCGCCTTTAGTGACTGGTCTGATGAGGATGTGCCTGACCGCACAGACGGCATGGAAGCTGAGAACACTGCAGCCGTGGCCACTCCCGGGAGCACCCCTTCCCCCATGTCTTCTCTTCTCCCTCCTCCGCCCCCTGTGGCTGCTGCCGGTACTGCAGCCACTGCTCTTGCCGCCTCAGCCATTTCTGCTACCACCTCTACCACCATTTCAAGCTCTGGTGCCACCTCCAATATCAATGCCAGTGAAGACTCACACAGAAAATGCCACAGGGCACGAGGGGAGAAGGTAGAGGTGTCTCATGTGACCCTGGAAGATACACCACATCGCAAGCTGGTGGATCAAAAGAGAAGCAGCAGCCTGGGAAGCAATCGGAGTCACCGCAGCCATACCTCTGGTCGCCTACGCTCCCCATCTAACGATTCTGCACATCGAAGTGGGGACGATCAGGGTGGTCGGAAGAGGGTGCTCCACAGTGGCTCCAGAGATAGAGAAAAGACAAAGAGCCTAGAGCTCACAGGAGAGAGAAAATCTAGGATCGATCAGTTAAAGCGTGGAGAACCCAGTCGAAGTACTTCTTCAGGTAATAAAGCTGTCTTCTGATGAAGAAACACATGCAGTGCAGTGTTCACACAGGATCTTGGGAGTGTGTAACTGGTCCGGCTTATGTATTTTAACTCTCCCTCCTGCAGCCAGTGCCACCTTTAGACCATAGAAAATATGATAGGGAAGGACTAAACTCAGCCATACCAATGCCTACTAGGCTTGTGTGTGTTACAGATGCTTCAGTCCATACTGAAAATAGACAAGGACAGTTGAGACACTGTTTTAATTAGCACTGTAATTGAGAGGTAGGTTTTTCCTTAAAATGAGTTTGGATGTATGGGATTACAGATGTAGAAATATAAATATATAGACAGAACATGTAGAAATTAGAAAAGTGATATATTGTGAGGGACTGTAGAGTAAACATTCTGCCCCGTTTCTTGTATAACTTTACACATGTGCACTTGCTTTAGATCGCCAGGATTCCAGAAGCCACAGCTCAAGAAGAAGCTCTCCTGAGTCAGATCGACAGGTTCACTCCAGGTCTGGGTCATTTGACAGTAGAGACCGACTTCAAGAACGAGATAGGTATGAGCATGACAGAGAGCGTGAGAGGGACCGGAGAGATCCCAGACAAAGGGAATGGGACCGGGAAGCAGACAAAGAGTGGCCTCGCACCAGAGACCGTGATAGACTTCGGGAACGCGAGAGAGACCGAGACAAAAGGAGAGACTTGGACAGAGAGAGAGAGAGACTGGTCGCCGACACCATGGAAAGAGACAGAGAACGAGATAGAACTTTTGAGACGTCTCAGTTGGAATCTGTGAAGCGAAGTGAAGTCAAATTGGAGAGTGAACACGACAGAGACCTGGAAGGCAGCTCCCGGGACTCTGTGGCCTTGGACAAAGAAAGGATGGACAGAGACCTGGGGTCTGCGCAGGGGTTTGAGGATGTGAGTAAAGCGGAGAGAACAGAGAGCCTGGAAGGTGAGGGCGCCGCTCTTCTGTTGTATTGCTCCAATCCTTTTCCAGTTTTCTGCAGGACGGCATTTTCTGTAAAAGTCACCCATGAATAAATAGACAGTTGGCTGCATCTGTTCCAGTGGAGTAGATGAGTAAGGAGAGCCTGGGAGGAGAGGTGTGTCATTTAGTAGACTTTGCTCAGAGAGCTTGGTGAGGTAAAGAAGTGGTGATTAAAGTAGAAAGGGGGGAGCGGAGTGTCAGAACAGCCACTTCAACCACTGCCTACATGTTGAAATAGCTCACGTAGCTGCATAACTTACAGCCGGTAATAACATCACATCTTATTCTTACATGTTAAAACACTGTCAGCTCAGCATGATGGCTCACACCTATAGAACTGTCTCCGGGAAGGAAGGCTGAGGCCGGAGAATCAGGTTCAAGTCAGTTTGGTCTACAAAGCAAGACCTTGTCTCAACATGTGACAGAAATTGAAGTGAAGCATTAAATAGCCATTAGCGGCTCCTGTTTGCTCGGGCAATAGAAAAGAACACGCTGTAACCCCACCCCTAAAACTGTTGGGTAGCAGATAGGCTGTAGAAGCCTGATGCCACTCTTTGCTCTTTAGTTAGAATCCAGGGCCACATCAGCCACGTGATCCACGCAGAGTCAGTCTTAAGTCATGGAACCTCTGTCCCCACTGTCTCTCCCAACACCTTTCACTCCCACTGTGCCAGACAAACTGACTCACTGTAGAGTTGGGGTGATAGTGACCTTAGTCAAAAAAGAGATATTACAACCCGTTTAGTTTGTTACTGTTCAATTCAATTTAGTTATGCAGAAAATCTAAACTTCGTTAAAACCATGACTCATGATTTCATGTTATTTATATCAAAATTGAGGTGAAATGTAATAAGAAAGCTAAGGTAAAGGTGTCAAGTGTGTAAACAGTCTCTTTTTACATCAGTGGATTTTACTATAGGTCAAATGCTGTTATATGGCAATTCAAAGTAATGAATATCGTTGTCCATGTGCTCGTTGTTCATGTACAGTCAGGACGCAGACAGCTGACTCCACATGTCTGGTGTCCCGTTTTTCTTCAGCCTCTTTTTCATCTCCTGTCATCTCTCTCTCACTCTTGCCTTCGGGTGCTCCCCTGGGCTGTATCTGTAAGCATTCCTGCAGTGTCTCAGAATGACTTTCCCAGGGTTTCCTCCTGTTGATGAATTGTCACTCTCGCCCTTTGTCATCAGGACTGTGTCATCACAGCAGTACTGTCCATGCTCAGCCTGTGCGTGCACTCTCCACCTAATATTTCTTGAACTCTGTACCTCAGGTTAACAGGAGATGGCTTCTGAGAATTCTTTGGAAATTCTGCCTCGCTTGGACTCTCCAATTTTACTGTCCAGATTTACGTCATTGTTCTGACAATAACCTTTCATTTCAACTCACCAGATTATTAAGTTTTGTTTTGCTTGGGGTTTTTGTTTCATTGTTTTGTTTTGCTGTATAATAGCATTGGCCTGTATAGTAAAGTTTAGAAAGGTAGATTGTTACATCTGTTGGTTGTGTAACTTCTGGTATGCCTATTTTTCCATTTAACAAAACATCTAAGTTTTCATCACATTACATTCTCATCTCAATTTTGGGTATAAGTAGCATCAGGTCACAAGTTATGGTTCTAATGGAAGTGCAGCCTTGGGATGTAATTGAATGTAATTGAACTAATCATCATAATAGGTCTTTTAGGACCTATCCTGAATATATCATTTCTTTACTGTGGCCACAGATAATGCATAAATATTTAGAAAGTAATTGTTTATCACGTAAATATTTTACTCAGCTTATGATAGAGAAAAGTGAGTGAGATAAACTTGACAAACTAAACTCTGCTGTGTACATTTATTTTTAGAAATTTATTAGTGTAATAATATTGGAATAGCTTGCCTTGGGGATGTTGAAAAATACAGAATTTTATAGTAAAGAATAATCAGTAAACCATTGTCGGGGGAGGAGACTCTGCTGTGGAAGGGGTTCAGGAGGCCACAGTGGTGCAGCTTTCACGAGGTGTTACACATGCCAGCATGAACTTTTCAGTAATGCACATGCCGGAGACTCAGCAGGACCTCCACAGGCCACTCAGCTCAGAGCACACGGGGCCAGCACTGCTGCTGCTGTGCCTGTGGTCTGTGCCTCGGGCTCAGTCTGGATCTCAGCATCAGTGGAGGCTTTGGTGGTCAGAGTGCCGTCTACCATACGCCAGGGCCCAGAGGCTAGCTGATGCAGTAGCAATCTGGGGGTCACTGATGTGAGAGCAAGATTGTCAATCTGAAGAAAGCAAAAATCAGTTCTGGAGACCAACCAAGTCACATAGTATAAAAATATAATTGGTTGAAAAGCTCTAAAATCCTAGGTTCCACTTTTCTTGTTAGGATCAGCTTCATTGCTCAGCATGACCAAGGAAGGACTCTGACGTCCTGCAGTGGCCTCACCGACCAGCAGTGTGTTGCTGTTACTGAGGATAATAGTGTGCATAAAGGGATTCCTCTGAAAAGTAGAGAACCTGTTAGAATTATTAGAACTACTTACTTTACAGCCTCAAACTTTTTATGCTGCAGATGAATACCCATGAGCTGTTGTTACGGTTTGCAAACAAGGATTATAGATCCATAAAATATGTAGCTTAGAAATAATTAAGCAAATTTATAGTTTGGGGACTAGGTTTACAACTAACTCAGCAGGAAATAAAAGCTTAGCTGGGGAATAGTTGGGGGGAAAGTCGATAAAATACAAAATAGGATTTATACCGCTGATGGCAACACAAACATTCTGATACTACATTAAAGCATTTCTCCAACAATTGTATTCAGAAAGGAAAACATTGAGACAGAGACGCGGAATGGAGCATAGTGGAAATTAAATGCATTTTCATATTTGTGCCTCACTGTTAGAATGTTAGATATGAGCTAAGTATCATAGACTAAGATTCGAGCTTGTATGTAGTTTGAAATAGGTTTGCAAGTTTTTAAAATGAGTTTGTTCTATAGCCTTTAGAAGTTATATTTTTTTCTCAATATTCAGGCATTATTGTTGAAAATTAACACACAAAAAGGAGGCATGGAATAGGAGGGGGGGTGTTGAAAAAGGGCTCCAGCAGAGGGAAGGGAGGCAGGGGTGAAATGGCACAAACTGAGTGTGCACAGAATGTGACTAGTAAAGTTTTTCAGGTTAAGTTATCAAGTGTTTGACTGAGAAATGTAGTTTTCTGGTTAAAACCAAAAACAACCTTTTGCACGTCCTTTTATTGTACCCAGTGCTATCTGCCTTTTAATTCCACTTTAGTTTTTACCTCTCCCGTTTAGTTTTTATTTATTTATTTTTGACATGAACTTCCTTTGCCTGTTTAGCAGGAGATGACGAGTCCAAGTTAGATGATGCACATTCGTTAGGGTCTGGTGCTGGGGAAGGCTATGAGCCCATCAGTGACGACGAGCTAGATGAAATTCTGGCAGGGGATGCGGAAAAGAGAGAGGACCAGCAGGAAGAGGAGAAGATGCCAGGTAATGCACTGCAGAGCCCAGAAGAACTGCAGTATGGGGCGAATGTGTCCTTGGAAGAGGTGGGGGGCTCTTAGCTCTTCCCATTAAGAGTGTCACAGTGTGTGCATCTGTATTCACAATCCACATTCCCTGTGAAAGCGCGTCCTAGGGAAGAGAGAATTGTAAGATTTCTTTTCCCGAGTTGAAGATGCATATTATCTCACCAAATCCCAGCTGTTTGCCAGTGTCCAACATGGCAGGTATGTGGTGCAAGACTTCACAACTGTCGTGGACTCAGTCAACTTTTTAAGCAACTTTCAGAAATAGAGAGAGCTGAAGTCTGTTTGAACGTAGTTGATATAGTTCCTTTTCTGAAATCTGTCCACTCCCTGACTGTTGTCCTAGTGTGCTGTGTTCATTGCCAGCTCGCTTGATTGAGTTCTGGGAAGCAGCACCCTTGATCTCAGCAGCACCCTTGATCTCAGGGAGCCAGCCACCTCATGTGCAAGCATTGATTTTAGTTTTTGAGATAGGATCTCTGACTTCAAACCCCCTGTATAACTGAGGCGACCCTCACTCTCCTGCCTGTGCCTCCCCAAACCCCAGGTTACCTGCATGTACCCCATGCCTGCCTTGTCTCATTTTCTTGTTGTTCTAGGTAAGGAGTCACTGGGCATGGCCTGGATCTCTGTAATACTCTTATTTCATGTGACCTTTTATTTCCTAACTTAGAGATGTGATTTGTCACGTCCTCTTCAGCCGATTACCTGCTGTGTGTTACTAGTCACTGTAGCACTCTTTTACATTCAGTCACTTATCTTTTTGTTGGGGTGCACATAAGCTCTGACTGCAGAAACCTTCTCGCCAGCCTCAGGAGGCAGTTTCTTGGTATAAATAAAGTCCTGTTCTTCCATTCTTTAACTTTGTTACAGATCCATTAGATGTGATAGATGTGGACTGGTCTGGACTAATGCCAAAGCATCGGAAAGAGCCGAGAGAGCCCGGGGCTGCACTCTTAAAGTTCACACCCGGAGCCGTGCTACTACGAGTTGGGATTTCTAGAAAGTTGGCCGGTTCTGAGCTCTTTACCAAAGTTAAAGAAACATGTCAACAACTTCTAGAGAAACCCAAAGGTAACTTTACTTTGCCCTAACTGTATAACATGCTGTAACAATTAGTATGCTCTTGGGAAGGATTCCATTTGGTTATCTTATAGAACTTGTGCTCTAGGAACTGTTTTAAGGAGTTATTTATATTATTTCTTAAGTTCAAGAAAAGCTTAATTCTGAAGAAAACATAAGAAAATGAACTTTTTTTTTTTAAAAGATTTATTTTATTTATTATATATAAGTACACTGTAGCTGTCTTCAGATACTCCAGAAGAGGGCATCCGATCTCTTTACAGATGGTTGTGAGCCACCATGTGGTTGCTGGGTATTGAACTCTTGACCTCTGGAACAGCAGTCGGGTGCTCTTAACCACTGAGCCATCTCTCCAGCCCGAAAATGAACTTTTTATATCAAAACTTTTTAAAAAATTTATTTATTTCACTTACATAAGTACACTGTAACTGTTTTCAGACGCACCAGAAGAGGGTATTCGTTCCCATTACAGATGGTTGTGAGCCACCATGTGGTTGCTAGGAATTGAACTCAGGACCTCTGGAAGAAACAGTCAGTGCTCTTAACCACTGAGCCATCTCTCCAACCTCAAACATGTTTTGAAGGCTAAGTGTAAGCAGGAGGCATTGGACTCAATTGCAGCACCACAGAAAAGAGAAAATGCTTTTTAACAGTTCAGGTGTCAGAATACACAGAGCTTTGCTCAGGGCTAAACAAAACAGTTCATGAAGTTGGTAGGTTTTTTCCTAAGCAAATGATGGATGACTTCACAACCCTTTCTCCAGGTAACAAGCAGAGGAATGTATGCAAATACAGAGTCTAGGTTAGGCCTTTAATAAGAATGGTTTCGCTTGGTGGGTAGAGTGGCTGATCTGTAATCCAGAAAACATCCTGCCTGCCACCCCGTCTGTCCATTCCTGTGAGCTGCAGTTGGAGTAGTTATACCACAAGGTCTTTGGACTGCAGTAAGAGCAGGCCAGTGACTACAGGGAAGACACTGAGAGCAGTGCCCGGACTAGAGCAGCATTATGTTTTCATTGTTAGTATTTAGTCAGATATTTCATCCGAATTATTTTTACCTTAGCAAAATTGAACCTTTTAATGTATGGGTACTGGTGGTTTTGTTCTGGTGTTTGTTTTGTAGCTTACTAAAACTTTTGTCAGTGATGCTGGACAGATGCTCAGACGAGGAGAGGGAGAAAGAGTGAAGGCACCATTACTTACCACGTTTATTTTATATCCCTAAAAGGGTTTTTTTGGTTTGTTTGTTTGTTTGTTTGTTTGTTTGGAGAGGAAATTTTTGTTTTAAAAGTTTCATGAGCTCATGTCCTTTTGCCTAGTCCCATAATCAATAAAATTTCTTAATTTTAAGACTACTAAGATTGTAATTGAACATTTTGTAACCTGAAAAGTGACCTGAAGGTTCTTACCACATTCTTTTTACTTTGGTTAGATCTATGACCCTCAGAAAATAACTCCTCTACCCCCAGTTTTTGTCTACATTATCACAGCCTAATTTTTTAATAAAAGTGTGTGTGTGTGTGTACATGTACATGTGTCTATCTGTCTGTGTGTCAACATGTGTGTCAAGGTAAGTGTTTTCTCTTTCCCTTACATGGTTTGATTGAAAGCCACATTACTGTGTTTAACACATTGTCCCAGGTGTTTATGTGACTGAGGCGTCTGGCTAAGAGCCAGCTGTGCTCACACTGGAGGTCCAGAGACCACTGTCTCTGCCGTGACTGCATTTCACTCTTGCTGTAGAACAGTCCTGAGACAGAGGACTGTAAGTGGTATTTACTGCTAGGCCACACACTGAGTTTGACTTAAATGCTCTTGCTTTACCTTTCTCCAAAGTCAGTAGTCAGTGGCCTTATTCTCCCTCTGAAGACTGCTTTTGGCACATTTTAAATCTAAAACAACATCACGCTATTGTTCTTACTAAGATGAACAAGGTACCTGTGTGTTGAAGATCCTTCTATGGGGAACTATTGCTGCTAGCTTTGACAAGTCATTCACTAAGGTTTAGTAAATGAGGAGGTCTTGAAGGATTCAGTTAAGTCAGTGGTGACACTTACCTTTAAGGGAGACTTAATGTATGCTTGTTTTGATTGAAAGATGCAGACAGCCTTTTTGAACATGAACTAGGGGCTCTCAACATGGCTGCTTTACTTCGAAAAGAAGAGCGAGCGAGTCTCCTTAGTGACCTGGGACCATGTTGTAAAGCATTATGTTTCAGACGGGATTCCGCAATCCGGAAGCAGCTTGTGAAGAACGAAAAGGTACCACGCAGTGGTTGGTAGGAATAGTATGTTTCCATCTTAACTGTTTGTGACTTTGCTTTCCTAGTCCCCAGGCACCTAAAGGAAGAACCCACATGGTGCTTGTTGAGTGATAATTGTCATTCCAAACTTCATGCACAGAAAATCTGTTCATTCGTGAAATGTTTGCATGTGAGCAGAGCTCCTTAATGTAAGCAGACAGATCAGTCTGTGTATAGTATTTACTGCAGAGTAACAAAGGTGGTTTGAAGTCAGAAAGAGGAGTTTCTTTTTTTTTTTTTTTTTTATTAACTTGAATATTTCTTATATACATTTCGAGTGTTATTCCCTTTCCGGTTTCCGGCAAACATCCCCCTCCCCCTCCCCTTCCTTATGGGTGTTCCCTCCCCACCTCCCCCATTGCCGCCTCCCCCAACAGTCTAGTTCACTGGGGGTTCAGTCTTAGCAGGACCCAGGGCTTCCCCTTCCACTGGTGCTCTTACTAGGATATTCATTGCTACCTATGAGGGTCAGAGTCCAGGGTCAGTCCATGTATAGTCTTTTAGGTAGTGGCTTAGTCCCTGGAAGCTCTGGTTGCTTGGCATTGTTGTACATATGAGGTCTCAAGCCCCTTCAAGCTCTTCCCATTCTTTCTCTGATTCCTTCAACGGGAGTCCTATTCTCAGTTCAGTGGTTTGCTGCTGGCATTCGCCTCTGTATTTGCTGTATTCTGGCTGTGTCTCTCAGGAGCGAGCTACATGAGGCTCCTGTCGGTCTGCACTTTTTTGCTTCATCCATCTTGTCTAATTGGGTGGCTGTATATGTATGGGCCACATGTGGGCAGGCTCTGAATGGGTGTTCCTTCAGTCTCTGTTTTAATTTTTGCCTCTCTCTTTCCCTGCCAAGGGTATTCTTTTTGTTCCCCTTTTTAAAGAAGGAGTGAAGCATTCACATTTTGATTATCCGTCTTGAGTTTCATTTGTTCTAGGCATCTAGGGTAATTCAAGCATTTGGGCTAATAGCCACTTATCAATGAGTGCATACCATGTATGTTTTTCTGTGATTGGGTTAGCTCACTCAGGATGATATTTTCCAGTTCCAACCATTTGCCTACGAATTTCATAAAGTCGTTGTTTTTGATAGCTGAGTAATATTCCATTGTGTAGATGTACCACATTTTCTGTATCCATTCCTCTGTTGAAGGGCATCTGGGTTCTTTTCCAGCTTCTGGCTATTATAAATAAGGCTGCGGCGAACATAGTGGAGCACGTGTCTTTTTATATGTTGGGGCATCTTTTGGGTATATGCCCAAGAGAGGTATAGCTGGATCCTCAGGCAGTTCAATGTCCAATTTTCTGAGGAACCTCCAGACTGATTTCCAGAATGGTTGTACCAGTCTGCAACCCCACCAACAATGGAGGAGTGTTCCTCTTTCTCCACATCCTCGCCAGCATTTGCTGTCACCTGAGTTTTTGATCTTAGCCATTCTCACTGGTGTGAGGTGAAATCTCAGGGTTGTTTTGATTTGCATTTCCCTGATGACTAAAGATGTTGAACATTTCTTTAGGGTGTTTCTCAGCCATTCGGCATTCCTCAGCTGTGAATTCTTTTGTTTAGCTCTGAACCCCATTTTTTAATAGGTTATTTGTCTCCTCATGGTCTAACTTTTTGAGTTCTTTTGTATATTTTGGATATAAGGCCTCTATCTGTTGTAGGATTGGTAAAGATCTTTTCCCGATCTGTTGGTTGCCGTTTTGTCCTAACCACAGTGTCCTTTGCCTTACAGAAGCTTTGCAGTTTTATGAGATCCCATTTGTCGATTCTTGATCTTAGAGCATAAGCCATTGGTGTTTTGTTCAGGAAATTTTTTCCAGTGCCCATGTGTTCCAGATGCTTCCCTAGTTTTTCTTCTATTAGTTTGAGTGTGTCTGGTTTGATGTGGAGGTCCTTGATCCACTTGGACTTAAGCTTTGTACAGGGTGATAAGCATGGATCGATCTGCATTCTTCTACATGTTGACCTCCAGTTGAACCAGCACCATTTGCTGAAAATGCTATCTTTTTTCCATTGGATGGTTTTGGCTCCTTTGTCAAAAATCAAGTGACCATAGGTGTGTGGGTTCATTTCTGGGTCATCAATTCTATTCCATTGGTCTATCTGTCTGTCTCTGTACCAATACCATGCAGTTTTTATCACTATTGCTCTGTAATACTGCTTGAGTTCAGGGATAGTGATTCCCCCTGAAGTCCTTTTATTGTTGAGGATAGCTTTAGCTATCCTGGGTTTTTGTTATTCCAGATGAATTTGCAAATTGTTCTGTCTAACTTTTAAAGAATTGGATTGGTATTTTGATGGGGATTGCATTGAATCTGTAGATCGCTTTTTGGTAAATGGCCATTTTACTATATTAATCCTGCCAATCCATGAGCATGGGAGATCTTTCCATCTTCTGAGGTCTTCTTCAATTTCTTTCTTCAGTGTCTTGAAGTTCTTATTGTACAGATCTTTTACTTGCTTGGTTAAAGTCACACCGAGGTACTTTTATATTATTTGGGTCTATTATGAAGGGTGTCGTTCCCCTAATTTCTTTTCTCGCTTGTTTCTCTTTTGTGTAGAGGAAGGGAGGAGTTTCTTTAGATATGAGAAGGATCTGGTGAGAGAGTCTTAGGCTTTTTAAAGTTAGAAACTGGGACTGTAGGTGAATGTGGCCGACATGGGCAGTATGACAGAAGAAACTTGGTCCGGTAAAGTTAGAAAAGCACTGACTGAGATTTTACAGGAGTCAATAAGAAAACATTGATTATCTTTCTATAATATTGCTATAAAGAAAAATAGGTTTGAGGAGATTAAATTTATAAAACAAATGATATGAACCCTCTCTAAAGATTAAAATGAACACAGGAGGAATGGGAGACTTTTTAGAAAGTCAAGTCTATGTGGCTAGAGAGCGGCTCAGTGGTTAAGAGCACTCACTGCTTTCCCAGAGGGCTGCGGTTCAGTTCCCAGCACCGTCAGGTGGCTCATAGCCACCTATGTAACTCCAGCTCCAGGGGATCCAGCACCCTCTTCTGGCTTCTGTAGGTTCTTTCACCCTCTCCCTGTTTGTCTCCCCTCCCTTGTTCCCTCCTTCCCTCTCTATCTGTCTCATCTCACTGTCTTCTCCTTCTATTCCCCCTCTTCCTTGTCTGTCTTTCTCATCTGTCTGTCTGTCTATCTTCCCCACATAAAGTCCTGATTAAAAATGGCTTTTGAAGAACAGTCATCATTCTCCTTTGCTATTTCTGTTTCGCATGTCCTTAATATCTCTCATTCTTCTGCCTGGGCACTGTCTCTCCTGGCAGCCTTTCTTAACTCAGCATTTCTCTCCTAAGCATGTATGTAGTCAGTCCTCTTTGTAGTTGGGCACTGATAGCAGTCACCACCATTCTATTATTATTTCCATCTTACATTACACTTGCATCCTTTATGGCTGATTCTAATAAGGAGTGCCAGTATCTTCAGGATACTGCCCACTTTGTATAAAATATATTTTATAGTTCTTGTTGGTTCCTCCCTAATACACTGTTGTGTCCCTCAAATACGGTAGCAACTTAAAAGCCCTGAAAAGTCTCAAAGAGAATTGTTTAGAACCTTGTACCTTGTAATTCAGAGTACAGATAATTAATGGACCATACGACACATCGTGACATTTAATGACTCATTATAAATGTCTTAATTGATCCATCTGCAGAAAGAATTGTGAGTGTTCCGATTTCTCAGTGTTAAAGACGTTGGCAGTAGCTGGACCTGGTGAACTCTGTTGTGTAGCTTGCGAACTCTGCTGAGGGGGAGGTGGGAGGGTCTTGAGCTTGAGACCAGCCGAGGTTACAAACATAGCACAAGCTGAGAGAGGGACAGAACTGAAAACAGTTTAAATGCTCCGAAGCCCCGTGAGAACACTGAGATTGAGCTTTGTGTCACTATAAAAGAGAAGAGGAGAGCAGGGCTGGATTCTTCTCCAGGGACAAAAAGTGGAAAAACCATTAATTACATATTTGACATTGTAACTTTATGGGAAAATTACTTTGAAGTATTTTATGTATAAAGCACCTTAGGAAAAATTAAGAAAAGAAAAGACATAGCTGTTGTAAATGAATTTTAAAATCATTTTAGCATTATAATATTAGAGTAACACAGCAAATAAAAGGAAGGATATAATAGCAGATTAAAAAAATTGGAGATAGAAGGACATTAAAAAATTCATAGTGAAACCAAAAGCTGGGCTTTTTTGTTTGTTTGTATGTTTGGTTTTTTAAAGAAATTAATAGTCTCCCAGCTAAACTAAGAAGACGTTGATGAGCAGTAACGAGAAGAAAAATTTCAATGACATTATGAATGCCATAGGGATAGGAGGATAGTAGGGGCCTGGGTGTGGCTCCATGAGGGAGGGCTTGTCTGGCAAGCTCACGGCTCTGGGTTCAGTCCTCAGCACTGAGCACCAAAACAGAAGAAGAAAAGACAAAGGTTGAGTTTAACGTTCAGTTTAGTAGCAATGAATAGACTGAGTCCTCAAACTACGAAATCTGTGTAAGAATAGAAGACTGAAGTAGCTTTACTCCTGGACATGCATGCTTACAAGTCTGCTGTATATTACAAGAAAAGAAAAAGCCAAGATAACAACAAAACAAATACTGATTCTACACAGTGCTTCCAGAAAGAAAGCAGCAGGGCTCCTTTCTAGCTTATGTCACAGTCCAGCATTGAGAAAACTGCCGTTCATCCCCTCTCGTGTAGACAGTCGTAAAGATCCTACACAATGTTGGGAAATCAAATTAAAAATAAATAAAGTGAACCCTGTATCACAATCAAGTATGGGTTACCCCAGAAATCAAAGACTGGCCAACATTCTAAAATCATTCACTGTGTTCTACATATCAGACTAAAAAGAAAAAAATACATGATCATATCATGTAATAGTTAAGATTACTGTTCTCCAAAAAACTGGTGTACAAATTTAACAAAATTCTAATAAAAATCCAACCAAGATTCTTGTACTTGTAGAGATGAATAAGCTGATTCTAGTGTTTCTGTGGAGCCTGGTCATACCATTTACACACACACACACACAAAGGTAAATAAATAGATGGGAGGATTTATCTACTAATTTCAAGCTATTGTGAAAATATATTTAAAATAATGTAGTTATAGGTAAATAATAGAATTTCAGTTAAGTGGAAGTGAGCAGATTCCACAAGTAAACAGACACAAATGTAACCAGTGAAGAGGGACAAGAGAGCATAAAATAATTTCAGGTTTTAAAACTAATTTTTGTTATGAAATATTCATTTCTCTTCATAAATTGAGACACTGGTTAATAAAAGGAAAAGACAGTGGGAGACAGTACTTATGAATAATCTTCTAAATATCCCAAATATATACAGATATTCTCAAGAATTAACAATAAAAAATAATAGAAAAATTTTCAAAATGGTGAAATATTTAAACAGACATTATGCCAATGTTAATCACATGAGTAGATGTGTATCATCACTAGCCGTTATGGAATATAAATTAAGGCTGCAGTGAAATCCTATTAATTACCAAAAAGAACTAGCCAGCTAAACCTTGACCACACTGGTCCCCACACTGAAACCACGTCCAGGGTCCTTCCTCAGCAGAAAACGAGCCGCAGCACAGCTGACCATTGCTAGTACCCGTCGGCAGAACGCACTCCTGGCATCCGGTGCAGCATGCATGACTCTCAGAGGCATTATGTTGAAGAGAGGAACTAAGATCAGTAGGTTAGGCCTGACCTTATTTCTGTGACTTTTGAGGAACAGTGAGGAACAGAAGACATCAGTGGTTGCCAGGATTAGGGTTATGAATATGAGGTAAATGCTTCATTGAGTAAAAACAATGTCTGTCTACCCTGATTGTTGCCATGTTTCCATGAATCTGTATGTGTATTAAACCTCATAGAATTGTACATAAAAAGTTATTTTATTCTGTTCTATGGCCCAAATGCTGTGAGACTAATAAGGAGTAAAGAATGTATGACTTAGGAAGGAAAAATGAGGACAAAGTGATTCTTTTCTCAGAATTTGCGCCTTGTCAGGCGAAAGCAAGATTGAATACAGGTGTCAGTCAGCAGGGAGAAGCAGAGGCTCAGCGTTCTTCTTCTTCTCTGCATTTCTCACCAGAAATGCAGATTAAATGGAGCTCATTACTTGTTGGGAACTGGGAAGGAGCCCACTATAGTAAGAGCTAAACCGGGTGCCCACTGAAGCTCGTTTGACTGGTCTTGAGCAGGGTCCTAGTTTTGCTCTAACATCCGTGGAGTTGAGAGTCAGTGCTCAGCTGACACTGGGGTCGGGTGGAGCTACCCTGCCTCTCCTCCCCACTGTCACCCAGCTTGTTGCTTGTGTTTCCTCCAAATAGGGAACCGTGAAGCAGGCGTACACCAACACTCCGATGGTAGACAACGAGCTGCTTCGGCTGAGTCTTCGGTTACTTAAGAGGAAGACCACCTGCCACACCCCTGGGCAGGAAAAGACTGAAGATGGGAAATTAGCACCGTGCAGTGGCCAGCAGGAGCTGTGTGTGTCCTAGGCAGAGATTGAGGATGGCCCGTTTGCTCTTTCTTCACAGCAGTGCATAATCTTTCTCAAAGTTTTTTGTTTTGAGACGTTGCTAATTACAGAGACAGAAGAGTCACCGGCCACATCAGATGTGAAGAACTTCAGTCTTCAGAGACACCAGTTTTGGTTCATTTAAGATTTTACATTAATTTTTATACAGTAATTGACTCTCAGGCAAAATAATGTGAAAATGTCTAGATTTAGTAATTTCGTCTGTGTCTTCATTAAAATTGAAGATTTTAAGAAACCAGGTCACCCCTGCTCTTCCAGCCTATGAATACTTCCTATGAAATAAAAGCACTGATTTTTATTCTGGATCACCACGCAGAACTGACCGTAGTCAGAAAGGTGTGTCGCTAGAGGCTGCTGCACGGGCTGCAGTGCCGTGTACAGAGCTCTGAGGTGCGCCGGCCTCTCGAGTGCGCCTGGAGGCAGTCTTCACAAGGAAACCCCAGTGGGTTTGCTTTTTTCTTTTGAAAATTCTAAAATAAATGACTCCATGGGATTTTTTTTTACACATGTACATTGCTACATTATATATTGGAAGTCTTTGGACTTTTGAGTGGGGTTTAATTGTTCATTATCAGAGACTGTGTGCTATTTTATTTTTAATAAATGTACGTTCCCTTTTCTTGTTGTAGATTTTCCTTGCTCTTTATTAATCAGACTCCAGACACTGAGAAACCCGTATCGTTTCATGCTTCACATCTTTTCCTGCGTGTGTACTTCCGTTGGGCATTTGTGTGTGTGAGAGGATACCAGAGGATGCACATCCTACCCGCTAGTAATTCTGGAAGCAAAGCAAGAGCTCACAAACCTGTGATCAGAGTGAAAGCCCTGCCACCTCACCTCAGCTCTGAGTGCCTCCACCCATCCTGTACTATGTGAAATTTACTTTTTACATCTCAGAATAGTTTGTTCTTGTGTGTGTGTTTAGTTCATGAGGTAGACTCTTAGGAGCTGGGATAGTTGACAAACTGAAGAATTGGGCAGACAGTAGTGCTGGGTGATTAATATAGAGGAGATGTTCTGAGTCGCTCCTGGCTTTTCATGGGGCTCTTTTAAAGCCCTGAGCCTGTGTTACTTCTCTCTGGCCTAGTATCCCATCTCTGGAGATCGCATGGAGACACTGGGGCAGTGTGCTTGTTCATCTTGTTCTGGCAATAGCATGTCTTCCCGGTGAGAAATCCAGTCCGAGCCCTTTACTAATCACACAGCTGGCTGGGGTTGATGCCCAGGTAAGAGTCAGCTAGATGCTTCTGCTAGCTTGTATACCTTAGGCTTATGCGTTTTATACACATAGTCATCTTTAAATCTCTGTTAGATCCTGGCCCCAGGTTACTCTTTGAACAAATTAAACAGAGGCAGGAGACTACAAGCCTGGCTACTTGGGCAGATGAGAGATTTACACAGCAAAGATAGTGCTGGAATTTTTCTTAAGCACACCAGTGTTACCCAGGTTCATCTTGCCCATCTGGTAGGACTACGCTTTTCTCAAGAGAGAACTGAGGGCTTTATGGCTCAGTACTTAACATTCGCTGTGGCCCTGTGACACCCCCTGAACTGCCTGGTCCAGGCGTATTCTTTGAGGAAGGGCCTGATGGCTGGTCCACCCTGATGAGCAAACATTTATCTTCTCACATCCTGGTGTGAGGTCATCTCTAACAGGCTACTTAACTAACAGACTACTTAACTTTGGGATACTTTGGAGAACTGCCTGGTCCAGGCGTATTCTTTGAGGAAGGGCCGATGGCTGGTCCACCCTGGTGAGCAAACATTTATATTCTCACATCCTGGTGTGTGCTCATCTCTAACAGGCTACTTAACTAACAGACTACTTAACTAGCAAGCTACTTAACTAACAGACTACTTAATTTTGGGATACTTTGCAGGCAGCATTTCCTTAGCTGAATTCTCCTTTGTATAATTTAATATCTCCTAAGCAGAACCACTAGTTAATCTTTTACAACATCAATTCTATTACATTGAGTTTCTTCTAAATCAGTCGCAAGAAATATTTATATGTGGGATATCCACACAGCAAAGGAAGTAGTCTTATTTTCAAAGTAGCTTTGGAAACATTTGTAGGAAATATAACCAGAGGAGAAAGGGGAAAAATAAGTAAATCCTCAGGTGTCATTTTCTCTTTCCAAATGCTGTAAATAAAAAGAATAGAACAGAAAGTTACAACCTCAGGGCGCATGCCAGCAGGAAATCACTTTCTGACTGTAGTAGGTAACATCAGTATCTGCCTCGTTGAGGTTTAAAGTCCAAGAGAAATAATTTAGTTTAAAGAAATTTCAAGTCCTAGAACTAATAGCTCCCAGAATTGTGAAACATGACAAAAAACACATGGTTTTTCTACTAATGCCTGGGAGGCTAAATCAGGCGGGATTCTGTAAGGTCAAGGCCAGCCTGGCACTCACAGCAAACCTCAAGACAGCCAGAGCTACAATGTCTCATATATATATCCAGAAACTAGGTGGCCAAATCTGTCTGTCTGTTAGGTAGCAGAGGAAAGCTTTAGGACCGTTCATTTTTACATGAGACCACCATTTCCACAGCTTCACGTTCCCAGTTGGAAAAGACTATTCAGTGTTGTTTCCAAACTCATCACACAGTTAAAATGCTACCCATGCCCTATTGGGTCTCTAGTTGGCTCTAGATCGCATACCTAGGCGACACCTTTTAATCTGTAAGTATGGACTTGTACTTAAAGCTCTCACAAGCTTGTTCATTTGCTATAATGGTGCCTCTCAGTCCTAGCTGCTGGTTAGAGAAAAGGGGCAGAAGTGCATCTGCAGTGCAAGATAAGTAAGAGCCAAATGGTCAAATAACTGAATTGGAATTTCCACAGGTGCCTAACCTCCATCAACAAGAATTTGTGAGTGTGCCTAAGCAGTAGCGTATGCTGAAAGGCCTGGCTACTGAACACATGATCTCCCCATCCTGACCACTGAAATTCAGATGGTGCCCATCCTACCTCATAGCCACATTAGGAATTTGTGATTTGTCCTTATCTGTGCAACTTGAAGACCGCAGTACATCCCACCCGGTTCCTTACGTTCAGTTGAGTGAAGATGCTGCTATTCAGTGATCACTGACGGTGCTTTAGAACCTCTGGAACGAGCTGCCCACAGAACCTTTATTTTAAAGGTAGGTGAATGGGCTTGGAGCGATGGATCAGGCCATTAGTAAATAGTACTTGCTGTTCTTCCCAGCAGTCACATATGGGGGCTCGCATCAACCTAGAGCTCCAGCCTCTTGGGAATCTGATGCCTTTGGTCTCCACATGCACCTGTACTCATGTGTAGACATATGCACACATCATTTAATAAAATAAATCTTTAAAGGCATGCGGTGCTGGGAATATAGCTCATAGGTAGAGCACTTGCTTAGTGGCTTGGGGTTGAACCCCAGCTCAGAGGAGAAAACATCAATTTCTCTTTCAAAAGTTTTCCTTTTTTCACTAATTCTTTTGCATTTTCCATATGAGTATTTTGGACACAGTGTTATACTGTATTCTGAAGGTGACATAAGTTTGTGTTTAGTAACTTTCTGTATAGATCTAGACAAAGTTTCTCAGCTATAGTGTTCCTTTTTCAGTCACCTATCATATTGTGTTGGTATAATGCCGTGAAAGTCATTGTGTCGGTATCACTGTTGTGAGTTTGTCAGCTTCAGTGGCTTAGGCGAAATGGGATGTAAGCAGACTTACATTGCAGTAGTTAGAAGAAAATTCTGAGCAGGGAAATGGATGTTAGCATAGAGACTGTGGGTAGGGTGGGTATTGTCGTAGGTTGCCAGGCAAGGGCTTGTAAATGACATGAAGACTTGAAAACTGCAGGGCCAGCAGGGCAGACAGGAGGGAGCATTTTGGGCTGAGGGACTGGAAAGACTGGGGTGTGAGGACATCTGGACTAGAACACCTTGCTTGGCAACGTGATGGATGCTAACTGGTACTGCTCGGCACCGGGATGGGCAGTGATGCTCTGACAGGTCTGAAACCATGCTGTTCTGGAACTTGCTATAATGAAGGTATGGGTGCTGACTGATACAGTAGCCTCATGTGGATGCGATCAACACTGAAAGAGCCTGTAATAGGATCCAAGGTTCTGCCTTTTTGTTTGACTTAAAGTAGTCACACGTGGCTCGTTGCTGCTATCTGGAACAGAATGTGGCCACTTTCTCCAAAGCCTTTGTAAACTTATTACTGTTGGGGTAATTATTCCTTATGACAAGTGATGTTGCGATTTACCACAGTAAGGCTTTTAGTTAAGTTCCTAAATTTAGGCCCAGTGCTACTGAAAGAGAACGGAAGATTGGTGAATAGATAACTGGTCTTACAGTGTGTGGACTGGGAGAGCACAGCATGGGATAGTGGGTGAGGAGACTCGGGCATGTTCTAAAGGGCAAGTAGGAGAGAAATGGGAACATGACCGGGTAGCGTGGGTCAAACCATGGATAGCTGGGCGTGGTAGTCCCAGAACTCAGCAAGTAGTTCTAAGCCAGCCTGGTATACATAGCAAGTTCTAAGACAGCCAAGGCTACATAGTGACAATCTGTCTCCAAAAATTTTTAATGAAACAGAGTAGTCATAAGTTAGATTACATGATAATATATTTAAGTATTACAGTTAAACCTAGTAATTATTAAATGCAGAAAAGTAACTCCGTGTTACTTATAAGACATGAGAACAAATGTTTGAAAGTAACTGCAAGGGGCCGGAGAGATGGCTCAGTGGTTAGGAGCACTGACTGCTCCTCCAGAGGTCCTGAGTTCAAATCCCAGCAACCACATGGTGGCTCACAACCATCTGTAATGAGACCTGATGCCCTCTTTTTGTGTGTCTGAAGACTACAGTGTACTCATATATAATAAATAAATAAATCTTACCAAAAAAAAAAGAAGAGAAAGTAACTGCAGGAAAAAAATTCTGTAGAATAAAGTAAGACTGCTAATATTAATTATAATATATTGAAGAAGAAATCACTAATATTAACTGTGTCTATTTTCTATATGTTGCCATGGTGATTGCTATAAGTGCTGGTTTCCAGTTCTATCATTTCTTCCACATTTGTCAGAATTCTAACTTTAGCAGCTCTCCTTACCCATCAGTCTCTTCATTCTTAACAGTATGAACTCACGGGCTTCTGTTTCCTTTTATGGGTTATAGTGCACTACTACTTGTCTCTACCCAGGTCTTGTATTTACCCAGGTCTTGGATGCTAACTCTACTTAGTGTATGTTTGACAATACTAACATTTAGTGTTGCTCTGGAGTCTGTGTCTCTTATGTATGCTAGCTTTAGGCTTAGTCATCCTTACTTACAAAATAAAGTTTACAAAGTTGTTTGTAGGAAAAATTCACCCTCAAACCCAGAGACAAGTCTTGTTTGCTTCTGCCAGATTCTGAATGTCACTGTCACACCGGGGACATTCTATCTGAGTTTTAGGAACAGGTTGTCTGGGTCTCCCTGTGACCTAGCTTGGGCTATAGATTATGTTTGGGTACTTGTTGCACACCATCATTCCACCAATCCAAAGGGCAAGGACTTACCAGTGGCCATACCTCGAACCTTCTGGGCCTGTGTTTCTGCTTTCCCTAAGAACATTCCAACTTCTGATTAGCTCCTCCATTGCCCTTTCAGATTTTCAGATTATGTGTAGGTAAAACCAGCCCCAGAAGCCGGGTTCACTTTGGATTTCTAGCTCCTCTAGAATTCTTATACAGGAACCTCGCACCCCACCCCTCACTATCTTACTGGCTTCCGGTATCCAAGCAGGGTTTTCTAGGTGAGTGATATCTCAACCTTCCCGTATTCCTGCTGTGAGGACTGTTCTCAAGCCTCTGACCCAAGGACAACCTCACTCTCCACTCCTTTATTTCACTCTCTATGTCTCTCGTTGCATTGCACACTGTGTGTTTTTCTGTAGCCTTTGAGCTTCTTTCCTTTTTGTTTAATTTTGTAGTCTTTTTCTATCCATCAGCTGGTGCTTTTCTGAATTAAATGACATTGAATGATTTTGCAGTACTGTGGCTTGGAGCAAATCTGGCAGATGGTTACCTTCTATACCTCATGGTTATACCATCTCAGCTGACGCCTCAGAGACATGCTGCCATAGTGTGGCCCCTGCTTTGTGCAGCCTTGCCTCCTTCCCTGTCTGAACCAGCCCAAGTCCAGGAAGGCTTACGTGGCCAATCTTGTATCTCTGCCCTTAACCGTTCCAGACAAAGAGCGTTGGCAGCCATTTTGACTGTCTTGCCGTGTGAAGACTGTATTTGTCTTATAGGGTCACTAGAAATAGAGCTTTGTTTGAGCAGCATGTTCCTCCTGTAGTCCTTGCCCTGCTAAATGTGATGCGGTGGTCACAGGGAGCTCCCCTCCCCGACACAGTCCTCTCAGCATGCATGGTCTTAAATACCCATGGTGGATTATTGGGGTTATTAGTGTAGATTAAAGAAACAAAAGTTGGGCTGTATCTTTTATATTTCTGGTAGGTTGTAGGAATCATTTGTCACAATTTTATCACATGGCCACCTCTAAAAGCAAAGGAGGCTGGGAAATTCAGTGTCATTTTTGTCTGGCCCCTTATGTTCAAAATGCCCAGAGGAAGCGAGAGTTGGTTATGGGCATTAGGTTTGCCAACCAACCATCTCTTCAGCAATTTCAGTAACATGGAACACTGGTGCCAGTTCAGGGCTGGGGATGCCAACTTTATGATACTCAAGAGAAGTCCTGAATTATGTTGTCCCTTCTTCAAATTACACTTCCAACACAGCTTTGCATCTTTCTATGTCTATACTCAAGAATTGCCTTTAAAATGCCATGTTGCGATCTATCGGCAATTGGTTAAACCACAGAAGGTCATTCTTGCATAGTTGGCAGCTTAACGTACCCTTCAGTTTATCCAGGATGTCTATTGGCACCAGCACTCAGGAGGTGGGAGCTACGTCTTATTTCTGATTGCTAAAATGTGATACTCAAGAGAAGTGTGTGAAAATAACTGACTTAAAAATGCATTCAAGTGGCTAACAAAATAGTACAAAAGCATAGTTAACACAAGACCCTAGATCTCACTTTGTTTTGTTGGGATAGGGTTTTCACTGTGGCAGCTCTAGTTGGCTTGAAACTCATGGCAGTCCCCCTGCCTCTGCCTCCTTAGTTCTAGCATTATCATCACAACCAACTCTGAATGCCCTTTCATGTAGACCACTTGACCACTTAATCTCAGCTCCATCTCCTTCGTGTGTTATCAGTATTGTCACCAGAACGCTGCGTAAACTGTCCCTCTGAGCATCACTTAATCCACAAAGAAGGGGCTATTCAAACTCAGTCTTGCCCCAAATGGACCTTCTCCCCGCATCCCCTTCCCATCATGCCCTCATTCTTCTCACACTGTCTGTATCTTCCTAACTCAATGTGTGGCCATCCGAGCTCTCCTGTTCGCCCTGAGCATCATCACCATAGCCATACGGGTACAGTGGCAGATTCTACATGGATGTGGGCTGCTGCTTTCCCTGTCTTGATCACTGTCTGCTGCTCACAATCGCCCTAGTTACCCTTTCCCTATTTGTACTTGTTCTTCAGCTGCATCGAATGCCAATTCTGCAAACTAACTCTGTGCATCCTGTTCTCGCCACACTATTTTCTTCTATTATAGCACATATTTAACAGTACATTATGTTACTGTCATCTGTGGTGACGTGCTTCTATATTTAGACACTAGGTGCTTATCTTGCAAACTATTGTTAATATACCAGCTTCGTCTGTTTTTAGAGACAGGGTCTCCTGTGTCCCAGGTTGACCTCAAACTCATACATAGTTGAGGGTTACCTTCCAGTCCTGCCTCTATCTCCCACATGTTGAGATTGAAGGTATGTGCCACCATTGTTGTGCTTAAGTAGCGCTGGGTGATGGACTTGTATATGACTTTATACAGTAAACAAGCATTCTACAAACTGAGCTACATCCCCAGCCTCACAATGTCCACTTTCGAAGCATTGATTTGCTCAATCATCAGACAATTCATGAATGAGCAGCTCCAGTGGGAAGTGGCTGAGACCTCCATGAGAGCTGCTCGCGGGATGGTTTGACAGAGCAAGCTCAGAAGCACGGCAGATAAGGCATTTGCTGGTGTGGGCCGGAGACAGTGCCTTATTGGACTGTCTGTGTGGAAGTTCAGTTGTCCAAGTGGCCACTTAGGAATGAGTGAGCCGAAGTCTCATTTCCTTTTAAATCCGGAGTTTCATTTCGGTTTGCGTACATAAGAACTATTATGTAGAGAAAATGGAAAATGTGATGAGTGGGCTCCTGGAAAGGGGCAGACACATAATTACCCTTCTGAATTAGTGTCATTAAGCAGAACGGTCTCAGGCCTGTGATCTGACGTTGGAAAGGAACAGTGCCACACAATATGCTAAAAACAGAATGATAGGGTCTTAAAAGGGAGAGGGGCTTTCCTTAAGGCCTGGAGAGAAGCTGTATGATGAGATGGCTTAATTTAAAGTAAAAGTAATAGAATACCTATCAAGAACAGGATAATGGGGGAGGGGGAGCCTCAAGAGAAAGCCTCTGACACAATGTTTCTTACCTTGTGACCATAGGAAGACACAGACACGTACTTTACAATTCATAACAGTAGCGAAATTACAGCTAGGAAGTAGCAACGAAAATAATCTTAGGCTTGGGAGTCACCAGAGGAACTGTATTAAAGGGCCCACAGCATTCAGAAGACTGAGAACTCTAAAACAAAGGAAAACCCCTGGCTTTTCTGTCCTTCCGGTTGGGTAGTGGGAGTTCTGCATCCTGTGGTTTGTCTGGGCTAGCTTCTGTGACAGAGGATGGAGGAGCACACCGCCACCTCCTGTGTAGTACTTACTCAACTGTCACATGCGTCAGGAGCCATTCGAAGCAGTAGTAAGCTCCGTCAGAGTTGATGCCGCAGCCAACCAACTGCCCAGAAACGTTCTGCATCGCAGATAGAGTGAGTCCAAAGATGCAGCTTTAGCTAACAAACCTGTTCTCCACCCCTGGGCAGCTGGTAGAGAGGGCATTGCCTAATTAATCTTCATAGTGTGCTAATGACAATCCTAAGTGGGTTCAGCCTTGAATCTGAGTGTTCACACAGTGAGAATTCTCCTACAGGGCAAATGTACTCAGCTCTCCTCTTAAACTTACCCACCTGGCCAAGAGGCCCCTTTAGTTATTTTGAAGTATAAAAGGTTAACGCGTGACTGTGAGTAGTGTGATGGCATTTCTAGTGGCCACGCGTGAGATGCTACTACAGACCTCTTGATTCCTGTGGACTAGAGTCTTACATTATAGTGCTCACACTGATACTGCGTTTTAGTTCCCACCAGGACTCCTCGGGTGCAGCAGATATTAAATTGTAGCAGTCATCCTAAGAAGCAGACAGTGGCAAGGGTGGAGAGAGAAGGAAATGTGGGAGTACAGTTTATCCACGTTGGCTTTCATGGGCTCTGTGGGGAGATGAGAACCCAGATCTCATTAGTCAAGTACTTCACGGATGCTGGTACCTGACGTCAGTGCAAAGCACACTTGCCATGAGTATGCTATGTCAGAAAGAACTCGAATACGATTGTCTCTCCACAGTGTCAGGACAGTTAGGGCTCCAGCTTTTATGCTGGCTTGACTGATGTTCATCTTCCACTGAGAAAATAAGATTACATGAAGGTTTAATAGACACGGAGCCAAAGGAAATTATAAAACAAGACCCTAAATATGTTGGTAGGAAGGACAGGTCAGCAGGTAACACTAAAGTGGGGGCCTAGATGACATTGTTAACTTCAGGGTTGGTCGAGGTTAATGACTGCTCATCCTTCCAAAGGTTTTACCTAACAGTTCAATGTGTTCTCAGGGAGGGCAGGGTCGTTTTTGCCAGTTAGTTTTAAAGAGTAAAGACTTTAAAAATGGATTCATGTGAAAGGAAACTCAAGGACAGTTTCGCTAAGGTTTGAGAGAAAAACAGCAGCACAGGCAAATGGAGACCCCAGAAGCTGCCAGAAGGAAGGAGATGGAGAAGAGGACTCATGTTTAAGTTTACATTCAGGAAAGCAGGTAGACTTGGCAAGCCTGTGAACAGCCACGTGAGGTAGAGGTCCAATCTTCAGAGGATGTGAAAATGCCCAGAGTGTAAGGCACACAGGTTTAGGAAGCTGGTTGGTATCCAAAAGGTGAGACAGAAAGAAGGGCAAGGAAAAGTTGTTCTAGTTACAATACAGCGTGTGGATAGGCTTAGCCATGAGAATCTATAAGCAACCACATCGAGGGAGGGGCATCTAGGGTATGCCATTTCACTAACTCTTAAAGGGACAGTACTGTTTGCAGAATTACAATCTTTTGAGCTATTTAAAATGTAATGTCACCAATCAGAGCAGGGGTATGATTCAGATCTTATTCCTTTGACCAAAAACCATGTAATAGAAAAGGCAAAAAAAAAAAAAGAGAGAGAGAGAGAGAGATATTAATAAATGTATGAAAAATAGAGACTTTACCAAGAGGAAGTGGTCTTCCCTTAAGGGGCTTAACCAAGGACTGCCCTCCTCCATTTTATTTTGGTATGATGTCCTTCCTTTTATATGGTATTTCAAGGAGGACATTTGTGTGACTTTCTCTTCCATATAATTAATATGTTACCAGGGACCTGAGAGGTATGACCCAAGGCTGATTGGGAGTCAGAGAAGTGTCCACACTCAGTAACCTTGTTCATATGTGACTAGCTACCTCATAAAAGACCTTAGATCAGATAGAGAAAGTGGGTGCTAAATGTTATAAAGGGGCTAAAGGATTTGAATATTGCAAGGCTCTACACTCCAGCTGTTTTCCCACCTACTTAGCAGGTACTTAGCGGGTTCCAACTCTGCTTAGCTTGCAGGTCAGATCAGATGTATTCAGTATGGGATAGCCTCAGACCGCAGTCATGACACATGCTTGTCAGTCAGTCAGCCTAGAATAGAATCCTTAACTTTGGTATGGTTTCTTCTAGAAGCTTCAGTGTACACTAATTATAGAGTGTGTGCTGTTTCCTTCCCTTGTGGATTTAAGGTGGAACAAACATACACAGGTTTCTATCTCTAGGCTATACATGCAGACATTTCATTGTACTGCCTGAAAACAAAAGGTGGGTCTTTGACTCTTTGAAAATAAGTCTCCAGTTCTTTCCATTGCGTGCAGACGTAGGACAGAGGCTTTTGTTTAGAGGGCAGACTGATAATTGCTGGCCATCAACACTACTTTCATTTCTTTCATACCAACACTTCGAAACCCATCTTTCTGTCTTTCTACGTGGGAAGAGAAAACATTGGTTTATGATACAAAGGATGGGTGGGAGGCATCTCCTTGATCCTGAATGTGTTTTGAACGTATAAACTGAAAGTCACTTCAATTATGAAAATGTTTTTCCCTGCTGTTGGTGTTTAATGTTGAGTGTTTTTTTTTTTTTTTTTTTTTTGTATTTTCTCTGTGGAACAGCTTAAATACTGAGACTCGGAATAAACCTGCTGAGTGTAAGTCATAAGTGATTTCAAAGACACTAACAACAGGTTCCTAAAATACAGGGCAGTAGCTGGGAAGTGTTTGAAGTAGGGCATCCCTAGTTAGAGGTTCGTTGGTGATTTCTGACTTGTCAGGCTTGAGTTCTGTTCCAGTGCATGGAGTGAGTAACCCTAAGCTTATGTGGGAACCCAGCACAGCAGAGCAGTCAGTCCAGTAGACTTCCAATTAGTAGTTTCCACAGACCCCAATAATCCTCCATTGACTTAACCTGACTGAACCCAGTCTGGTTCCCATGTCCCCAGTCTGCCCTCCTCATCCCATTCCATTTCTCCTCCCTTGTCTCCAAGAGGATGACCCCACCCCACCAGACCTTCCACTCCCTGGGGCCTCCAGTCTCTTGAGGGTTAGGTGCACCTTCTCTGACTGAACCCAGACCTGGCAGTCCTCTGCTGTATATGTATTGGAGACCTCATATCAGCTGGTGTATGCTGCCTGGTTGCTGGCTCAGTGCCTGAGAGATCTCAGGGGTCCAGGTTAGTTGAGATTGCTGGTCTTCCTATGAGGTTACCCTCCTCAGCATCTTCCAGCCTCGCCCTAATTCAACCACAGGTGTCCACACTTTCAGTCCATTGGTTGGGGTTAAGTATCTGCATCTGACTCTTTCAGCTGCTTGTTGGGCCTCTCAGAGGGCAGCCATGCTAGGCCCCTGTCTCTAAGCATACCATAGCATCAGTAACAGTGTCAGGCCTTGGAGCCTCCCCTGAGCTGGAGCCCACTTTGGGCCTGTCACTGGACCTCCTTTCCCTCAGGCTCTTCTCCATCTCCACCCCTGCAGTCTTCTAGACAGGAACAATTCTGGGTCAGAGGTTTTGACTGTGGGATGGCAACCCCATCCCTCACTTGATGCTCTGCCTTTCTACTGGAGGTGGACTCTCTAAGTCCCCCCTCCCCACTATAGAGCACTGCATCTAAGGTCCCTCCCTTTGAGTCCCGAGAGTCTCTCACCCCAGGTCTCTGGTACATTCTAGAGGGCCCCCCACCACCGACCTCCTGAGGTTGCCTGTTTCCTTCTTTCAGCTGGGCCTCAGGGCTTCAGTCCTGTTCTCCCCCCTTACCTGATCATGTTCCCCCTTCCCTGCCCTGTCCCCTCTCCCACCCAGATCCCTCCCTCCTTCTGTCCTCCCCATTACTGCTTTCTTCTCCCTCCCAAGTAGGATCGAGGCATCCTCACTAGGGCCCTTCAGCTTATTAACCTTCTTGAGTTCTGTGGAGTATATCCTGGGCATTCTGTACATTTCTGGGCTGATATCCACCTATTAGTGAGTACATACCATGCATGTCATTTTACCTCACTCAGGATGATATTTTCTAGTCCCATGCATTTGCTTGAAAAACTCATGATGCCCTCATTTTTAATGCCCCTGCTTCTTAACTTACTGCTGAGCACGAACATAAACCATCCCTTTCTGCAGTAGTCCACTCCTGAGAGCCAGCAGAGTGCAGAGTAAATTCTCTGATCAACTCGCCCATCTCACTACCTGCTGTCTGAGGCCCCACATCTGTCCTTCCCAGCCTAAAAAACAAACAAACAGACAAACAAACAGAAACCACCCCTTTCTCTGCAGGGCCTGTGAGGCATGTACAGTTGGAAAATGAGGGTACCTAGCTCAGCCCCAGAGATGGGGTGAGAAAGTGAGGTGCTTCCTTGACTTAAGGAAGCACAGATTCATGGGGTAGAGAAGTCCCAGAATGCACGCGTGTATTGAGAGAGAGAGAGCCAAAAATCAGAACCATCAACTTAATTTTCACTTCCAGCACTCCCCAAGTAGAACATTTACCGTCATGTTCTCCTAAGGAAGCTGTTACCAGCCTGTTTTCTCATGAAAAAAAAAAAAATGCTAGAAACAACAAAGAGATTTTCCCACGGCTACACAGCTGTGCCTGGCGCTGCCTGAAGGTGGCTTGGGTGTGTGGCATGGTCTCTTCAGAGGGAAATTGGCATTGGAAAAGGAAATCAGCTGTGTAAAGCCATCACCCAGGCTTGAGTTTCGTCTTCTGTCCCCTTTTTAGGGTTCCAATCACATTTTGATTTCTCAGCCGCCAGCCTGGGGCATTGTTTGAAGACTCTGGAGCCTTTAGGAAATGAAGTCTGACTGGGAAAAATGGGTCAGCGAGTTCACATTGTTGAAGATTATATCTGGGCCTGGTTCCAGTCTAGGCATCTCCACTTCTTTATATTTCAAGACATATGGAGCCTCTCTGTCACATGCTCCTAACACCATGAACTCCACCACGCCACTGCCACCGTGATGGAGAAACATTTCAAAACGGATAGATCCAGATACAGAGTATAAGAATATCTTTTTTTAGTCAGCCTAATAAGGGACCAGACTTCCTGACCATCTTCCCTCTCATTTGCCCCAACAAGGCAATCACATCAAATTATAAAACCAAGTTCTTACCAACAGGACAAGATACTGTCACCACTTTCTTCAGGGACAAAAGATGGGCCAGGAAGGAGTGTGCTTTGGTTCTGGTATAGCCTTTCTACAAAAAGAAGTCACCCTGCCAAATGACTTCGGTTCTCTGTGTATGTCACCAGTGTTGTTCTTTCCCCTGCAGTACCTCACACCCATAGGCACCCAAGACTATGCCAGATGCTGAGGGTAAAATGGTGAACATAAACTCCCTGTCCATGTATGGTTTACAGTCTATGTTACCAGGCATCAAGCTCCTCCGTCAAAGATTCACAGTAAGTACTGTGAAGACAGCTGAAGCAGTTTAAAAGAGCAGAGGTTTTGTTTAGGATAAAGCAGGAGCCTCTCTGAGGAACCGAGGTTTTAATGTAACTAAGTTAGATAACTTAGTAAAATCTTACCTGAATGGAGTCAGATTGATTTCTAAAACGTTTTAACTCAGCATTTTAAAAAAAAAAAAAAAGGGCTTCCTATTTTCTAGTATTTTTAATGATCATTACATTCATGTCTTCCCCATGACCTATTCAGCCCTTTCTCCAACCCCTTCTTGCTTAGTTACTTTTCTATTGCTGCGAGGAGACAGCATGTGCAAGCCAACTCTTGTAAAAGAAAACAGTTACAGAGGCTCACCGTTCCAGGAGCTTAGAATCCATGATCACTGGGACAGCATAGAGGAAGGTGTGCAGGCGTGGTGCTGGAGCAGTAGCTAAGAGCTTACATCCAGCTCCATAAGGTGGAGGCAGAGAAAGAGATAACTAGGCCTGATGTGAGCTTATGAAACCCAACCCCAGTGACACACCTCCTCCAGTTCCACAAACTGGGAATCAAATATTCAGATATATAATATATGAGTCTATGGGGGACCATTCTCATCCAAACCTCCACAGTGGGAAGTGATACTTAAGAGACTATTGTATTGATTCTAGGCCCTTTATATGAACAGAAAAAGATACTGAGTTCATATCAAGAATATTTAATTCAAAACCACAAAGTTTTCGATAATCTCTCCTGTCTTGCACCGTCTTCTCTCCCCTATATTTAAAATTCTGTTCCCCACTGCTGGAGAGATGGTTTAGTCTGTAAAGTGTTCGTTATGCAAGCACGAAGGTCAAGCTCAACCTCCATATATAAAACCAGGAGTGGCGGTGGTCCTTCAACCCCAATGCTACAGATAGTCATCCGAGGATCCCTGGGACTTGCTAGGAGGCGATCTAGCCAATCAGGGAGCTCCAGGCTCTGTCTCAAAAATAAGATGGAGAGAGGTTTACAAAGACACCTGACATTAACCTGTGGTCTTAATATGTATGTTCATGAACACTGGCATGGCCACACACATGCATGCATGCACACACACACACGCGTGCGCGCGCGCGCGCACACACACACACACACACACACACACACACACACACACACACATGTCCATCAGAACCACATGATTTCCTTGCTTTAAGACAGCACACACAAACATAGAGTGATGATATTAATCTGGCGTAGCAGGATTACTTAAAACAATTTGAAAATTTAAAAACATATCTAAATCTCTTTGTTTTATGTTAGAAGTAGACCTTATTTTTGCTTGGCTGGACAGTCTGAAGTTCTATTTAGTTTTATGGGTCAGGTAAGCCCACTCATTTCTAGTGATGCGATTGATATATTCTGCTCCATATTCTTTTACGGTGGCTCCCGGTTTATGTGCTTCTCTCACATATATCTTTTGTGGGTAAAGGTTTATAGGTTGAAGGCTGGAGAGAAGGCTCAGTAGTTAAGTACATTTGCTGCTTGACCTGGACCAGCAGGCCATTCTTCAGGGACAGGTTCCTGAGAAGAAGCCAGGGGATGAGAGTGCCCCTCCTCTTCCTGGGTACCTCTACATACACTATTCAAAACAATACCATTGTCCTCACAAGGCTTTCCTACTTCCCACATGTTCACCACCTTCTCTCTTCATGTTTCAGCAGTTGACCTGTGTGCTGCTTATTTAATGTCAACTTGACACAAGGTAGAGACTTCGAGAGGAGGGAGCCTCAGCTGAGAAAGCCTGTAAGGCATTTTCTTATTTAGTAATCGATGCAGGAAGGCCAACCCATTGTAATGGAGCCATCCCTAAACTAGTGGTCCTGGGTTCTATAAGAAAGCAGGCTGAGCAAGCCATGAGGAGCAAGCCAGTAAGTAGTGTCCGTCCATGGCCTCTGCATCAGCTCCTGCCTCCAGGTTCCTGCTGTGTTTGAGTTCCTGCATTGGCTTCCCTCAGTGGACTGTGACTTGGGATATATAAGTCAAACGAACACATTTCCTCTCCACATTTCTTTTGGTCATAGTTCTTTGTCACAACAATAATAACCCTAACTAAGTCAGCCTGTGTACACGTTGTCAGCAATATAAAATCACTATCCTGTCTCCCACATTTCCACCAAGTAAGGTCCTTAAGTAATATATACTGTCCCTCATGAGTCCTTGTGCCCATATCCCAGTGATCTTTCTGATTGTTTAAAGCATGTTCTCAAATCATTTCCTTAGGAAGAGTCCATGGAAACAGTATTCTTAAATTCTAATGTGTTCATAAAAGAGGGGGACTCTGACCTCCAAGGTCACTTAGTGCGGGAAGATAGTCCTGGCCCACGTTTCTACTCTGTATGTGTTTTCCATTTCTTGCCCCTTCCTTACCTCTGCTACAATACATGGCTGCACAAAGTCTGATGGTGGGCTTGGTTCTTTCACTTTTGCTCTCTGTCCAGTGCATAGTTTGGTACAAGATGCTGGTTTGGTGAGTCTGAGATGCTGGAGCTCCATGACATTCCTCTGGACTAGAGCTGTGCGAGGGAGGCCATTTAACCTTTCCATACACCCAGTGAAAGAGATCAGACACCACGTAGGATTATTACCTGACTTTAGCTAAACACTGTAGAAAGGACCCTCACCTTTCAAATTAACACATGTAAGAAGTGTTTGAGTTGTTCGGGAGTGAGGGAGACAAAAAAAAAAAAATCAGAATTTCAGGGTCCATGTGATACAGTGACTTGCTTTTTAGCAACTAATGACTCATGTCTTAGTACCTTTTTATACTGCTTTTGGGACCGTAAATAACTGCAAATAGGGAGGGGATATGACAAACTCTGCTGTCGATTTTCACAGTGTGTTTTTACTACACCTTTTGCTTTTACTACTTCTAAACCTGGCCCTTTTCCATACCCAGGAGGGACATCACAATTCACCAGGATTTTTTCAAGATTTATTTATTGTATGAATGTGAGTACACTGTTGCTCTAAGGACACTTCAGAAGAGGGCATCGGATCTCATTACAGATGTTTATGAGCGGTTAGGAGCCGCCATGCGGTTGCTGGGAATTGAACTCAGAACCACTGGAAGAGCAGTCAGTGTTCTTAACTGCTGAGCCATCTCTCTAGCCCCAAGATTTTTTTTTTAATAATGCGGATCAAATGATCAATACTTGACCAGCCTTATCAATTCTTTGGACAGACCCATTAACTAATGAAGATGTCCTGTTAGCTTGAAGAGCGGCCAGCTCATCAAGTGTGTTTACTTGATTCTTTCTCCTGGGTTTTCACACCAGCTCTGGAAGCTTCTCATCAAAGTGCTCAGATGGATGTTCCCTGAGGACAAAGAATGAGAATAACCCCCCAAAAATGGTCTTTCAATTCACCTTGCCTGAATAAATAAATAAATAAATAAATAAATAAATAAATAAATAAATACCCAGATCTGGGAACTGCCTGACAGCAGCCTGGCTTTCCGACTGCTGATGCAACCAGGGCTTGATCTCTCATGAGGCCAGTGCTTCAGAAAGAAGAGGAGAGGAAATATTTAGACCCTCATGAATGGGGGGTTTAAACTCCTCCTACAGTGGAAATTAATCTTTTGACAGCACAACACCGCTCAGCCTGTAGGCTATAGACAGTCAGTTGCTTGTGGCCTTTTCACATGCTTAGTGCTGTGATCCTGCTAAAATAATTGCAGTGTCCATTGCTTAGTGGCCAGTATTAAAACAAAGCATCATGGTGGCAAAACCATAGGAGAGGAGGCTGCTTATATCACAGCAACGGGACATTAGAGAGTCACAGGGATGAACCAGGGACAAGACACCACTGAAAGGCATTCCCCCAGTGGCCTGTTCCAACCAGGCTCCACCTCCCAGCATCTGCTGATGACATCACATTAGGAATTCATTAATGAGTTGTCCATGGAGTAGGACAGAGCCCTGATGACCCTGTCACCTCAGCATGGTTGAATGTACCATGCAGAAACCAAGTCTTTAACATTTGTGCCTGAGCCATCACACCACTGCCCTGGCCTGTACGTCAGCCCCACATACAGTGGGAAAGCTCTGGTTTTGAAAGAAACTTCCATTTCCTTTTCTTCAGTTTCTAAAAGGGAAATCCTAGCTCTTTTTGCCCTCCTCTATTGTTCTTTGGCCTGTGTTATAGGGACATCAGAAGGTTATAGAGTACTGTGGGGTTTCATTTGTCAAATGCAACTTCTGACACTAAGTGACCCCTGGAGTCATCTTGTCATCACAGATGAGATGAGACAGGGCACTCAGTTTCACTCTTTCCCCTGGGTGACAAGTCATCTCCTTTACTCGAGGAACAATCGTGATTTGGGCATTTCCATTTTCCTGTAGTTTTTTTTCTAATTTATAGAGTGCCTTGTCATTCACTGTCACTGTGGACGCTGCCTCAGAGTTCAGAAGTTCCTGAACAACCATCACTGAAAGCAAAGTAAAACCCCTGCTTTTGAGCAGGGCAGTCAGGGGTCAGCAGTGTGGGCTACAGAGTTGAGACAGCTCGTCTCCAAATGATCAGGCCAGTCTATTTCCCAGTTCTGCTGTAGTCAGGCAACCTGTCAGAATCGGGACTGCAAATTTTTGCATCTCTCATCTCTGTAGTGATGGGGATTAGAGGGCTTTGGGGGTAAAGAGGAAACCTCATGTGCATGGGAGCACAACTCCGAAGGAAGGGGAACACAGCAGGCCTGCCTGCCACTGTGTACACACCAGGGAAAGGCCTTGTGAGGACATGAGCAGAGGACTGCCCCCTCTATACCCTGACAGTGATGACTGCTCCTGGGCTTCCAGCTTCTAGAATCGTGAGGGATAAACATTTATTTTTAAAGCTGCCCAAACTACAGCATTTTGTTTAAGCTTGAGATGACCAGGTAGGAGAGGTAGCCCTCACTTTCATTGTGTGTGTTGCTATATGTCAGGTATTTCTGTGTGAAAACCATATATGTTTTGACTCCTGACTTTTTTGAGTAAAAACTGGAAGAATAAAGTGGAGTGTGTATCTTTGATTTTTTTTCAAAGCCTTCATTTATTGATGGTTCTTAAACATTTTAATCTCCCTTCTAGCTCATCACTCACCAGAGGTAGTGGAAAATAAAGGATATGGGGGAAGTGGACCTGCTTAGAAATAGTTCTTTGGAGCAAATCCCATCTGTGTTGTCAGGAAAACAGTAGTTCAGTTCACAGGTCAGCAGCGGCAGCTTGATCGACTTGCAAACACTTCATGGATATACCAGCAGTCCAGAGTCAGAATAACAGCAGTGGTAGCACAACCTAGCAGAGACAGCCAGGCCTTAGCCTCAGCACAAGTCAGCAGGAGGGACCAGTCAGCCTGAGTCCAAGGAAGTGACAAGAAACCACAGCATACCACCAGAAGTTTTGGGAGTGTTTCTCTCCATGTAGTCCTGTGAGCTCAACTGTGCAATTTAAGGCAAACCAATACACATGTGTCATTAGTAAAGAATCTTCCATCATGTGTCCTTTCATGTGTTTGCTTTCGCCTGTGTCTGCTTCAGCAAAACATACCTTCATGTTTGCCTTAGCAAAACACCATCCAAAACAACTAACTTTCCTAAGAACCCTTTAAGTTCCTACTTCAGGAGTGGGCAAAATAGTGGGGAGCCTCAAAAAGACTGGCTAATCCTGTTTTAGGCAGAAAATCAGGAAAACCCATGACCTAAAATATTCTTCTGAGGTCTCTGGATATCAGCATGCTCTGACTCAAGGGTGAGCCATTGGCATCCCATGAATCCCAAATACTGGTGAAGGCAGGACCCAGGCTCCCCAAAGAGTCCCATCTGGCTCCAGGAAATACAGTTGTGTCTTGTGTTCAGGGTTTTGCAGCCTGAGAACTTCTTAGAGTTTTAGGGGTTTCTATTAGAGGATACCCAGATTTTTGACTTGATGCCACAGAAAAGAATTTTAGGACCAGTGAGATGAAACAAAGTTAAAGAGTTTATTGAATAAAAAGAAATATGAGACACACTGTTGAGTCAAGTGAGGAGAATACATCTAAGTGTGTCAGTAGAAGCCATACACATGATTTGGAGGCATGTGGGTGGGATTTCTTCATTGGAGTGTCCACTAATCCAACAATGATCGCCTGTCTCCCAAAGAGAAATTAAAGAATCCAATTGCTGGGTGTCTCAGCTGGTCTTCAGTAGATGCTAGAATCTGGAAGAAGTAGGCGCTAATACCAGCGAAGGCATGGACTAATTAATGAGAGCGAGGGCAAGAAGGCAAAGAGCAAAAGCTCCTTCCTCCCTTCCTTGGCTTTAGCATAGGCTGCTCCAGAAGGTATGGCTCAGATTAACTACAACTCCCCCACAGGTATGCTTGGCAGCTTACGCTGATAGTTAATTTCAGATATGGGCAAGTTGTAAACCAAGAATAGCTACCACATCCAGCCATGATACCCAGGGGTTAGAGGGATCATTTCTGGGAACTCCCTGGCTGGCCAAGCTTGCCAACATGGCAAGCTTCCAGGTCAGTGAGAGGCCCTGTCTCAGGGGGTGAGATGGAGGTGGGAAGATGTCGGCACCTGCCAGGTACCATAGCTGCCTTCTTCCTGGTCTCTGGTTCTCCCAACAGCACAACCACCCACACACAGTTTTCATACTTCTGATTATGCTGCTTACTCCTCCTCAAGGCACATGGAGGTCCTGGGCTCCAGTCTTCCCTGCCTCTTGTTCCTAGACAGACTTCCCTCCTGCAGCCTGCCTGCCCATGTTCCTAAATGCATTCTAGTGCCTCTCTCTCTCTCTCTCTCTCTCTCTCTCTCTCTCTCTCTCTCTCTCTCTCTCTCTGTGTGTGTGTGTGTGTGTGTGTGTGTGTGTGTGTGTGTGTTTTCCCACACACCACCCTTTTCTTGGCACCTCTCCCCTGATAGTCCCTAGTTTTCAAGCTCTGTGGCAGCCAAGAATCCTTCTGGGATCACTACCCCTTCCTGCCTGCACATCTTATGTCAGTTTTCTATCCTGTTAGCACATTTGTGACATTTCTGACATGCTTCATTTTAGTGTGTGAGAATGAGCAACTGCCGAAGCCCGGGGTGGGAGGCCCATGAGCTAGGTTTCTGCTGTGTTCTATGTGTGTGTACATGTGTGTGTGCATGATGTGTATGTGTTGGGGAGGAGTGCGTGCACATGGCATTTGTCTGGAGGTCAAAGGACAACTTCGTGGAACCAGTTCTGTCCTTCTACCTTTAGACAGGTTCTAGGGTCAAACTCAAGTTAGCAGGCTTGTGCATCTTTACACACTGAGCCATTCCACCAGCCCTGTTTGTACATTTTTTGACAGAGGGCCACACTTGGCCCAGACTGGTCTTGAATTCACTGCATAGCTAAGGAGGACCTTGAACTTCTGATCCTCCTGCCTCTACTCCTTCCCCATCTTGTTTGTATTACACGCTTGTCCCACCATGCTTGGGAAGATCCAGTTTTCAATCCATTCAAAGAGGAATCTTTGTGAGAAAGGTGGAGAGACCAACCTCTCTCTGGGGTACTGGGCAGGCGTGTTAGGCTGAAAAGGCACTCTTACAATCTCATCGCCATGAGTATTAGTGATAAATTCTTTAAGTTTTTATTGTAAATACTCTTCCTCATGTCCATTTTCCTGCAAATGAATGAAGGTGTTGGGGGATGGGTCAACTCTATGATTGGATCTAATGTCCAACCACAAATCCAATTATGTACCATCTAATTGGACATTAGATCCAACGTAATGGGATTGGTTCCAATCTAATGGGAAGAGATAACTCAACTCAGTGATTGGCAGCTGTTGATCCCCGGCTGTCCTGGCTTCTTGAGCAGCGGATGATCAAGGATAGACGGACATCAGCTATGCTGCACACCCCACAGAAACTGAGGAAACTATGTAAGTATCTTGTCTGGCTCCCGAGGGTGCATAGCTGCAGTGAGCGCTTTTAACTTGTTTATAATACACATTTTGCTGTTGTAAGTCAACTCTAGATGACCCTACAACCATTTCCATCTGAACCACAAAAGGGAACAACTTCCCCTGGTGACTGAGTAAAGGGAGACTAATATGAGAGATTGAAAAGAGATACTGATGTAGCTGGTGCAAGCGCAAGCCTCCATTACAAGATTGGGTCAGTCATTCCTTCTCCTGTTGTAGCCTCAGCTCACCAAGTGATCAATCAGGCTGAGAAACATCCTTCTGTCATGCTGTTCGTGGTATTCTGACATGACCCAATACATAGATCCTCTTTGGTGGCCTTTTCTTGCCTGCCATTACTAGCACTGACTCAGCTGGTGACACAAAGGAAGACGTGGAGGAGGCCCTGGGGCACTGCAGAAGCCGCTGAGTGGCAGTGACGGTGGAGCTGGCAGCAGAACTGCAGCAGCACTGAAATGGTTGCTGGACAGCTCAGGATGAAGCAGAGGGAAGCAGTCACAGGCCGAATTGCAAAAGCAGCAGAATGACTAGCAGCATGGACAGCTGTTACAGAGGCAGAACCACAGACTGAGGGCCTGCAGCAGCACAAGCAACAGGGCAGCCACAGTGAAAAGGTACCCCAAAACGACTCCTAAAAGCACGAACGGAATTAGCGACCATCCCAGGGGGCTACTGAACGGGGAGACAGTGACCAGGGTGGGAATAAGGGAGAAATTAGAGAGGATAGCAAGTTTTAGGATTATAAATTCTCAGACACATTATGTCTAGAAGTTGTATTATTGGCCACTGTCAAAGCCTGAGGAATCCTGATACCTAGGCTTGCCTGAAAGCAGCAATACCAGCTGCTGCCGAGAGCTATGGGATCTCGACTTCCTGGGCCTCCCCAGGAGCTGTAAGATGGTTAGATGCCCAGCAGAACAGCTGTAAGACGGAGAGCACTGCCTGTCACTGACATCACTTCCTGTTGTCATATGCTGAGGGATAAACGCCATCAAACATCAGCAAGTGGAAAACCTTTCTTCCTATCCATGACTTCTATCCAGGAAAAGCAGAGGGGCCCCAGCCATCAAGTAACGTGGTACATCACAGCCCACAATGGCTGCCATATTGAGTACAACTAATTGCTGTATTCCCCAGGGCAGTCAACTGGGAGCAAGCAGTACAGGAGGGGCTCGGTTTCATTTTGGGAGATTGGAGGGCAGAGGGGCTAGGCTGCTCCAGGTTCTCTACTCTTATAACCTGGAGGGCCCCATCATACGCAGGTGCTGGAGCTTCTGGGTAGTAATGAGCATGGTGCTGGTTAAATGTGCTGTTTAAGCTCACTGAGAAGCTGGGCCTGAAAGTGGGGTTTCCCCTGGCATTCCAGATTCAGGATGTTTGTCTTAAAGTGCCCTCAAGACCTCTTGCTGCTCAACAAATCTGTAATAAGGAGGAAAAGGAACAACTGAAACAGTCCAAGAGTAAAATCACTGTGCCCTTGAGAGCATCTAGACAGTAACTGTTTCCAACAAACATTACTGTTGCTTCTCCAAAAAGTGCCTGTATGGGAACAGGAAGCCGGAAGTTCAGTCACCGGAAGTTGGAGATCTAGTCACCAGAAGTGCATCTGTCCAGAGGCAACTGTGGGAGCGAAGCTGGAAGTTCAACCACTGGAAGTGCATCTGTGTAGAAACAACTCAGTTGGGAATTCCAGCTGACAGCCTCAATTTCCTCAGCCACTTCTGCTGTGAACCCCTAATTTAATGTCATCTCTGTTATTTGCTCCTTTTCTTGAAAGTTTTTCCTAAGGTGACACTTGGCTGTGCATTGGGACTCTTGCCTATTGGAAATTCCAGCTGGCTGCCTTAAACGGACTTCTGTTGGTTTCTAATAGATGTTTTAAGCACTTGATGCGATCATGTGTTGCTATGTGTCTGCCTGCCTACCTATCATCTACCTATCTCTTGCTAATTTTTACTTTTGCTTGCCATGTAGTTAATAAGCACACTCATTAAAAACACACTCAAAAACTCATTCAAAAAAGTATGTTTATCATAGATTATTCTCGAGACCATACACAATACCCAGCATGCCCTCAGGTTTGCTTGTCACATGCAGCTCTAAGTCAAATGTAGAAGGATTTTCAAGATTCCTTCATAACTTACTCATTCCAGTGAAAACCACCACAGATCCCATGTGGCTAATAAAGAAACGGGGGACTTACCATTTAGGACTTGAAGGATACAGATCGGTTTCTACATATCCTAGGATGGCCTCACTTCCCCCTTTCTAGGCTAGGTGTGGCTATAAAAGTGCACAGATATCAAAAACAAGACCATAATTTGGGGGAAATCACTGTTGGTCCTTTGATTCCAGTTTGGTAAAATGACCTCATCAATATTAGCAAAGGCTCATTGTGGTGAGGGCAGTTTCCCACCTCACAAGCAGCATCTCCACCCCACTTGGGAGGAGCTTATAGGTAGAGTGAATCTACACTGGGTCTCTGGGTAGCTACCACCTTTTCCTCTCCTTCCCAGGGAGTAGGACAGGGAACAAGACAAGGACAAGTGAGAACCAGAGGGCTGGGGCATTCTCCAAGGCTTCCTTTGAGCCCCTGCAGTTTGCAGAGGGCATTTTATTTCCTCCTTAAAGTAGGAACGTTAAAAGCCCTTGAGAGCTCCCCTTTGTGAAGGAAACTGCCATTTCTCCTAAGTAGAACAGTGTAAATCATGGTTTTGCATGAAAATGCTCAGTCCTCAGCCAGGGCTCCAGCAAACCTGCAGTGGGAAAGGGTGAGCCCTGGCATCCTTGAGTGTCAGAGGCAGAGGGTGGCAGGCACACCTCTGGCAGGGCTGCTGGCTGGTGCTGGTGCTGCTGCCGCTGCCCTGTGCAGCCATGCTAGAGTGACAACAGTGACTCCATGGAATCACCTCCATATTTGCTGATCTCCTTCCGGAGGTTGAGCCCGGTCAGTGGTACTGGAGCATAGGCATACTAGGAACCGGGCTTTCTTCAGCCACAGTGCCTTTCTAAAGCGTCTACCCTGTGTAGAAAGTCACCTTGGTTCTTCCCCTGGAGGACTGATTCTCCATTTCCTAGACAGTGCTAGGAAGTCCCCGAAGTCACCAGCCACTATAAATTTCATCTACCAAGTCTGTGGGAATAGGTCATAAAGGAGAAAGAAAATTAGAGTTTACGAAGTCCCTACAGTTTGCCCAGCACTGTGCAGAGAAGTTGAACCTGCTTGCCTGACTGGGGTCTGCCCCGCACACCATGACTACTAGTGCATGGTTTTGAGCGCCAGTGCTAGGTCAGGAGATGTGCAGAGCAAGTCACATTCCTGGGAATCCCACTGTCTCTCTTCCTCAGGCACCACATAGTTCTGATTTCGTCTGTGCTGTTGGTTAGTGTTTTCTCCTTAGCTCGGACCTCAGCCACAGCCAGAGGCAAAGGCAGTCTCTCCCTGGACCCCAAGGTGCTCCCACCCTGCTCTCTTATTCTCTCTCCCTGCCTCTCAGTGACCTGACTTCCATGAACCTCTGCTTTGATATATTGAATGTCCCCAGAGGACAATCTAATGGACATTGGATATGCTGCTATGGAGCACAGCAATAAAGAGGAGAGAAATTAACAGGCATGTATACTCTGAAATTAATGTGGAGAGGTCACCATCTTCAGAACATCTGTTTCCAGTGTTCTTGGAGGGGCCTTCAATTTGCAGCCAGCACTCAGCCATGTGGTTAGTGGCAGTTAATCGTGGCTTTTGGCTCTCTGTGGAACCTAGACAGTGTGACCAGTCCAGCTCTCACCTTCAAACAATGTATCCCTGTATTACACAGCCCCCACACCTCTCTAGAAATCTTACTCAGTGTTTTCTAAGTTTCAAAAAAAAAAAAATTCTAGGACAAAAAGTTCCAAAAAGAATCTTGGTGCCAAAGAAGGGAACTTGAGTCTCTGGAGAGCCACACTGTCTAAGATGAAAGCCAGCAGCCACCTGTGGTGTAGGGCACACAGAGTGTGGCTCCCCTAAGCTGAAATGCATAGACAAATACGTCACCACGGATTTCACAGACTTACTGGGATAAAAAGTATAAAATTCCCTATCATTTTGAGGTGGATGATGGTGGTAAAATGGTACTATTTTTAGCAAACTGGGTTATGTAAGAGATGAGTTGATGTCATATTTAATTGCCTCATTTCCTGCTTCAGGGCGGAGCGTGGAGAAACTGAAATCCCATCTGTGCTTCTCAGACTCGAGTTTTTTGAAACAAGGTTTCATGGAGCCCAGTACTGGCCATGAACTTGATATGTAGGACATGGTGGTCTTGAACTGCTGATCCCCCTGCCTCCACTTCTCTTGTGCTGGGATGATAGGCATGAGCCACCACACCTGGCTGTTTGCAGTGACGGACACTCCATGAACGTGAGGCAAGCACTCGGTTCCCATAAGACACCATTGTTTGGTAGGTTTCTGTTGGGTTGTCGGGTACAGACTGGGCATGGGAGTCTGGTTTCCATCGCAGGGGACCATTAGGGACTTTGGAAGACTCAGCAATCCTACTGATCAGGGGAGGTACTGCTGCCTTGGCGTGGATTGAGCATGAGGAAATGTCACAACAGAATCAGCCACAAATCGCATTGTTTTGAATGTCATCACAGACAAATGATAGGTAGAAAATTGGTTTTAATTAACCGATCATCTTATAGATTCTTAAATCTTTATATTATGAATGCGTGTGTGCAGGTATCTACAGAAGCAGAGGGGGAGGGATATCATATCCGCTGGAGCTGGAGTTACAGGTGATTGTGAGCCTCCTAATGTGGGTGCTGGGAACCAAACTTGGTCCTCTGCAAGAGCAGCAAATGCTCTCAACCATTGAGCCATCTCTCCAGCCCTTAATTAACTAAATCTTGACCAAATTTTATTTTATATATAAATGATACAGGGCTTTTTTTTTCTCCTTTTTCTATTTTCACAAGCTAAAAGTTCGGGATCACCGTTCTGGAGGTCAAAGAATGATTTGCAATTTGTTTTGTCTGGAATATTCCCATGTTTTAGAAATTCTCAGCAGTTCTGGCCACACTGGTGTTTGTGGCACCAGCATAATGCATGGCTGTCACCCTGGCAACCCTACCCAGGGGTGCTCTCTCATTCACTGTGTCTTCCAGGGTGCTGTGAGTGAACACACTGACATGTCATTTTTATATAAACCACTTCTCCTTCATTGCAGTTGAGATTTTATTGTTGCTTTTTAATTACATAGTACATAAATTATACTACTAAAACCATTACTTATTTATTCATTTTGAGACAATGTCTCTCTGTGTGCCCAGGCTTGCCTGGAACTTGTTATGCAGTCCAGTCTGACCTCAACTTTCTGACGAGAAGGAGTTCTCACAAAAGTTTAGCAAATGTCCTGTTCGTGCACACAAATCATAGCATGTCGCTCGCACACTCACATGCTCTCCGTGACTGAACCTATGGAAATACTTCCTTGCACTCTGCACTTTCTCACTCTCTTTCCTTATCACACAATTGTGCCTGCCCTGTGCAGCTTCTTCACTGAAGGAAAGGCACCAAATGAGTAGGAGCTACACACACACACACACACTCTCTCTCACACACTCACACACATATAATACACACACACAAACACACACACAAACACACTCAACATATGCAAGCACTCATGTACAAACACACATACATGTATTTACATGCATGTTTGCACTTACATGCACATTCACATGCATATAAAGACATACCTAGGGATGGGCATGGGTGTGCACACACACACCACGTGAATACACACAACACAGCCTCTACTCCTTCCCCAGAGCCTGGCTCTACATGCATACATGTACACACATACATACACACATACCTAGGATCAGGGTCTCAGTTCTGCTCTCCGACCCCTCATGAGTAAGCGAATGAATGCAATTGAGGAGTCACCAGACTTAGTTTTCAGGAGCTAGGCTGACAGACACTGCAAAAGAGAACACAAAATTTGAAAGGGCCCCTGGATCCTCACCCTTTTGCAGACTGGAAACAGAAACTACTTGGCCAAGAAGATGAAGGGTGACCTGGAGAGAGGCATCAGCATTGTATTGAGGGAGTTTCGGGTCTCACGTCTTAGCAGAGAATTCCCATTTGTACCAAGTGATCTTCAGAATTGCTATGGACTGTGACTCCCATACCCTTGTGAACAGCAGCCGTTCTTCAGCATGGCCTGCCTGGCTCACTGCTGTATGCTGGGTTGGGGAATGGGTGAATGGCTTACCTCCTTTTTTTTTCTCTCTCTCTTCTTTTTTTTTCTCCCTTTTTTTTTTCTTCTTTTTTTTCCCAGAGCTGAGGACAGAACCCAGGGCCTTGCGCTTGTTAGGCAAGCGCTCTACCACTGAGCTAAATCCCCAACCCATGGCTTACCTCCTTATTCAATGTGTCGGGATTGGGAGAAACTATGCTCAAGTTGCAGCAAGGACACTTGTCCACATTAAGGCACATGACAAGATTCTGGAATTTGAGCTGGCTTTGGGCAAGTGATCAGCTGATAGCTGTGGGAGACACCTAGCGAAAAGGAGAATGGTTTGTTTGTTTCACAGGAGAGTATGACTCATAAGCTGTGCTGTGGGCTGTGGAAGCCAGACTCTGATATGGCCTTCTGTTCTCCCTGTCCCCTGATGTCTAACTTTTTTGTGCTCGTCTCCCTCACTGTGTTGTGGGGCAGTGGACCATGCCAGGAAACTTGGTAAGGTTGAGTGGGGTCAGAGACTCTGGCACCCAGGTACCCACCTGAGACAGTAGGCATCTCCCTGCTCCCTAGTAGATGCCTGGCTCTGAACACACAACCGCACTCCCCACTTTAGTCGTGTAGATCAGAACACAGTTCTCTATGCTAGTGAGGTATCTAGAGGCTCTGAGGGTTTAGCCAATATGCCTCCCTTGCCAGACATTCCTTGCTACAAAAGGTATTTAATCTCTGGTCCACCCTGAGGAGATGTTATGTATCTATTTTCCACAATGAACAATCAATAAACGGTTTAGAACCAAGACCTGTCTCTTTCATTGAGAACTGCTATGGGGAGCATGGAGAATTCCTTCGTCTACAGAGCCAAGCCACTCTATGCTCTGAGACAATCACAGCTAAGCTAAGGACCTTTGCTGAGCCAGAGTTCCCCCATTTCCCCACTTCCGGCCCAGGGTTCTTTGTCCTCAGCCTGTGGGCCCACTCAGCTCCCAACTCCCTGCAATGTCCAGGAGTTTGGGAACCCCCAACCCCTGGTCTCCCCGCAGGCCTGCCCGCCCCCTTTGTCCACCTTAGCCTATGCCATTTCTCACTTGGACTGAGGCCCACATCTTAGGCTGTGTTTTTCCATCCCCCTGAGAGGTGTATCAGCGCTTAACACAGTCTAGTGTACTCCATGTTTCATCTGCCTGGCATTCCCACACCCCAGTGATGGGGCAGAACCCAGAATCACGTTGTGTCAGAGCTGGTCTTTCCTAAGGATCCCAGCAATGACTTCCCGTTGTGTCTGGCCAGGGGTAGTGTGGTGTGTGCATGTGTGCATATGCATGTGAGTGTGTGTGTGTGTGCTTGTGCGTGTGTGTGCAAGATCCAGGATTAGAGGAAGGGAAGGAAGAAAAGGTTGTAGGACTGGGGGATGGCTCACGTGCTAAAGTACTTGCCATCCAAGTGCAGAGTCCCGAGTTCAGATCCAAGTACTGAGGAAACTGAGGTAGGAGCATTCTCCCTGGGGACTCTATCACAAGCCAACCTAGCCAAACTGGTGAGTTCTGTGGTGGGGAGTGATCCAGGAAGACTTGTGCCTGTGCACACCACACATTGTATATATGTGTTCACACATAAAAGATGGAGGTCTTTGTTCTCTGGCTTCTCCTGCATTTGGAAGTGGTAGGATTCATCTCCCTAAGTTCATATCTGCTTCTGCCACTGACGGTCTGAGCCCCTGCGTGGTCTTCCCTGACCCTCAGGCTGGCAGCCTGCCTTCTGTATCCTGTATCCTACATCTCAGAATGTAGCCCCTTCATAAAACTGTGTACACTTTCCTTAGTGTGATGGCTAGAATATGCATAGCCCAGGGAGTGGCACTATTTGAAGGTGTGGCCTCTTGGTGGAAGCCTGTCACTTTGGGTGTTGGCTTTAAGACCTTCCTCCTAGAAGCCCTTGGTTCTGTGAAGGCTCATTTCCCCAGTGTAGGGGAACGCCAGCGCAATGAGGTGGGAGTGGGTGGGTGGGAGGGGACGCATCTTTATAGAAGAAGGGGGAGAGGGTATGGGAGGGGGGAAAGGGAAAAATCGGGGAAAGGGGGAAAGGAAACATTTGAAATGTAAATACATAAAATACCCAAGAAAAAATGTTTTGAAAAAACCTGGGTGCACATGTTGGCTTTCCCTGAGTCCCAGAGTGAAATGCCGCTAATATGGAATGCTAGCTGAGCAGACAGTGGTGCTAGCTGAGGCAGAGGCTCTACCTCCTCAGCGATGCCCACTTCTTCCTGCATCCAGTCGCTCAGCTCTTACCTGACCTTGAAGGGTTTACGCTGCAGTGCGAGGCCACTCAGTCTCCTGTAGTCCTTTTAGAATATACTAACAGACCCCTGGCTTCTACCAACCCAAAAGTGAAAAATATCATTAGACAGAGGTTTTTCCTCTCTGGTCTAACCTCAATATCTCCAGCAATGTGTTTGAAAAGTGCCTTGATTTGTAACTTTCTTCTATAACTATAAAGCCTTCATGGCTATGCTGGAAGATGAGATTTGAGCTAACCAGAAGCTGTGTTCCCGGGCCATGGTCATGCATGTTTGGCTCTAGAATAAAACCCCCTCTTATTCTCTTTGAGGTGAAAGCTGGGTTTTTGTGTTGATGCCACACAGACTGGGCAGCGGCCCGCTTCACTCTTCAGACAGCTCTTAGCAGCAAGCTGACTTTCACAGACATTTCTTGCTTCTGCTAAATCAGGAGTTGGCAATCCTGTGCCAAGGTCTGAATCGTCCTCTCTGCCTATTTTTGCCCCTGGACTACGGCCAGCCCTGCACTTCCGAAGACCATGGCTGCTTTCCTAAGGTGGCGCCGTTGAGTGGCTGCAAAGGAGACTGGTCAGGCCCTTGGAGCCTAGAAAATGCAGTCTGGTGCTCCCTGAAAAGCCGGCCAGCTCGACTGAAGCCCTGCGGGACAGATGCAGTTAGCATCATTGTTCTCACAATTCGTAATCCAATGGCGGTGCCACAAAGCTCTCCTGACTAAGTCTCCCTCACTCCAGGTCACAGCAGGGAAGATGGAGATTTACACACAGCCACAGTCTGAGCAGAGGACAGGGTTGTGGGCTTTCTGTTTAGGTAGTTTTGACAGTTTCAGTGTGGCCTGGACCCACCCTCTGAGTCAGTCTGACTTGGGACTTTGGAGAAAATGCTAACCCCTGGTCGCCATCTTCTGCTATCTGAAAACTCTCGGAGGAAACAACCATTTATCCTTAATCATTCCAGGGCAGTCTGAGCCCCTAAGAGGGGAAATCATTCGCCAATGCATTTTCCAACAAGCCTAGTGTCTCGTTTCCTTAAAGTCATAAGTTTCATTACCTTAAAGGAGACTTGGGGGGAGGGGTGGGTGAATCTTAGTGGTTTAGAACATCCAAACACAGGACAGTGTGCGGCAGATGCTGTTTTTCTCTGGGGAGGGAGAGGTAGCCACTGGAGACGTGTTCTCTGAAGGTGCCTTTTGGGTTCAATGACCCTGTTTTGGAGGACAAAGGGGAGAACCTGTCCCTTAGACCTGGCAGCATGCGCTGCGCCCACACATTGGACTGCTGACTAAGCCCAGGCTTCAGGGTTTGGGGTGCTGGGTTTCTTTCAGAGTGGGGATTTTAATCTCACTCCAAAAGCAATCAAAATGCTCACAGGCTGTACATGTGAGCAGGAACCCTGGAGACTTATAGTAGGGAGATCCAGTCTTGGGGTGTGGCCTTCTGCTTGTCAGAATGCCTCCTTCTACCCTCTCAGCCCTTCACCAGGCTCATAGCCTGCTGGTCCTGTCAGCCAAGGTCATTGTGGCCATTACAGTCCCTGTCTAGAGCCAGAGATACCCTCCCAGGCTTTTCTCAAGTTCACTGTGTAAATAGAGTCTCACGGAGAACTCATTTACTGCCTGCTGGGCTTTATCCAGAGATTCTCCCTTTCTCCATTCACCTGGGGAAGTTTAGGATAGCTCAGGCTGGGAGCTCACAGGGGACTCTGCTCCTGATCTTGAAAACCCAGTGTTCTTGGACCTACAAGCAGGAAAGTTTAGTATTGTGTAGGCTGAAGGGTCCTTAGGGAGGGGAAAGCAGGAAGAGGCAGCCATTCGATGTGGGCAAAAATGGGAAGGATAGCCTTGGAATGAATGAGTGAATGAGTAGATGAATGAATGAGTGAATGAATGAATGAATGAATGAATGAATGAATGAATGAATGAATGAATGAATGAAAGATCTGGATGAAGTGAGGCCCATTAGGAAGGGAGGGCAGAAAGGATGCCAGCAGGCGTCAGGTCCTGAGAGGCAGGACACCAGCATCAGGGTCACTGTGTCATACAATCCCAGGAGCCAGGCTGTGACTGTTTCTCCCAGACTGACTCAAAGAGCAGCTCTGAGCAGAACTAGTTTGGCTTACAACAGTCTAGAGACGGACCTGGAAAATGAATGGTTAATTCAAGTATAAGACTTCTCTCTCTCTCTCTCTCTCTCTCTCTCTCTCTCTCTCTCTCTCTCTGTGTGTGTGTGTGTGTGTGTGTGTGTGTGTGTAAATGAAAATTGCAGAATAAAATTAAAGTAAGACAAGCACCCAGGCTTTTTGTGCAGGTCTGCATTATTAATGGCTGGAGCCCTGCCTTGGAGCCAGCGATCTAATAGAGGCTTTAAGAAGGCATTTTGCATAAGCAGGTCAAAGGCGAGGGGCAGCAAAAATGCCAGTTTGAGACCCGGGTTTCTCCCTGGCGCCTGTGGGTCTTCTCTTCTTTAACTGGAAGGAGCCCAGGAGGCCCCTGTGTTCCCATCCAGCCCCTCTTTACCTCCACGTCAATATTCTCCATCAATTTCCTTCCAATACCCTCAAAAACAAGATACTATCAGCTGTAGTCAATTTCACGTAGGTTTGCAAGGAAATGAGACCCTGGACTTACTGGAAATGATGCAGGTGGTGCTTCCCAAACTTCAGTGGACTTGAGAACACACTGATAGCCCAACCCCCGAAGTCTCAGAGATAAGGCACAGGTGTTTGCCTCCCACGCCCACTTCAACACACACACACACACACACACATACACACACACATACCACACACTTTTGAGGTCAGGTCTCATGTAGCCCAGGCCAGCCTTGAAACTTGCTCCTGCCTATCCTTCCTGTGTTGGAATGACAGGTGCACACCACCAGACGTGGCTTAGCAGTTTTATGTCTAATAAGCTCCCAGGTCTACTGATGGTTCTGTCTCCAGGGTCACAGGTGTGAGCTATTAGATCAAAGGTCACTTTGGATCCAGATTGTCTATGTGTGGGTCTGCCCTCATCTTACTTTACTCCCTCGGTGACAGGGAACAAGTCACTTGTATTAGTTGACCGGTGTTGCCATAGTGAAATGCTTGAGCCAATAACCTCGTAAGGAGAAAAGGTTTCTGTTGTTCGTAGCCTTGGAAGTTCAAAGACAAGGTGTCTGCAGTGGTTTCAGGTCTAGTAAGAACTGCAGAGAGAAAAGTAGAGAAGAGAAGGAAGAAAGGAGGAAAGAAAGAGAAAGAAGAGAAAAGCAGCAAGGAAAGGGAAGAGAGAAGGGAAGAAGAGAAAGGAGAGAGTGGGGCAAAGGGAACATGAGTGGAAAATCCTGTTCCCTCTGAAGCCACTTCCCCATGAAGACCTCCAACGAGACCATACTACGTTGAGTTCAACTACCTCCCAACAGCACTACTCTAAGCACCAAGGCTTCAGTACATGAATCTTGGGAAACACGCACGCAGTATTCAAACCTCATTACCCACACTCTGTACCTATCAGCATCTAGAAAATGAGGTTTTGCTGAGATTAAATCCATTAATAAAATTCATATAGTTCAATGCACAGAACCCAGTGAACATGCCCTTGCCTTTCCCACTTCACATCTGAAGAGGAGGCAGAATCTAGGTGGCCAAGCACAGTGATGAGAGGCAGAGTGGGGGGCAGGGGCAGGGCAGGCAGGGGATTTCTTCCTGTCTCTGCTGGCTGCTGGCTGTCGGCTGTCGGCTGTCGGCTGTCGGCTGTCGGCTGCTGGCTGTTGACTGCTGGCTGCTGGCTGCTGGCTGTTGGCTGTTGGCTGTCGGCTGCTGGCTGTCGGCTGTCGGCTGTCGGCTGCTGGCTGTTGGCTGCTGGCTGTTGGCTGGTGGCTGTTGGCTGTTGGCTGTTGGCTGGTGGCTGTTGGCTGTTGGCTGTTGGCTGTTGGCTGCTGTTGGCTGTTGGCTGCTGGCTGTCGGCTGTCGGCTGTCGGCTGCTGGCTGTTGGCTGCTGGCTGTTGGCTGTTAGCTGTTGGCTGTTGGCTGTTGGCTGGTGGCTGTTGCTGTTGGCTGTTGGGCTGCTGGCTGTTGGCTGGCTGTTGGCTGCTGGCTGGCTGTTGGCTGTTGGCTGTTGGCTGTTGGCTGCTGGCTGTTGGCTGTTGGCTGTTGGCTGCTGGCTGCTGGCTGCTGGCTGTTGGCTGCTGGCTGCTGGCTGTTGGCTGCTGGCTGTCGGCTGTTGGCTGTTGGCCATGGCTGCAGTCTTCCAGTCCAGGCACAATCTGCTCACATTCTGCTATGCTGCTGCGGTCCCATCAATCAAGGCCAGGAAGCATAAACACACTCGGCCCCGCAGCCTCTCTGTCCCGCCACTTTCTGGCTGATGCTGGCCGGCACCTCACCCAGGCCCTGACTTTATTTTTCTAGAAGCTCCTGGTCTCTTTCTGGAAACAGAGGGTAGAGACTCTTCCCACCTCAGAGGTCTCCGGCTTCTTCTGCTTTCAGATCTGGGTGTTTTCCCCACATTAAAACAACAACCCATAGACAGGTAGAAAGGGGCTGGGGCCTTGGCCTGGAATGTCAACCCTCAGCTCCCACGGAGCTTTCAGACAAAGCGAGACCAGGGACACAGGTATAATCCAGGCAGCCATGCTGACACTCATGTCTGCTGTTTGGGTAGCCATTCTTGTCTCCACTGTCTTCTTCCTCCCTGTCTTGCTTAGATGGGTGTCCACCTCATCTCTAGGAGCACACTGGTTAGACTGGTCTGTCAGGGACGGAGGTCAGACTGACTCTATACTCAGGCACTGTCCCCCAGCTCTGAGGGAGTAGAGGGCCAGAATGCTGAGACCAGGCCTGCAACAGTCCCCACCTTGGCAGCAACCTCTTTGCCTTTAATGCTCCAACACTGGCCTTCCCGTTCATCCTTCCCGTTCATCCCAGAGAACAGATCTTTGTTCTTCTTCCCTTTCCAATCCATTTCCACACCAATAACATCATTGGTGGGGCTTCAGATGCCTCTCTCTGCCCCAGTCAACCCAAAGCAGGATTCCAGGCAACGCTGTAAATTGCAGCCGGTGACAGACGCCAACACACGTGTGTCACAAACCTCATAAGCTCAAAGATAAGCTGCAGCAGGCTGGAAATTAACATGTCACCCACATGTCCCTGGCGTGTCCATTTTTCTGATTTAACCACGTTTAGACATTTATTTGCACTAGGTAATCTCAGCCACTAAACAGGCCTTTGGGGATCGTAAATGTCTTCAGATGGAGCATTCTGTACTGAGCACCGTTGTATAAAAGAGACGTCTGTAGACTCTTGACAGTGGGAAAGATGATCAAAGGCAGCCCCTGTCCCAAATTTCACTCCTTGCCACCAGGCTTGAACGTTCACAACTAAAAGTGTTTAGTTAAAGAATGATCCCGAGCATGACCCTGAGTTCAGAAAATAAGTCACAGGTCAATTACACAACCCAAATGGGTAGGTGGTTAACCAGCATCCAGCTCCCCTCTTCCATCTGGTTTTCCATTTTTCCTTCTTTACTGCTTCCAGAGTGAGCATCCTGTAGGATCCCCCAGGACTCTGAGCTGCTAACTCCAGGCCCCAGGCTCCAGGGAATCCATGGCATGGCATACCAACCTAGTATGTATGAGATATGTGAGACTAGTCCTTTAGAAGGGGATCCTAACTCACACTGTGTGACTGTCCAAAGGAGAAACACCACTGAATTGTATTTTATTATTTTCATTCTACTTTAGTTTTATCAGTTTAGAACCTTTCTGGCCCAAGTTCAGAGGAAGAGGGACACTGGTCAGCCATCCTGGAAGGAGCTGTGTGAGGGCATTAACAAGTGGTTAGGATGCTAGCATGGCGGTACACTTCTGGGCATACCGAGAGGCATTTCTGGAGATATTTAGGTCTTGAGAGCTCAGCCTAACCAATGGATCAGTCCTTTGATGGATTCCTAATATGGTGGCATTATTGGTAGCTGGGGAAGAATAGGAGTTGGGACCTATGTATGGGAAGTAGGTCACTGGCAATATGTCCTTAGAAGCTGTATCTTGCGCGGTATCTTCCTGTAGTGCCTTTCACGGCTTCCTGCTCACCAGGTTGTTGGGAACTGCCCGTGCTGTTTTGCCCAAGCACATGGGAACCAAGCAACCATTGACTGACTCCTCAGAAACCGTGAGCTAGAATGAATCTCTTCTCCTCTGACTTGCTTTTCTTGGGGATTTGGTCAGAGGAGGCTGCCTTAGTTTTTCTCTTGCTCTGAAGAAAAGCCATGAAAATGCAACAAGGGTAAATTAGGGTTTATATGGGGTGTGCGTGTCACGGTTTTCAGGTACAGTCCATCTCAATGGAGATACCATGACGGCAGGAGCTAGAGGCAGCTGGTCACATTGTATCAGGAAACAGTGATGGCTGCTTGAGCTTAGCTCCTTTCTGCATTTTTATTTCAGCTAGCTCTCAGACCACGGAATAGCAAGGCCCCATCTCAATAAACCTAATTAAGATAATTACTCACACGCCAGTTCAGAGGTTAAACCTAATCTAAAATGCCCCTTACAAGTGTGCCTTTCTGAAGGCTTGTGATTCTGGGGGATCCAACATAGGAAACATAGGAAGTCTTCTGGGACTCCACTTGCCTTGAACGAAACACACATTCCCCTTCTAATATTACTTTTGGCGCCTCAGACCCTTGCCTACACACCATGTGTACACAACCCCACTCCAAACCAATGCACTTAGCAACCCTCTGTCTGTCTCTGGACAATGGAGCACGTTTCTATTACCTTGAATGATCATCAAACTCAGATTTTCTCAAATCCTTGGGGGTGGGATCCCCCAAGTGAATGAGCAACAAAGCAAACTTTATCCTCTGAGTAAAGTTTTAGAGAGATGTCCTATCTACTATCTTATACCTGTACATATTTGGGCATGCAATGAATATGGTTAAATCAGATGCATCATGGGAAGAGACATACATAGTAGAAAAAGAGGTCACATAACTTAATCTGCTAATCAAGATTAAAATAATCTACTCACTCTCCCCCTTCTATTGAATCACAAACAATAATCATGAGTCCTTGAGTATCCTCACTCACAGGGCCTGTGATGACTCTCAATAATGTATCTGACCTGCTGTATATCACACTTCTTTGAATAAAGTACTCTTGCCACTTTGTAGATAAGGGAGTCCTCATTACAATCCTTTGAATAAGATGCTAAGGACCAGGGAGCTCCCAAACCAGGCTACGGCCACCTATAACAATTCAAGATCCTGTCATACTGACAGTATTGATCACAGGAATGACACAAGATGCCACCACAGGACTCATCTACATGATGCTAGGAAAGGAAACCCAGTTTAAGGCCTCTGTTAGGTGAGCATTCCACTGTGACAAAAGCGGAGAGAATCAGCCTAGAAAGAGCTCATGGTTTCAGTTTCCAGCCATGCTTGGTTGACCCTACTGCCTGTGGCAGCACAATGCCTCACAGGGGAGCATATAAAGGAACAGACCAGAAAGTAAAAGAAAGAAAGAGGAGGGGATAGATTCTCACTGTTCCTCACAATGGCCTCAAGACTTCCCAGTAGGCATTGTTTCTTAGGTCTGTAGCGCCTCCCAGTATAACCACACTGAGGCCTAACCTTTGAAGAACAGATCCAGAGTAGATCAACTGTACAACTGGTCTTCGAGCTAGGGCTAAGATTGCCTGTGAGCGCCTTTGTGATTGTATGGGTAGATTTTCCTCTGCTAGATCTGCACTTCCCCTTCAAGGCTACATTTAACATGTAATTCATTAAGCTCATGAGGAATGTTGGGAACTCAATTTTTCATGTGTTATCTACATAATGACTGTTTGAGATTAGCCCTGTTTTTGTCCTCTTTTAAAAATGGTGAAATCAGAGCCTCCAGGGGTGAGCAAGAATGTAAACTCCAAACTTCCAGCTCCTGTGTCTCCTGGCATGCTGGTGGAACTCAGGCTTTGGGCCCAGGTTAGAAATGTCTGATCCAGCAATTCTGGCTTGGACTACAAGAACTGGTATTTACAACAAGTTCCCTGTTGCTGCTACTGCTTGTGGTGGTCTGGGATTCCCTTTGGTCACACGGTGATCCTAGCTAATAAGTGCCCCTTCCCTACAGCTCCTTCTAAAGCAGTGGCTCTCAGCCCTCCTGATGCTGTGTGTGACCCTTTAATACAGTTCTTCATGTTGTGGTGACTCCCATAAAGTTACTTTTGTTGCTACTTGATAATTGTCATTTTGCTGCTGTTATGAGTCATAATATAAACATCTGTGTTTTCCAATAGTCTTAGGTGACCCCTGTGAAAGGGTCATTTGATCCCCAAAGGGTCACAACCCATGGGTTGAGAACCACTGTTCTAAAGCAGTAAAGGGAATCTTGCCAATAACATATTTCATAAAATTACGAAATATAAAACATTTACATAGTATTTTCTTCCCATAGATTCCTTACAATTGTGCAAACTTTGGGGTTCTCCAAATCCCAGCTCTGCTTCCATCCACCATCTTTCTTTAGTCACATTTCTCCTACTTAACAGTTTGTGTTAAAAAAAAAACAAAAAACAAAAAACAAAACTACTTTTACCCCAGTATCCCAGAATGACTCAAGGCTCTTAATTCTGTGTCCAGATCCACAGAAACAATACAGCTTCAGGTTCCCAAGAGAGAAGGGACTAAAGTAGCTTCCTGTGTTGAAGCATTTGCTTCAGACATCAGGACATCTTGGTGGGAGCCTGATCTTAGAGAATGCCGTCTATATCCTTTGTACGGAGGCAGGAGAGACCGAAAACATCTTCTGAAGTCTTGGAGTGGGAGCCCAGCCCTGGGCATCCTTTCTTTCGTGAGGAATGATAACGTAATGAAAGCCTGTACAGCTGTTGCTCCGGGCCAGCCACCGGCAGATCTTGATAGAACACAGCACAACTGTGGGCATGGGGTTTGGGGCAGACAGGAGAAGAAAGCAAGAAATGGAGCCCTTACCTTTAAGTTAGGATGGTGATGGTGATGGATGTGTGCATGTACTCATGAGTGTGCAGGTGTCAACATGACGCTGTTAGCGTGCAGAGGACAGAGGACAGCTTTCAGGGGTTGATTCTCACGATGGGTTCGGGAGATTGAACTCATGTTGTCAAATTTGAGTGACACACAGTTTTACCTGCTGATCCAGCTCACCGGTCCGAACCTTTCCTTAATGGTATAGATTCTGGAAAATCTCTGACTCCCATCGTGGGACAGGCAATTAGAGTCACAGTTGTAATTGTTCATTTTCTTGTGCCACATTAAAAAGGCAAACTTAATTTTGATGATAGAGCTTAATAATATATTCAATCAAACATACTCAAAATATTATCGTATTACCCTATAAACAATAGGAAAATAAGGAATGAGCTGCTCTACAGTTTTATGGCCTTTTATTTGAATGGAACACCTGTCCACCTCAGTCCAGATGCTAACCCTGACTGCATCAACATGGAGTAAAATGGGCAGCTTGGATTCAGCCATTTGCCATCAGTTTATACAGTGATAAAACTTCTCCATCCTTGAGTTACTGGTGGTACCAGCCATTGCTGCTTGCAGTTATGATTGGGAAAATGAAGGAGAGGGATTCGGAATCAGGAGCAAAGCAAAAGGAGGAAATCCAGGTAGTTGGGAGGAGGATCTAGCGTCCCTAGAATAGCTCCTTTTCAGTTGACGGAGTGTACAGTGTATGCACAGCTCTTTAGAGTCGGAATACTCTGCTATCCAGAAGCTCCTGAAGGGCAGGAAGTTGTCTCTTCTTCAGTAATATGTCCACTGAGCCTGGCACATGCCAGTCATGAGAGGGCTCTGTTCTGGGGTTGGGGTTGGGGATAAATGAAAAGCTGTCATTGAAGCATTGGGGGAGTGGAGAGTCTGGGACTGTCCTCACTCGTAAGCAAATCAGCCCAAACGCATTGCTAACATCTGACTAACACTAGAACAGCATGTGGCTGGCCACTTAGCTAAAAGTCAGGACTACTGATTGAGTGTGTTGTCTCCATCTCTCAGCATTAGAGGATGATGGTATCATCTGAAGTCTCAAGTCTTGAGAGCTCGACCGTTTCTATGGCCAGAAACCTTGAAGCCACGCACCTCCCCTTGAAGGCTCTGCTCTCTGAGGTCCTCACTTTTAGTGTCCTCCAGATAGAGGGAAAGTTTGGCCCTTGAAGTCAATCTTAGAGATGGAAAGGCCACCCACAGAGGACACTGTTACTAATGTGTAAGGAGAACTCATTTTTACTGTCAAAGAAACTCATTTTAAAACCAATCAACCAACAAACACTGGAGACAAAACAAAGCAGCCATTACGAAAGCAGCGAGGCAAGAGCGAGCTGCCCACTGCCACAGCTGGAATCGAGACTCCAGAGCAGCAGGCTGCCCCTTCTCAGGTCATCTTCTTGTCAGTTACTTGCGCAGGCCTCCTGTTGGGCATCTGCCTCTGTTTCCTGCATCCTTGCACATTTTCTGGGTTATGTGGCCGGATCATTTCCTCCCTGCTCATATCAAGCACCAGAATGACAGTGGTTCCAGATGGCTCTTTCCTGATTGTACCTCTGAGTGTTTGGCAGGGGTTACCTCAGAGGATTTGGCAAAAGTTTTACATACTTCATTCTTCTGCCCACCCCAGACCCTGCTGAAGTAGCTGTTTTCTTCTTCAACGGATTCTGGTATCTCTCTTGGAGGTAGCCATCATGGGCAGGATTAGGAGGTCGCCTGAGAGCCTGTTATGTTCCTGCAGCTCTTCCTGTTCCAACAAACAATCCAATCTGTTTTAAGTAACCTCTTAATTAACATCTCAAAGAGTTCTTGTCACTGCTTCATCTGCCTTCTACAGCCTTTAAAAATTGTTATTGCACAAACTATTATCATTCTATTGTTTGCCCACCAGAACTTGACAGTATGACCCCATTCCTGAAGACACCATGCACTTTGATTGCAGGATTTGTAGAAACCAAATTGGTACTGACCAGGAAGCTTCCTCCCTGCTCTCTAGCTTCCACAGTATTAAATGGTGCTATGCAGGCTGCTCTCTCTCTCTCTCTCTCTCTCTCTCTCTCTCTCTCTCTCTCTCTCTCTCTCTCTCTCTCTCTCTGTGTGTGTGTGTGTGTGTGTGTGTGTGCCATGAATCTTACAAGCTACAATTAGCATGACAAGAGATGCCTATAGGTACAATAGCGGTACAAATGTTTCAGTAGTAACCAATTACTTTCTGATTGAATTTAAGACCTGCCTTACAGGATGAAATGTATACCTGGTGCTGTAAATCTGCTCAAGAACCCATGGTTGGTGAGCTGATAGACCACAGTGGTAAAGTCAGTATCAAACTGCCCTCTAAAGTTATATATCTGTTCCCATAGATTATTGCCCATCTCAGGCCTCAGTGAAGTTCCTTTGTACAGAAATTTGCAACTGACCCAAGTGCAGAAAGCAAGTGTCTGTGGAGTTCTCAGTCATGAAAGGAACTCCCTCCTCGCAAGGCTCAGGGAACATTTTAAGGTGTGGGGATGTGAAAACCAAACATTAGGGGGACTAGGAGTGAAATAGTGTCTTCTGGACATAACAGAAACTCATCAACTCTCAGTAGCTATAATTGACTGCACAAACCATGCAAGACCGAGCCAGTCAACATTCCAGCATGGAGGAGGAGGGAGCTCATGTGTCTCTACCCTTACCCAAGAAGCTATTGAGAGTTAACACCATCTGGGATGAGGAGAGTCAGTTTTCTGTAAGGTTATAGCCCATAGTAGGTTGAGCATCTCCAGTGATGACAGACCCTACACTCATGAGTGCATGGGCAACAAGTTGGGATAGGTCAATTATAAAAGGAAGGAAGGGAGGGAGGGAGGGAGGGAGAGAGGGAGGGAGGGAGAGAGAGAGAGAGAGAGAGAGAGAGAGAGAGAGAGAGAGAGAGAGAGAGAGAAGGAAGGTTAAAGGGGAGTAGTAAGGGTAAACATGGCCAAAATGCATTGTGTACATTATGAAATTCTTGAAGAATTAATAGAACATTATATATTACTAAAAAGCAAGTAGAGAAATCAGTATTTACAAGTGCACAATGCTTTAACCTTCAGCAGAAAGCAGAAGATAAACAAAGATGACTACTTACAACAATTATTAATGAGACATTTTATGTGTACTGAAGGCATGCTAAAATTTGGAATGTTGGAACATTTGTTGAAGAATTTTACTCAGATTATAAAATATTGATATAAGACAAACCAAGTTACTTATAAAGTTTGTATTTCTACCTTTGGGTAGTTTACTTTTTAATATTTTGAGACAGTTTCACTCTACCCCCCACCCCACCTCCAGGCTGGCCCAGAGCTCAATGTGTAGCCAAGGATGGCTCTCTTGGACTTGGATTATAGGAGCAAATCATAACATCTGGCTGCGAATGGTTACTAATTTATAATTATAACATTTATTCACAGGCTAATAGTACATCAGATCTACTTTAGGGCCTAAGTTGGGATCTCCAGAGCTTACACAAAACACTGGGTGTGGACGTGCATGCCTACAACCCCAGTGCTGTACTGTGTGAATGCTCTAGGAGGCAGAGGCAGGATACCTGGGCTTGCTGACCGCCAGCCTCACTTCAAGACCATTGAGAGACTGTCTGAGAGCACACACACACATGCACACATGCATGCACTCATGTATGCACAACTCATGCACATGCACACAAGCACATGCACGCATAAAACACCTAAATTTGCATCCTATCCCAGCTAAAAAGATATGAGTGGCAAGCACTTTGTCTGCTGAGGTCAAGACTCATCCAGCATCCAGAACTGTCTGTGAACCTATAAAAATAGATGTATAGCTCTCATGTTTGCAGAAGAGTAATTCCACGAACCTTGCAGTCCCCCCAAACATACAATTTTCCCCATAAAAATAGTCACACTTCGCCTGCTAAGTGGCTTACTCCAGTTCCTCACAGAGAAACCACAGCACAATTGGTAACTCCCAAGTGGTAGGCCTCTGCTGTCTCCACAGGCCCATGATGATGTGACATCAAAGAGTTAATATCCCATAAGGGAGCTGAGGTCTTGAACTGTGATCATACTGACAATTTTCTTTCCATTAAGACATTGAAGGCTGTTGGGTACTCTAAGGATGACAATGATGATTTCTAAATAATGGTGTCTTCTGATGTAGAAATGCTGTGGGTGATGGGTCAGGGAGAGAGAAAGAAAGGGCATCGGAGCCTGGCCTCTTCTGACTCCAGATAACATCTGATGTTCTAATAGGAACCTGCCGTGGACTCAGCAGAATGGCCAGGGATGGTAGATGCAGCTTTGTTATTTTTATTTCTATGGATTACAACTGAACAGAGGAAAATGAGACCTGGTCCTGGACCAGAATTCGACCCACCCTGGGCTTGGGGCAAGAAGGTAAGGTCACTAGTCATGCCACAGGAAACCATTGTCTGTGGTCTTACTGCCTCTGTTGCAGTGACAAGAAAACCAGAAGGATTCAGGCCAGGGAAGGTGACTTAACTCAGAGGGAGCTGGTGGGCAGAACCAGGACCAGGACCAGGACCAGGACCAGGACCAGGACCAGGACCAGGACCAGGACCAGGACCAGGACCAGGACCAGGACCAGGTTATGGCTCGCAGGGTGTTCATCCTACCAGGACGGTCACTAAGACGGACAGCTCCAGCTCTGGAGAACCAGACAGGTGTGTTCATCATCTCTTCCTTCACTCTCCAAAGTGGACCCCTTCTCCAAATCTCTCTCTCTCTCTCTCTGTATGTGTGTCTGTGTATCTGTGTGTCTGTTATCTGTGTGTCTGTGCGTCTGTCTGTCTTCAAAGTAGGCCACTGTTTTGTAGGTGGTTACTCTAGTTTGCTCTCTGTTGCTGTGATGAACTATTAACCCAAACCAGCACAGGGGAAGAGAGTTCCATTCATGTATAACTTTCAGGTCACAGTTTATCATTGAGGGAAGCCAGGGCAGGACCCGGAGGCAGGAATTGAAACAGAGACCATGAAGAAACCCTGCTTCCTGGCTCACTCCCCCATGGCTTTCTCAGTTTGCTTTCGTATACAACCCAGGCTCACCTGCCCAGCGGTGGCACTGCCCAAGGTAGTGTTTCTTCTTCATGGCCCATTTACATATTCAGTAAAGAACAAGGACCCAGGGAGCCAGTGAGGGGTTGGTGTAGGAGAGAGAACTGAGCGGGGGTTCAGTGAGGAAGCAGAGCCGTGAAGAATCAGAACACTGAGGGAAGATGTGACGAACAGATGCTGCAGAGACAAAGAGGGCACTAACTGGGGACTTCGGGGCTTAAGAATTAGGGGATTGGAGAAGTAAAGAGAGGAGATTCTGATTCTGGCAGAGTTTTAAAAAGAGCAAAGCTAGGCTGAAAAGTTCAGGAGAGAAAGAACAGTGGTAGCCAGTGGTAGCGAAGTGCATCTAAAACGTGACTCGCAGACTCAGCTGGGTCTCCACTGGTGCACACATTTGCAGACTCAACTGTGGTATTTGGCAATAAATTGGGTGCTCACTGAACATACACAGGCCCGTTTTTGGTCTGCAATTTATTAAGTAATGCCTTGTGATAACTATTTGCCTAGCATTACACTGTGATAGGTGGTCTATGCGGTCTGTGGGTGGGGCCTTGTGATAACTATTTGCCTAGCATTACACTGTGATAGGTGGTCTATGCGGTCTGTGGGTGGGGCCTTGCCTACATTATGGCAAATGCTGCCTGTGGTAATCGGGGCTCTAAAGGAACAGAATGGGTAGGGTGAATATATATCACAAAGGTGGCTGATTAGCTGGCCTTCCACAGTATTAGTTGATTTCACATTCGATCATGATAATAGCTAAGGTTAGCCACTACAATGACATTTTGCATAGGGCACTTGTGTATCTGTGGGTTTGGGGATTGGATGGAGGTTTTCAGGACCAATTTCCCAAGGGTATATTTTTTTAAATTTTTCTAATTAATTAATTGGTTAGTTAGTTAGGTAGGTAGGTAGTTATACAGGGTCTCCTGTAGTCCAGGCTGGCCCCAAACTCCCTGTGTATGTATCTGAAGATGACCTTGAACTTCTGAATGTCCTGGCTTCACCTCTGAGTGTTGGGACCATGAGTGTGCACCGCCGTGTCCAGTTTGTGTGGTACTGGAAAGGAAGCTTGGTGACCCATGCTCAGCAGGGAAGCAGCATTCTAGAGACTGAGACGCTCCCCCAGCCCATACCTCCAAGGACATCCCGGGACAATTGTATAAACAAATGTATAAACCATGGGTCAAGACCTTTAAAAACACACAGACCTTTAGCCCAGGATATCATTTCTAAGCATTCACATTCTATACAACTATAGACAAAAATTTTGACAGAAAGCTGATTGTAACAGTATAATTGTGGGGAAAAATATGTCAGTGCTCAATACAGGATATCTAACATGAAATGTTACTTGACCATTAACATGACTGAGAACATTTAAATGCCCTAGGATTAAAATAGTATTTTAAGCCAAACTTATAAAATCACAAATTAGGATGAGTGTCACTGCTCGCAAGTCTGTCTATACATAGACCCATCTATAAGCCAACTCTTCACCTAAACTCATAGATAAGGAGGCCCAGAGGAAGCCTGCTGAGGGGAGTGGTTAGTGCTTATCTCTTCACTGTGGGCTTGTGGGTAATTTTAAAATAGTTTTTGTGTTCTTCAAATTTCTGTAGTAGTCTTAATCGAGCCTATAATCAAGCAAACAGATATTTTTATGCTCTCTTCTGTCTTTCTTTTTGACATGGGGTCTCACTGTATAGCCCAGACTGGTTTGGAACCCTTGGTCTTCCTGCCTCAGCCTCTCTGATGCTAGGGTCACAGGCTTCCCCCTATCATGACAGGGATGCCAGGATCACAGGTGTCCTCCGCCATGACAGACTCAAAACACCTTGCTTTTAAAATGGAATTAGCTGGTGGTGAGAGAGAAGAAATGAGGGAAGAAGGCTGCCTTAAAAAATATAATCTATGGGTACCTGTGTGTGCGCAGGGGGGTAATACACACCAGATCCTCTGGAACTAGAGTTACAGAAGATTGGGAGATGTTTGGTGTGGGTGCTGAGAACCGAACTCGGGTCCTTTTCAAGAGCGGCAAGGGCTCTTAAGTGAAGTGTTGAGGAGAAGGAGCGGCCAGCCCAGGAAGGCTTGATTTAGGGTTAGTTTTAGAGACAGTAGCAGTACAGTGTCCCATGTGTTTAGTCAGAGTCCAAAAGAAGGGTGAGGCCTAAGACTCAAGGCAGAAGAAAAATGAAAATTTGACGAGGAATTCCAGGGATCCAGAAAACCAGATCAGCTGCACTTAGAGACTGGTTTTAGAAGGAGCAGAGAATCTTCGTTTTGTGTGTTTCCAGGCACTGGGGAGGAAGAGACCAAAGCTGGACATAAACTCTAATGACCCAGCCCCACTCAGCTACAGAAGCCGCCCGGTGGTCCTGGAGCTCCTGGCAGGGTGTGATGCCTCCTTTACTGATCCCGCATACTCAGAAGGGCCAGGACCTTTCCTGCCTGCTCAGGAGAACACATTCTAGCCATTAGCCCTGGCCTCTTCTCCCTTGTATGCACTGTCGTGTGAGACACAAGGACACAGAATGTGGTTGGTTACACGCCCCAAGGCGCTTTGCCTGTGACTCTGGTGTGGATCTGGGTGAATCTGGAAGAATGGTGCTTTCTCCATACTTCCTGTTTCCCATCTGCTGGAGGCACTAACCTACTAGTCTGGTTGGTGGCTGGTAACCCGGCCACTGGAAGGCTGAGATAGCAAGATGGCAAGACCAAGGCCTGCCTAGGCTAACGGAGCGAAGTTCAAGGCTAGCTCAAGAAACGTAGATTCTGTCCCAAAATCAAAAAAAGTTATAGGAGTACTGGGGAAATATAGCTTAGGGGTAGAGCTTGCTTAGCACACTGAGACAACAGACAGACAGACAGACAGACAGACAGACAGACAGACAGACAGAGGCACTGATCTCCCAGGACTTAGAGCCCAGTGCCTTTGACCCCTCCTCACTCAGCATCATCAATAGAGAGGGCTCCTGAGGCTGTTGCATTTCCACCCTCAGGTGGTGGCCTTGGTTGTTACCTCTCTGTAAGAAAGAGCGAAGCTCCCGAAGCTCCCGAAGCTCCCGAAGCTCCCGAAGCTCCCGAAGCTCCCGAAGCTCCCGAAGCTCCCGAAGCTCCCGAAGCTCCCGAAGCTCTCTGCTCTCCGCACTTCAACTGCTCCCTCCCTCTGCCTGCCTTGCGTTTCTCCTCTGTGGCTTTGCTGCTTTCCCCTCTGGAAATGACTGATCTGGTCCTCCAGACTCCAGCGTCTCTTTCCAGGAGAAACCCTGAACTTCTCATTTGGTTTTAGCCTGTCCCCTGGAGTCTTGCCCTGCCTGAATAGATTGTTAGCACTTACATCTCTGGGTGACCTGCAGAATCACGAGAAGGAAGGGCCACAGTTCAGTTTGTCATCTGCCCTGACCCTGGGAAACCGACCTGAAGGGTCTGTTGAGGGAGTGATGCCCCCAGATTTTTCTACTCAAGGAAGTGGGAGTTGACCCTTGTCTTTAGCCTGCTTCAGGCACGATGTTGTGTCTGAAGTGCTTTTGCTATGTAATTTCCGTAGGTCTCAGAGCTACGTGGGGAGGAGGAAGAGCAGGAGGATATTAATATTTTTCTAGATAATGAAACGGGCTCAGAGGGAGAGAGGTTTTATTGGAAGGGACCCAGTCAACACATAGTGAGAATTATCCCCTGTCGAATTCCAAAGGCCCACAAGCATGGGAGACATCATTTTATGCCCTCCCTGGTGAAACTGTCTAGAGGTTGTAAAAGAGACACTGGGGAAGCCTTGTGCCATCTACACATCTGAATGTGGATTTTTTTTCCCTTTATCTTCAAAGCCTGCTGAAAGTCCTTGCAGGCAGAAACTGTGCCATCTATCTTTTTGCAATCTTCAGCCCTTTGCAAGTTGTAAGTATTTTGTAAATATTTACTGACTTTAATTATCCATCAAATTATTTGTTGATTTATTAAGTTAAATTCCGATGGCGAATTTTCTGGAATCGGAGCAAGCATTATTTTTGAGCAGATGGCCCATTCCGGGCACCCATCAAATTAGACTAGATGGGTCATTTTCTAAGCATGGGACCAGCCCCGAGGCTATAGATAGAACAAATTCAAATTCATGATGAATTCATTAAAAATTCCAGGACAAGAAATCTTTCAGGGACACTAACGACATCCCCCATTTAAGATGGAATTAATTCTGTATGGTTTAAATGTTATTACAGTAAAGTGCAAACGAACCTAGCTGTAATGAGGGCCTGCCTCTGAAAGGGACCCATTAAGTCAGTCAATCCCATAGCCGAGCTATTCATTAGTGCTGTTTGACATCTCCTGTGCTGTGTATCTTTTCCCAGTTTACACAGGCGACATATTTATGGAGAACTTCCTCGAACATGCAGGATGGCTATGTGAGGGCCAGGAATGGAAGAAACCAGATGTGGCCATGGCTCCATCGAGCCTCACTGGTCCAACTACGATGTAGCAACCAGTGGCTCCTGCATCCCCTGGGAGCTTATTACAAATGTGTGGGCTTAAAGACTTCCTGCATCAGAACCTCAGTTTAACAACATCCCCTGGGGACCTGTACGATCATTACAATTGGAAAAGGACATCATGGCCTGAGACTGAATAGAGACCAGCCAAATGCAATGACCGCAGAATGAGGTGAAGCCTTCTCTACGAAGCCTTCCCCCACCTCAGCACACTCGGCTCCTGCACCACACTCATCTCATGGCCCTACACAACTTCTTTTATAATATTTGTCACTTTGGCCCTACACTACATACTCCACTCCATATTTATTGTGTATGCAGTTCGCTCTGTCTCTGTCTCCTGCCACAGTTTAAGTCCATAAACTCTTTGCCCACCTTACTGAGTGCAAACCCCAAGTATTACAGATTTAAGCTCTTCAGGGTCCCAGATATGTTGTTTCTTTGTCTCCTAGAAATGAGAGGCTTGCTAAATGCAGAATACATCCTTCTCAATAATTGGATGAAAACATGGACAGCTTCTTCTGGGGTCCAAAATCCCTCCCTTTTCTAAGGTCTTGTTGTTTTAGCTCTAACCCACTAGAGACCCTCTAAAGAAGGAGATCCTCTTATCCCTACTGGGACATCTTTGCGATAGGTAGGGTAGGGTTGGTAGACATGAAGAATTCTGCAGCAGGAATCAATGAGTCTAGCATCTCCATCAGCTGTTGCTAATGGGGCCTCTGAGCTCTGGCCTAGAGTACAATTCAGTTCCAGGAGAATGCGTTGAGAAATTGTCTTCATCTCCGTTAGGTTTTCATGGTTTTGTGGCAAAACAGTACCTATTTTCTCACGTAGGCAGATCATTGCTTTACTGGCCTGTTGTCATAGCAAAATATAAGGCAGAAGCAATTAAGAGAGGAAGGCTTTATGTTGGCTCCTGGTTTCAGAGCAATTTCAGCCTACCTAGCAGGGAAGGTACAGCAGAGGGACAGACTAATGGAAAGTGCAGCCGAAGGGGTTCCCATGGCAACAGACCAGAGAACAGAGTCGCTCACACCATAGTGAACAGCATGCAGAGACCAGTGGCTGGAACCAGAGATGGGGCTGATCCTTAATGGTCCTCTGCTCCTCCTAATCTGCTCCCACCAATCAAGCAGACCCTGTTAATGCTCCACAACCCTCAAAATAGAACACCATTTTAGATTCAAACCATAACAATCGCTCAGGTTGGTGCTCTCATCTTTGTATGGTTGTGATTTGAATGTGAAACGTCCCCCCCTAGGCTCCCTCACCAGAATGTCTGGTCTCTACTTGGTGTCACTATTTGGAAAAGTTGTGGAACCTTTAGGGTGTGGAGTCTTGCTAGAGGGAGTAAGTTACTGGAGGATGGACTGGAGGTCATACAGCCCAGCCTGACTTACTGCTCATTCTTTGCTTCCTGACGTGGACACATCCAGACCAGACAGCTGTTTCAGGCTCCTGTTGTCTGGACTTCCCTGCTATGGTGCATTGTTCCTTGAACAGTAACCAGAATAAACCCCTTTTCCCTAAATTTGGTTTTGTCAGCAACAGTCAGGTAATCAGATAATGGTACACAGAAATGCTGTTCTCACTGAGTGGGTCTGGGGCGTAAAGATTTTTCCAGAAGGGTGGTCTCTCTTAGAGGAAGAATCAAGTGTAAGGTTGGGGCAGGGATGGGAGGGAGGTCTGTCTCTGCTTTCCTCATTTTACTCCTTGCCTAGCATGACCTAAAGCCTCCATCTTAAAACCAGAAGCCAGAGAACCAAATAAATATACCCAATCCCACTTTCTGCTCTTTTTGTCACAAATCTCAAGTATATAATACACGGGGTTTTTTTTTAAGGGGATCACATTTATTTTTAATTTAATGATGTGGGGCTGTATGGGCAGTGCTTTAGAGATGGACCAATTGTCAAAAGTGTTTGCTTTTCTTGTAGAGGTCCAAAGTTCCGTTTCTCAAACCCATTGCCAGGAAGTCACAACCACCTCTAAGTCCAGCTCCAGAGAGCTCCCTGCTCTGCCTTCTGGCTTCTATGGGCGGCCACACCATCTGCACATACTCATACACAGACACATAAATAAACAAAATGTTTAAAAAGTTTTTAAAAATAATAATAACTGATAGAAGCAATATCTTTATTATGTTCCTGTTAGTAAAGCAAAGACAGCGATAGGTCCCACCACAGGATCACTCTGTCAGCATTAGCAACTCTAAGGCTATCAGGGGAGAGACTTCGGCCACTGCTACTGTCTTCTGGACTCCTTTTAAGTAGGGAACAGATACTACAAGCAACCTCTTTCCTTTTCACTTCTTGTGTCTGCCGACCTCTCCACCTCTACCTTGTCTGTCTCCTCTTTCCCTCACCTGGCAGCTTCCCATGTTCCCTCCGACCCACCATGATCACGTGACCTTAGCATTCCTCACCCCTCCTGCCTTCCGGATAACTTAGCGCAGTTTACCGAAACTTGGCTATATTGCTTTATAGTCACAGGAACATGTGACACTGCCCTAATTTACCCTCCCGAATTACCATACGCTCTGCTTGTGTGCTTGCCTTGCACAGCTGTTCCCATTTGAAGAGGCCATCACAACGCTCAGAAGATAATCAGAGAAGCTACTTAAGAACAACGTGCAGCCATTCGGGAAGGGGGAAAAAAAAAACAGCCAAGAATCAGAAAAGCAGTGCCCACATTGAACCGGAATGGTAATGAGCTCCGGTGGGAATCCAACTGGGACCTCCATCACCAACCCACACAGCTGGGAGGTTTGCATTTTACACAGCCCGTTTTGTGATGTTCCGCGTTTCACAGCCTAACAGGCACGGGCTCTAAACATCATGAAGGCCATTTCGGATCGGATGTTTGGTAAAGGGAATTAGAATGCTAAGCTGTTACTAGCTCCTCCAGGGTTTCATGACTTTATCTGACCTCTAGTGATGCCTTCATTGCTTAGGCAGAGAAAGATCGCACTTGGGTTGATTAGCCTAATTAATGTCTGCAGGCTGTGTTCAGTGTAGTTTCATTACTCCCCCCCCCACCCCTCAAAGTTAAAAGAAAAGTTATTGTAACCAACCTGAGGAGAAAATGGCAGAAACCAGGAGACTGAAGAGACAGTTCAGTGGGAACAGGTGCTCGCTGCTCTTTGAGAAGGCCCAGCTTTGGCTCTCAGCACCCACATCGAAGGGGCTCACCACCACCTTGAGCTCAAACGCCAGAGGATACAGGGCCCTCCTTTGGAGTCTGTGGGCACCTGCATTAATACACACACAGCCACACAAAGGCATACACATGGACACCTAATCAAAAACAAGGTAAACATCTTTAAAACGTACGTAATATATCATATGATAACCCCAGTGTGAGGAAGACAGCACGCCTGCTGCCCTTCAGAGCATCCGTTAGTAAAATTCAACCACAGCGTGGAACCCACCTCTCTGCCCACCAGTTGTTCCCAAACAGACCTGCTGTGTCACCCCAATCTCTTCTGACGTTGTTCCACCACAGTCACATGACAGCTCTAGCCTGTGCTTTTTGTAGTTGTTTGTTTCTTGGGCTGTACCTGCCAGGCACGTCACTCCGGTGCACGTCTGAGAGCTGGGTGAGCCATGTTTGAGCTTTTTAATAGTTATACCTAGCAACAGTGCTGGTGGCCCTGGGGAAGTCTCCATTTTTGTCAGCCATGTTTTCTGGCTCAACTCTATGGTTTAGAAAGAGAATAAAAAGCGAAGGATGTGCCACGAGACCGTCTCCAGACCCTCTGTCATTTAATCGGGAAACAGACACTCATGCTTCCTCGAATACATCTTTTGTATGAAAAGGTATCCCTTACCGCACTGCTCTTGCCTGTTAGTTTAATGGTGGAACTGTGGGCATGGGGAACAGAGCACAGGGTTACTCCATCCCTGTCTCAGGACCAGGCTCCATAAGCAGCAGGGGTCCAGTGAGCCTAAAATCCACTCTTTCACACCAAGAGTGTGTGGTCGGTGACATCATGGCGTGACAGGAGAAATGCTGCCCACTCACTTGGCGTGGGACACTGCGGCTGAGGTCCTTCCCGTAAGCCTCAAACACCCACCTTACTCTTGCTTTCATCCCTCCTCCTTGTGTGTCTTCCTCCCCCTCCCCCATCTTCTATCTCCCCCTCTTGCCTTTCTCCTTCCTCTTTTTCCTCCATCCTTTTGCTCCCTTGTTTCTTCTTCCTCCCCACATCAACCAGGAGTCTAGTAAATGACACTCAAGTGGTAAGAAATGGACACAGCCCAGTTCAATGAACCATTCTTGATCAACACCCGCTCATTCCCATCACTACATACAAGAGTCGCAGCCCCACCCAGACCTGCCACATTAGAATTCTCAAGGGCACAGGCTAAGAGAGGGGTCTTGAAAAGTCTTCCCTATGTAACAACTACCCTGCTGAAGAACAGTCGTCGGCCACTCTCTGACAGGTGCTGGGAAAGAGAGACGAACGAGAAGATGGCCGGCGGGAAGTTGTTAAAAAGTTTGGTGTTTGTATGGGGGGGGGCGTGTCATGGGGTAAACAGGGACTTGAATGATGGATAGGAGTCTGTTACTGTTGTAGGAGAGGCCATTAGACGCATCTGTAGGTCACCTCGGGGCCTCTCCAGCTCTGCACAGCTGGGATAGCACGAGCAAATAAAAACAGCATTGATGCGTGACCAGGGCGGCTGCCAGGGGCCAAGTGATGCTGGCTTTAGTCATCTGCCAAACCATTTGTATTTTTGCCTGAGATCTGCGCGGAAACCTTGAGAGTTTTAAAGAGGACATAATGGAGTCACATTTATATTTGAGATGAGTAAGCCCAGGGCAGTGTTAGAAGGCCAGGGCAAGGGAGTCCAGCTGGGGACACTCACAGTCACTTCAAATACAGTCTCGGCTGTAGATTGCAGTCTGTAAGCAGGTGAGGGCAGGGGATGGTAGAAAAGGAGGGCGGGTGGGGAGTTCTGGAGAGGTGGGAGAGATAGGAGGGAGAGAGGAAGGAAGGAAGATGGAGGAAGAGAAAGACAACCCAGATCCGTGTGGCTTTAAAGAGCCACAGGTAGCTATGAATGTCTTATAAGGGATGGATTATTATAGGACGATCCGTCTTATCTAGGTGGGCAGTTTATATCGATATCAATTGGCTCTGAGTTCATTGTGCGGACATTTTTTTTTTTATTAACTTGAGTATTTCTTATATACATTTCGAGTGTTATTCCCTTTCCGGTTTCGGGCAAACATCCCCTTCCCCTCCCTTCCTTATGGGTGTTCCTCCCCACCCTCCCCCATTGCCGCCCTCCCCCAACAGTCTAGTTCACTGGGGGTTCAGTCTTAGCAGGACCCAGGGCTTCCCCTTCCACTGGTGCTCTTACTAGGATATTCATTGCTACCTATGAGGTCAGAGTCCAAGGTCAGTCCATGTATAGTCTTTAGGTAGTGGCTTAGTCCCTGGAAGCTCTGGTTGCTTGGCATTGTTGTACATATGGGGTCTCAAGCCCCTTCAAGCTCTTCAAGTCCTTTCTCTGATTCCTTCAACGGGGGTCCTATTCTCAGTTCAGTGGTTTGCTGCCGGCATTCGCCTCTGTATTTGCTGTATTCTGGCTGTGTCTCTCTGGAGCGAGCTACATTCGGCTCCTGTCGGTCTGCACTTCTTTGCTTCATCCATCTTGTCTAATTGGGTGGCTGTATATGTATGGGCCACATGTGGGGCAGGCTCTGAATGGGTGTTCCTTCAGTCTCTGTTTTAATCTTTGCCTCTCTCTTCCCTGCCAAGGGTATTCTTGTTCCCCTTTTAAAGAAGGAGTGAAGCATTCACATTTTTGATCATCCGTCTTGAGTTTCATTTGTTCTAGGCATCTAAAAAGTAATTCAAGCATTTGGGCTAATAGCCACTTATCAATGAGTGCATACCATGTATGTCTTTCTGTGATTGGGTTACCTCCTCAGGATGATATTTTCCAGTTCCAACCATTTGCCTCACAATTTCATAAAGTTTGTTTTTGATAGCTGAGTAATATTCCATTGTGTAGATGTACCATTTTCTGTATCCATTCCTCTGTTGAAGGGCATCTGGGTTCTTTCCAGCTTCTGGCTATTATAAATAAGGCTGTGATGAACATAGTGGAGCACGTGTCTTTTTTATATGTTGGGGCATCTTTTGGGTATATGCCCAGGAGAGGTATAGCTGGATCCTCAGGCAGTTCAATGTCCAATTTTCTGAGGAACCTCCAGACTGATTTCCAGAATGGTTGTACCAGTCTGCAACCCCACCAACAATGGAGGAGTGTTCCTCTTTCTCCGCATCCTTGCCAGCATTTGCTGTCACCTGAGTTTTTGATCTTAGCCATTCTCACTGGTGTGAGGTGAAATCTCAGGGTTGTTTTGATTTGCATTTCCCTGATGACTAAAGATGTTGAACATTTCTTTTAGGTGTTTCTCAGCCATTCGGCATTCCTCAGCTGTGAATTCTTTGTTTAGCTCTGACCCCATTTTTTAATAGGGTTATTTGTTTCCCTGTGGTCTAACTTCTTGAGTTCTTTGTATATTTTGGATATAAGGCCTCTATCTGTTGTAGGATTGGTAAAGATCTTTTCCCAATCTGTTGGTTGCCGTTTTGTCCTAACCACAGTGTCCTTTGCCTTACAGAAGCTTTGCAGTTTTATGAGATCCCATTTGTCGATTCTTGATCTTAGAGCATAAGCCATTGGTGTTTTGTTTAGGAAAATTTTTCCAGTGCCCATGTGTTCCAGATGCTTCCCTAGTTTTTCTTCTATTAGTTTGAGTGTGTCTGGTTTGATGTGGAGGTCCTTGATCCACTTGGACTTAAGCTTTGTACAGGGTGATAAGCATGGATCGATCTGCATTCTTCTACATGTTGACCTCCAGTTGAACCAGCACCATTTGCTGAAAATGCTATCTTTTTTCCATTGGATGGTTTTGGCTCCTTTGTCAAAAATCAAGTGACCATAGGTGTGTGGGTTCATTTCTGGGTCTTCAATTCTATTCCATTGGTCTATATGTCTGTCTCTGTACCAATACCATGCAGTTTTTATCACTATTGCTCTGTAATACTGCTTGAGTTCAGGGATAGTGATTCCCCCTGAAGTCCTTTTATTGTTTAGGATAGCTTTAGCTATCCTGGGTTTTTTGTTATTCCAGATGAATTTGCAAATTGTTCTGTCTAACTCTTTGAAGAATTGGATTGGTATTTTGATGGGGATTGCATTGAATCTGTAGATTGCTTTTGATAAAATGGCCATTTTTACTATATTAATCCTGCCAATCCATGATCATGGGAGATCTTTCCATCTTCTGAGGTCTTCTTCAATTTCTTTCTTCAGTGTCTTGAAGTTCTTATTATACAGATCTTTTACTTGCTTGGTTAAAGTCACACCGAGGTACTTTATATTATTTGGGTCTATTATGAAGGATGTCGTTTCCCTAATTTCTTTCTCGGCTTGTTTCTCTTTTGTATAGAGGAAGGCAACTGATTTATTTGAGTTAATTTTATACCCAGCCACTTTGCTGAAGTTGTTTATCAGCTTTAGTAGTTCTCTGGTGGAACTTTTGGGATCACTTAAATATACTATCATATCATCTGCAAATAGTGATATTTTGACTTCTTCTTTTCCGATCTGTATCCCTTGACCTCCTTTTGTTGTCTGATTGCTCTGGCTAGAACTTCAAGAACTATATTGAATAAGTAGGGAGAGAGTGGGCAGCCTTGTCTAGTCCCTGATTTTAGTGGGATTGCTTCAAGTTTCTCTCCATTTAGTTTAATGTTAGCAACTGGTTTGCTGTATATGGCTTTTACTATGTTTAGGTATGGGCCTTGAATTCCTATTCTTTCCAGGACTTTTATCATGAAGGGGTGTTGAATTTTGTCAAATGCTTTCTCAGCATCTAATGAAATGATCATGTGGTTTTGTTCTTTCAGTTTGTTTATATAATGGATCACGTTGATGGTTTTCCATATATTAAACCATCCCTGCATGCCTGGGATGAAGCCTACTTGATCATGGTGGATGATTGTTTTGATGTGCTCTTGGATTCGGTTTGCCAGGATTTTATTGAGTATTTTTGCGTCGATATTCATAAGGGAAATTGGTCTGAAGTTCTCTTTCTTTGTTGTGTCTTTGTGTGGTTTAGGTATAAGAGTAATTGTGGCTTCATAGAAGGTATTCGGTAGTGATCCATCTGTTTCAATTTTGTGGAATAGTTTGGATAATATTGGTATGAGGTCTTCTATGAAGGTTTGATAGAATTCTACACTAAACCCGTCTGGACCTGGGCTCTTTTTGGTTGGGAGACCTTTAATGACTGCTTCTATTTCCTTAGGAGTTATGGGGTTGTTTAACTGGTTTATCTGTTCCTGATTTAACTTCGGTACCTGGTATCTGTCTAGGAAATTGTCCATTTCCTGAAGATTTTCAAGTTTTGTTGAATATAGGTTTTTATAGTAAGATCTGATGATTTTTTGAATTTCCTCTGAATCTGTAGTTATGTCTCCCTTTTCATTTCTGATTTTGTTAATTTGGATGCACTCTCTGTGTCCTCTCGTTAGTCTGGCTAAGGGTTTATCTATCTTGTTGATTTTCTCAAAGAACCAACTTTTGGTTCTGTTGATTCTTTCTATGGTCCTTTTTGTTTCTACTTGGTTGATTTCAGCTCTGAGTTTGATTATTTCCTGCCTTCTACTCCTCCTGGGTGTATTTGCTTCTTTTTGTTCTAGAGCTTTTAGGTGTGCTGTCAAGCTGCTGACATATGCTCTTTCCTGTTTTCTTTCTGCAGGCACTCAAGCGCTATGAGTTTTCCTCTTAGCACAGCTTTCATTGTGTCCCATAAGTTTGGGTATGTTGTACCTTCATTTTCATTAAATTCTAAAAAGTTTTAATTTCTTTATTTCTTCCTTGACCAGGTTATCATTGAGTAGAGCATTGTTCAATTTCCAAGTATATGTGGGCATTCTTCCTTGATTGTTATTGAAGACCAGTTTTAGGCCATGGTGGTCTGATAGCACGCATGGGATTATTTCTATCTTTCTGTACCTGTTGAGGCCCGTTTTTTGACCAATTATATGGTCAATTTTGGAGAAAGTACCATGAGGAGCTGAGAAGAAGGAATATCCTTTTCCTTTAGGATAGAATGTTCTATAAATATCCGTTAAGTCCATTTGGCTCATGACTTCTCTTAGTCTGTCTACATCTCTGTTTAATTTCTGTTTCCATGATCTGTCCATTGATGGGAGTGGGGTGTTCAAATCTCCTACTATTATTGTGTGAGGTGCAATGTGTGTTTTGAGCTTTAGTAAGGTTTCTTTTATGTATGTAGGTGCCCTTGTATTTGGGGCATAGATATTTAGGATTGAGAGTTCATCTTGGTGGATTTTTCCTTTGATGAATATGAAGTGTCCTTCCTTATCTTTTTTGATGACTTTTAGTTGAAAATTGATTTTATTTGATATTAGAATGGCTACTCCAGCTTGCTTCTTCTGACCATTTGCTTGGAAAGTTGTTTTCCAGCCTTTCACTCTGAGGTAGTGTCTGTCTTTGTCTTTGAGGTGTGTTTCCTGTAGGCAGCAGAATGCAGGGTCCTCGTTGTGTATCCAGTTTGTTAATCTATGTCTTTTTATTGGGGAGTTGAGGCCATTGATGTTGAGAGATATTAAGGAATAGTGATTATTGCTTCCTGTTATATTCATATTTGGATGTGAGGTTATGTTTGTGTGCTTTCATTCTCTTTGTTTTGTTGCCAAGACGATTAGTTTCTTGCTTCTTCTAGGGTATAGCTTGCCTCCTTATTTTGGGCTTTACCATTTATTATCCTTTGTAGTGCTGGATTTGTAGAAAGATATTGTGTAAATTTGGTTTTGTCATGGAATATCTTGGTTTCTCCATCTATGTTAATTGAGAGTTTTGCAGGATACAGTAGCCTGGGCTGGCATTTGTGTTCTCTTAGGGTCTGTATGACATCAGTCCAGGATCTTCTGGCCTTCATAGTTTCTGGCGAGAAGTCTGGTGTGATTCTGATAGGTCTGCCTTTATATGTTACTTGACCTTTTTCCCTTACTGCTTTTAATATTCTTTATTTTGTCGTTTGGTGTTTTGACTATTATGTGACGGGAGGTGTTTCTTTTCTGGTCCAATCTATTTGGAGTTCTGTAGGCTTCTTTGTATGCCTATGTAGGAAGTTTTCTTCTATGATTTTGTTGAAGATATTTACTGGTCCTTTGAGCTGGGAGTCTTCACTCTCTTCTATACCTATTATCCTTAGGTTTGATCTTCTCATTGAGTCCTGGATTTCCTGTATGTTTTGGACCAGTAGCTTTTTTCCGCTTTACATTATCTTTGACAGTTGAGTCAATGATTTCTATGGAATCTTCTGCTCCTGAGATTCTCTCTTCCATCTCTTGTATTCTGTTGGTGAAGCTTGTATCTAGAGCTCCTTGTCTCTTCTTTTGGTTTTCAATATCCAGGGTTGTTTCCATGTGTTCTTTCTTGATTGCTTCTATTTCCATTTTTAATTCCTTCAACTGTTTGATTGTGTTTTCCTGGAATTCTTTCAGGGATTTTTGTGACTCCTCTCTATGGGCTTCTACTTGTTTATTTATGATTTCCTGATATTCTTTCAGGGATTTTTGTGTCTCCTCTCTATGGGCTTCTACTTGTTTATTTATGTTTTCCTGGAATTCTTTCAGGCATTTTTGAGATTCCTCTCTGTAGGCTTCTACTTGTTTATTAATGTTTTCCTGTGTTTCTCTAAGGGAGTTCTTCACGTCTTTCTTGAAGTCCTCCAGCATCATGATCAAATATGATTTTGAAACTAGATCTTGCTTTTCTGGTGTGTTTGGACATTCCATGTTTGTTTTGGTGGGAGAATTGGGCTCCGATGATGCCATGTAGTCTTGATTTCTGTTGCTTGGGTTCCTGCGCTTGCCTCTCACCATCAGATTATCTCTAGTGTTACTTTGTTCTGCTATTTCTGACAGTGGCTAGACTGTCCTATAAGCCTGTGTGTCAGGAGTGCTGTAGACCTGTTTCACTGTTTTCTTTCAGCCAGTTATGGGGACAGAGTGTTCTGCTTTCCTGCGTGTAGTTTTTCCTTTCTACAGGTCTTCAGCTGTTCCTGTGGGCCTGTGTCTTGAGTTCACCAGGCAGGTCACTTGCAGCAGACAAGTTGGTCTTACCTGTGGTCCTGAGGCTCAAGTTTGCTCATGGGTGCTGCCCACGGGCTCTCTCTTGGCAGCAACCAGGAAGATCTCGCCGCCTCTTCCGGGGCCTCCGTGCACCAGGGTTCCAGATGGCCTTTGGTGTTTTCCTCTGGGGTCCGAGATGTGTGTGCAGAGAGCAGTCTCTTCTGGTTTCCCAGGCTTGTCTGCCTCTCTGAAGGTTTAGCTCTCCCTCCCACGGGATTTGGGTGCAGAGAACTGTTTATCCGGTCTGTTTCCTTCAGGTTCAGGCGGTGTCTCAGGCAGGGGTCCTGCCGCTCCTGGGCCCTCTCCCATGGGAGCCCAGAGGCCTTATACAGTTTCCTCTTGGGCCAGGGATGTGGGCAGGGGTGGGCAGTGTTGGTGGTCTCTTCCGCTCTGCAGCCTCAGGAGTGCCCACCTAACCAGGCGGTGAGGTCTCTCTCCCCCGGGGTCTGGGAGCAGAGAGCTGCTGCAGGCCGGGATCCTCGGGTGTGGGACTCCTGGTAAACACAGGACGTGCCTGGTCCTAGAGGAATTCTGTCTCCGTGTGTCCCGATTTCACCAGGCAGCTTTCTTGCAGCAGAAAAGTTGGTCCTACCTGTGGTCCCGAGGCTCAAGTTTGCTCGCGGGGTGCTGCCCACGGGCTCTCTGCGGCGGCAGCAACCAGGAAGATCTGCGACGCCCCCTCCGGGCTGTGCGGACATTTTGTGGGGTGAGAATTTACTGATATAAACCTGATTAATAAATTACAAGCCTCTAGAGTTTTGATTTTACCGGGCTATGGGGACTTGTGACAATAACCACAGAAGGCAGATGGCTGGGAATGTGAGCAGAGTCCACACAAGAGAGCCGTGAGATGGGCGGCCACTGCATGGAGCTAGCCATGGACGTGACCGGACCACCGGAGCCAGAGAGTAGCCGGCATTAGCGTGGGATGGTGTATTATTTAGTGTTTCCTGCAACACTCGGTACCCTCTGTGGTTTAAGCATGACCTCGAGATAGTTCTGTGAGTCACACAGGCAGGATTTGCCAGTCACTTCCCAAACCTGTCCATCTGTGCAAACCTAAGGGGCAAAGCTTCCCCAGCCACACCGTAACTTATCACTTTAATTTTAGTGTACAGGATTGTATACAGCCCTTCTCAAGCACGTATAGAATGTACTCCGAGCATGTCTCTACTCTCCTCCCCTTTGCACAAGTTTGATTTCTACCTAAGACACTTTCACTTCCACTCTGTCGCCTGTAATATCTGATTTGTGTATATATAAAGTCTAGGACCCACAAATGAGAGAAAACATGTTGTCTCAGGGTTTCTATTGCTATGAAGAGACACCATGACCATGGCAGTTCTTATAAAGGAAAATATTTAATTGGGGCTGGCCTACAGTTCAGAGGTTCAGTCCATTATCATCATGGTGGGAAACATGGCAGCGTCCAGGCAGACTGGTGCTGGAGAAGTTGCTGTGAGTTCTACCTCCAGGTCGGCAGGTAAAGGAAGAGAATGAGACACTTCAGGCCTGGCTTGAGCTTCTGAGACCTCAAACCCACCCAACCCACAGTGACATACTTCCTCCAACAAGGCCACACCTCCTGATAATGCCAACCTCTGTGAACCTACGTGGCCATTTTAATTCAAATTACCATATGTGTGAAATTTGTGTTTCTGAAACTGACTCAATCCTCACGATATGATTATTTCCAGCTGTACTTTTTTTCTTTTTCCCTGACAGGAAGCAATTCAAGGGAAGAAACATGTTCTGCTGCACAGTTCTAAGGAAACATCCCATCATGGTGGAGAGGGTGTGCTATCAGAAAAAGTCACATGTGTCTACAATGACAAAGCAGAGTATGGTGAATGGCTACATTTGTCTTACTTTCTAAACCTGTGGGATGGCGCCATTTACAGTTAGAAAAGGCCTTTCTGTTTGTTTATTAATTCCAACTCTCACCAGCTTGGTAAGATGAACCGTCACAAAGTCTTAAGCAGCCAGGGAAAACATACCATTCACTGGAAAGCACATCACTGGGCTTGCTACCTTCTTAGGCCATCTAACATCCAGCTAAAAAGATCTCCCACTTCTATAGGCCATGGATGATGACTCCCAGGCCTAACCTAACATTCCCACTTTCAAATCATCCATGTAGTCCTTCAACTTTGTAGAATTCCTGAATCAACCTCCTGGTTCCATTCAGTCTACCCCTAAGCACAGAGCAGCCACCAAGCACAGGAAAAGACAGAGAAGATTCCAGAATAGGATAGAAAACAAATCTTTGCCCTTTTGAGAGTGCTCTAGACACAGCAGAGTTTCCATTTCCCTCTGATTACCAGGATGAGGGCTCAGAATCATTGCCGGTCAGTTCTATGTCCAACCAGCCCCACCAAGGGGCTACCAGGCTTGTGTAAAAACAGATCTGTCCTAACACTGGGGTGACTCTTCATTCTCCTGGATTTTTGTCACAATTGAAAATAATCCTAGGAATTTTTGTGGCCAAAGATATCTGCTGGTTTAGTGAGTCCAGACAGAGCAGGCTGGACTTGCTTTTAATCATGGTTCTGACTTTCAGACAATGTCCTGGTGGAGGAAGGAAACGCATCACGCAAAGCCCTGCACTTCACACACAAAGCACGAGGAAGAGTTATGACTGCAGCAACTGCAGCCCAGACTTGGGGGTCTGCCAGAGTCCCCACACCAGATACAGTCTTTCTGGAGTCTACACCATGCGCTCTGAGGTAATCAATTTAAGAGGCTTTTATGAGATGACGGAGCACGTTACTTAAAGCATTCCCATTTATTTTGCCTTACTCTATGTTTTTATTACCTAGAATTTAAATCCAATCCATTTGGCAATGTTTTACAGAGGCAGAAAGGCAGGAGAATAGGAATTTGTCAGTCAGGGAAGAGCTAGTGGGGCCAGGCCGTAGGGAAGACTGCTGCCTGGGGTGCCTCCGGGTGGGGAAACCCTCACATGTGTGAGCTGGGAAGTTTCTCACTGTCTGCTATGTGAGGGTGTACCCCACCCCCACCCTTCACTATGGAGGGAATTAAATCGAAGGCCTCTATCACACTAGACAAGTAGTCTACAACCGAGTTGCATCACCAGCCCTAACTTAGAATTTTTAATATTTTTCTAAGGGCTTGCTTTGACCATTGTTTCTCTCAAAAACCTTCCATCAAAGGTAGCCTGGGCCCAGGGATGGGATCTGGCTCCAGGCTCAGCATGTGAGGTAGGGGATCCTGGTCTTGTTCTCAGAAACTTCCCTTCTGCCTTGTGGACTGCATTAGTGCCAGCCACAGGGACCACTGCCTTAGACTGGACCCTCTTTAGCCTAAGCCATAATGACTTAAATAAGCTGAGTCACTCCCAAAAGCTTCTTTTTCTCTTTTGCTGAGCTTTCATTGACAGCATACTTTATGCCGGGCAATGCTGCTGGGCTGTACATGCTAAATATAGACAGTGCTGGATACTAATGTTACATATCTCTCTACAGAGAAACATATATCTACATCCTACATGTTAATTATATAGGGTGACATCATGCATCTATACATTGTGTTACATCAAGAGTCTACCCTACAGTCAACATGCATTGGCTAATATGTGCAATATGTTACACGGGTATTATATATGCTTAAACAATCTGTTGCCATAATAAAGATTTTGTAAATATATGTTGAATAAATGAGTCTCATACTTAAAAAAGAAAGAAAGAAAGGAAGGAAGGAAGGAAGAAAGAAAGAAAGAAAGAAAGAAAGAAAGAAAGAAAGAAAGGAAGAAAGAAAAAAAGAAAGAAAGAAAGGAAGAAAGAAAGACAGAGAAAACCTTCCATGAGCTAGCATAGCAGCTCAGACATGTAGTTCCAGCTACTCAGGAGAATTATAAGATCAAGGCCCTGCCTGGACTTGATGAGTTCAAGGCTAGCCTAAGCAAGTAGTGTGTCAAATAAATCCCGTGTCAAAATCAAAAGGATAAAAATGCCTGGATTGTTTTAGAGGCTGGTCCCAGGAACACGGCTTCTCGCCTCCCCGCCCAAGGGCATGCCTTCCCATCTCCAGGACCACAGTTCCATTGCTTCAGTCTCAGGTTCGGAACCGCACCAAGCTGACTTAATTGTTAAGAGGCTGCACATGAAGGCATCTTAGAGAAGAGGCCCAGATAAATCTAAAGTGGAGTGGAAGGAAGTCTTCCTCAACCCTGGAGTGCCCAGGCAGCAGGAAAGACTCCCTGCTTTCTCGGTGGTGGGGTGGACGTTGGGACTGTCTCTTTGAGGAGGGTAAAGAGGACCGGCTCCGCCTACTGGGACACACTGCGCATGAGCATAGAGAAGGGGTACGAACTAACTGCAAGGACTCCGAGCTTTACGGGCAACATGGTCTGAATGCATGTGCTCCTCCAGAATCCCTCAACTGAAATCGAGGTCGGGAGGTGGCCAGGTCATGAGCGTGGGACCGTCATGAACAGGGATGGAGCAGAAGTGTCCTGCTAGTCACGGCTGCCATAGGAGATCACACAGAAGGACCCACAAGGAATGAACTCTGGGATCTGCACCAGCCTCCACCTCCAGCTAAGAGCAGAATAGTCCTGTAGCTTTGAAGTTACTCCGTGTGTGGCATTTGTTACAGCAGCGGAAATAAGACAAAGAGGAAGTAAAATCTAAAAGCATACACAAGGGAGGGGGACCCGGAGGGAGGGGGATGGGGAGAGGAAGAAGAATGAGGAGGAGGGAGGGGATTTAATCATCAAATTAGCGGCTGAAACCCCACCTTCTGAAGTCAGTGATCACCCCCATCCCTCATGAGTACCTCACACCAGGTCCTCACCTTTCTGGAGTCCCAGTCGACCCTGGATCCTTGTCTTTAAGGGATTTGAGGCTTGGGCTTGGATATTGGTAACAAAACCTCCAGAGACTTGGTGATGTTCACCTAAGACAAAGTGACTTCTGACGCTCACTGTCAATGTGGCCTTTGGGAGTGGCTAATGTTCCTTCCAGTCTTACCCAAGCAGCTCTCTTCACAGCACCCCTCACAACGTGGAGATTGCAGATGGACTGTCATAACTGTTCAGTTCGGAGACTCCAGGACCTTCCATCTGTTACCAGAGTCGAATGACTCCCCCTGTGTGTCTCTGAGAAGAGAGGTGATCAGAGCACTGCCCACATTCTGTTTCCCTCACTTCACACCCCCCCCCCGTGTCTTCCTCTCTTTCTCTTTTCAAGAATCCTCTGGTTGAATGGAGGAGTACCACAGTAAATGTGTGAACCAATGTCGGTCGAACATTAAAGACACGCCAGGCACACTTGGAAGCATGCCCCCAAATCATTCACTTACTCCCCGTCAACAGGCCCGTGCAGCGATGCCATCTATAACTCCATTTGAGATGCTAGGACTTAGAATATTTCTGCCTCTTGTCAAGATGACCACTCTGGGAAAAGGATGTGACCCAGGCAGGTCACCCCAAAGGTCTTTGACCTTTGCATTGGCTCCTCTTCTAGTCTGTAGGGCCTTTCTCTATACCGGGCAAGAAAGAAGTGGAGGTCTGGGAAGGAAGGCACAGAGAGCAGACAGTGGACAAACACACTTGCAGGGACAGACATGGAGAAACTTACTAAGTATGTGACATAAAGCCTATTGCAAATAGAGACTTCTCCATGCCTCAGTTTCCTCAATGTGCAAATGTACAAACGCTACAAGTTGGGGGGGTATTAACTCATGCCTGGAACAGAAGTCAGCTCAACTGGAGGAAGCACTGTGTGGTTTTTACATCAAGACATCATTTCCACATCAGGGCTGCCGGCAGCCATCTGTCTTGGTCAGGGTTTCTATTCCTGCACAAAACATAAAGACCAAGAAGCAAGTTGGGGAGGAAAAGGTTTATTCAGCTTACACTTCCACATTGCTGTTCAACATCAAAGGAAATCAGGACTAGAACTCAAGCAGGTCAGGAAGCAGGAGCTGATGCAGAGGCCATGGAGGGATGTTACTTACTGGCTTGCTTCCCCTGACTTGCTCAGCCTGCTTTCTTATAGAACACAAGACCACCAGCCCAGGAATGGCACCACCCACAATGGGCCCTCCCACCCTTGATCACTGATTGAGAAAATGCCTTACAGCTGGAACTCATGGAGGCATTTCCTCAAAGGAGGCTCCTTTCTCTGTGATAACTATCCAGCTTGTGTCAAGTTGACACACAAAAGCAGCCAGTACACCATCCTAGAGGAGTCCTTCCTCCCAGACAGCAGGAACTCTGGGAAACAGTTTATGTTGCTATCTTGCTTGGGATAGCCCAAATCTCCATCTCAAAGTCTTTGACAGGTGGAAAGGGGTGAAATTTTCAGGCCCACAGCAAAACAATGAAATGTTTTAGGTCAAGGTAAGTAGTATTCGTTTAACAGTACTACTGTTGCACAACAGCTTCGTAGCCAACAGAGGCTAAGAACGTGGGGGCAATTACCAACCGTCAAAGAGGGCAAGGGGCCAGCCAGTGTCACCGAGTTGGTAGAGCCCTTTCCTGCCTGCATAGTGAGTTGCAATGATAGAGACAGGGACCCAAAGGCTGTACCCTAAAGGAGCCTGTGACTATTCTGTGGGACCCCTGTCTAAGTAGGGGTTTATCCAACAAGTGGACCTGCTACATCCCGGTACCTCACTGTCACAGCCCTGATGCCAGGTAAACGCCTGCCTCCCTCCCTCCCTCCCTGGCACCCTTTTTTCACTGGGGAAAGGAGTGGGGAGGTGCTAGTGAGAGAGGGAAGAAAAATATCCTTGGTGTGGCCTGGAAAATTTAAACTGAGAAGTTAATCCTGCCTCAGCACCATGACAACAGAGATCCAGCTATCATTGGACACTTAATTTGTCAGCTGATTGTTAATTTCTCACTATTTGCTTCTCACTTTCCGCTCCTCTGCCCCACAGGAAGATGTCTTAAGATATTGATTGTGTTCCCCTTATTAATTCCATTTTTATGCTTTAAAAAAAAAACATCTTTTCTACTTTATCATTCCGCAGAGCATGTAGTAAGTTGTGTAAGTTGTACAGACTCAATTATCATCTCTCTGGGGGCAGAAAAAAACGATTCCTGAGATCCGACCATCCGCTGACATCTGCCGTGGGCTTTCTCATCTCCTTACAGCCAGGACTTCCTTCAGCTCTCTTTTCCCAACACTCTTGTCCAAAGGGGAGCCTTGGAAGTCCAGCCCTGTGCCCAGTATCCCACACCCAAGTGCTCTTCAAACAAAATGTAAACTTGGAACTGGTGATCTGGCTCAGGGAAGGTTGCCTACCACCAAGCCTGGGTCCCCTGTGATATCAGGAGAGAGCCAACTTCCCCAAGTTGTCTTCTGACTTCTGCACACAAACCATGGCATGTGTGTTCACACACACACACACACACACACACTAAATAAAATAAAATAAAATAAAATAAAAATTTAAAACTCCCACAAATTTCGTTCCAATCTTGAAAATAAGAATTAAACTCCAGAGGGGATAGGGCTACCAACCCAGCCACAAAACCTTCGACCCACGGTTTTCCCTGCCTGAAAGAACTGCAGGGATAAAGAGAGAGCAGAAATTGAGGGAATGGCCAAGCAGTGACTGCCCCAACCTGAGTCCCATGCCGTGAGAGAGCCCAACCCAGACATCACTAACAATGTTCTGCTGTGCTTGCACACAGGATCCTCGCATAGCTGTCATCTGAGTGGCTTTACCCAGCAGCTGATGGACACAGAGGCAGAGACCCACAACTGAACATTAGGCAGAGCTTGGGAAATCTTGTGGAAGAGGGGGAGGAAGGATTGAAGGAGCCAAAGAGGTCAAGGATGCCACAAGAAAACTAACCTGGCCCATAGGGTCCCACAGAGGCTGAACCATCAACCAGATAGCATGCATGGGAGAGACCTAGTCCCCGTACACATGTGTAGCAGATGTTCAGCTTGCTCCTTGTGTGGGACAGGCTGTCTCTGGTTCTGTCGCCTGCCTTTGGATCCCTTTGCCCTCGCTGGATGGCCTTGTCTAGCCTCAATAGAAAAAGATGCACCCAGTCCTACAACTTGATATGCCAAGGTGGGTTGATGTCCATGGGCGGTCTCCCCTTCTCTGAGGAGAAAAAAAGGGGGGCACAGTGGAAAGGGTGATGAGAGGAAGGGACTGGGAGGAGAGAAGGGAGAAGCTATGATCAGGATGTAAAGTAAATAAATGAAAAAGTTAATTAATAAAAGAAAAGTAATTAAACTTCATAAATCGCATTGTTTTTTATCCTTTCAATATAAAGATCCTTAGAGATTGTTCCCTTGTACATTGCTACAATAATTTTATTTCATATACAACCTTATCGGAGATAAGAGCCCCTTAGCCTATCACATATGGGCGATCACCTGGGAAAATGCCCGATCAAGTGACTAAAGGCAGAAGCGGTTTGTTTTGGTTCACAATTTCCAAGGGTCCATCATGGCAGGGCAAGCACAGTGGGAGTGCTTGTTCACATGGAGATAGGCAGGAAGCAGAGGGCTTGGGCTGGAACCAGAGTCAGGAATGACCGTCGAAGGCCCGTGTAGTGGGCCTTCCCCAGAGGGGACTGCATCCCTTCAGTAGGATCTAAAACAACATCCCTTCTGTAGCTTCTAGACCCTCTCTAGCTGGGGGCCGAGATTCAGACACAGAGTCAACATTCCCTACTCAAACTGTGATCCCTTTCTATTCCCACCTGGAAAGTGCATGTGCCTCTCACAAGGTTAAGGTTGCCCTTAGCAGTTTACCTCCAGCAGAGGACGACAGAGGAGCTTCTCACCCTGGAATCTCTGACTAACTCCTTCAACCCCAGTGTGAGCACCTATTATACAACAAACTCTGAATTAATCACCAGCATAGAAACAGAGAGCCTGGGAGGACCCCGGGGAAGAGAGGAACTGGACTCCAGTGCCCACCCTTTAAACATAAAACTATTGAAGAGATGTATTGAAGAATCTGGGAAGTGGAGATTAAAATGGCAAGTTTGATTATTGGTAGAAATGGGTAGAAGGATGTGCCTTAGACACTCAGTCTCTGGTTACGTCACGCACCTGCCCAACCCATTACTGCAGAGCTGAACCACGGCAGCCATCTCCAAAGGGCTGAGTGTGTTAGGCTGCCTTCTAGGAGAGTAAGACGCTGAGGTACTCACAGGCTGATGGACAGACAGGCAGATTTGAGGGAAGAAAGGCAGTGTTGAATTAGATAAACCATCACTTAGGTACAGAGAAGAAACCAGCAAGAGTGGGGCAGGGCAGGAATGTGATTCTGGCTGAAGCCACTCCATCAGGGAAACAAGGTTGTCCCCTAACAAGCAGATTCATCCTCTCGAGGAGAGGGTGGCTCAGTGAGGAGGGGTAGCTAAGCAGGAACAGGAGACGTGATCGCTGGATAAGGCAAGTGGTCGCAGCACCAACTCAGTTGCTAGGCACGTATCAGTTCAGAGCTCTAAAAGCCTGTTGTCCTCAGCTCAAGAGAGAGGTGGATGTGCAGAATGACCAAGCAGACATACGTCCTCCAGGGTCTCCCAAAGTCAGCTTTCTCCATCTCCATCTCTTCTGGTGTTGAGTAAGAATTGAGCGGTGAGCAGAAGCTCGCAGCGAGGGGCTGCACTGCCCGTGTGCCTCCCAGCCAGGGCCTGCACTGCCCGTGTGCCTCCCAGCATGGTCTTGATTCGCATTGTGTCATGCTGGCTGCTCCGAGCCCTTGGGGACAGGCAAGTACTGTCCCTCTATACCTCTTTCCTTTACCAGTGGCGGAGGCAGTTCAGTGATCTTCCTGTTTCCCGGAGTCTCTGCTGAGAGCACTCCAGAATGGTGTTTGCTCAAAGCTGGATCCTCTTCGAGGCATAGCCCTCTGTAAACACAGCATTTCATTACTAGAAAATGATGAATATTTAAAATGCCAATTCTGGCCTTCACACTGCAGTGTGTAACTCAGCTCTCTCCTTCTTCATTAAATACCTCGACTGCCTCACCTTGGTGCTGAGGATGCAGCTTCCGGCCATAGATGCTTCTGGGGGGTGGACATGGGGGTGGCAGGACGCTCCTATAAGTGACGAAGTATACCCAGCAAGTAGGAGACATTGAGGAATGCAGGCCCAGTGTGCCAGTCAAAAAAAGGAAGCAATGCGTGTCTTAAGGGAAGTCTCTAGAATTTAAATGTGGGTCTCACATTTAACACTTTAAATAAAAAGGAAACATGCTGACACTCACAAGACAGTGACTCCCAGCTCCTGTGGTCCTGGGAAGGCAATGCTCTGTGGTGTTCACGATCTTACACTGCTGCTCCTTAGCATTTTTTCAGCTTGACATGAACATTTCCGTTGAAGATTTCATCCTGTTTCAAGCTTATGCCCCAGAGCAAATCAAGAAGGCTTGGTTCAAATCCTGACTCCGCTGCTTGCCGTCTATGGAATTTTGGCAAATTGCTTAGTTGTTTGGGCCTCGAGTTAGCTAGTTTCTCAGTGCTTGACCAGTACGCTTCACGGAAACAGCCTAATGGAGGAATTGCTTGTTTTGGCTTGTGGTTTCAGAGGGTTCGGCCCACGGGTGCTCGGGCAGCTGTGCTTATGCGGAGCATCAGGCATCAGGGCACATGGTGGGCAGCAGCTGTTCACATTGTGGATTGGAGGGCCAGCAGCAACAGCACCTCATTTGTCCTTATATTTCTCTCTCCTATTGTCAACCTGCCTGGCAGCTACAAAACCATAAAAAATTTAAAGTAAGAAAGACAGGAAGATAGGAAGAGAGAGCGGGAGGGGAGAAAAGGGAGAGAGGGAGAAGGAGGGAGGGGAAGGGAGGAATGATGGGTGTCGAGTTGGCTCTTTGGAAGGAGGCACTGAGCTAACTTGGAGTCAGACAGATGACAGGAGCAGAATACTGACAGGCCTGGGAAAGTGTGACAGGTGGCATCTCTGAGAAACATAGTGACACTACAGGAAGAGAACTGGCCATACCATGGCCATTTTACTGACACCCAAGAAATTTGTAGTCTATTTTCAAGGTGCTTAGAAGCATAATGAATCACAGACCTGTGATTGGATTGCCACTGCCATGATCTGATTGGTTTACCATCACACACATGTGTGCCCATGACCATGTGCTACATCACTGTGTCCAAGAGGAGGTCATAGCTGGTGGAGATACGCTTTGGTCTCAAAAACTGAGTGGGGATTTTCCAGGGTGAGTGTGGATTAGGGGGAGAGTTAGGTATAAGACTGAGGAAAGAATCAGAGAAAGAAAGATCGGTTAGGGCAGAGGGACAAAGCTAAAGGCTCAAATAATATGAGGATGCATTTACAATATTCATGGTGCCGTAAAGCCAGGTGATCCTAGAAGAAAATTCTTTAAGTAAAATGTCTTTTCCCTCAAAATTGATCAGACAATTATCTGGCAGTGTCAGAAAAGGAATTGAAGCAATTCATAACACATCCCCCTTATTCTCAACAAAAAGAAAGCAAGCCGCATTCATCTGAGGTGTAGCAGATGCTGTTTGTCTATGACAACACTGGCGATTCTCCTGGGCAGAAAGTTCCTACTGTCCTCACTTGTGTCTCAGCCTTTCGGCCAAGCTCAGCTTCCTGGTACAGCCTGCAAATGTGGCCAGACATCAGCAAGTACAGGAGAAACATACAAACCTGTCCAGGAGGAGATCTGAGATCCATTCTGCATGGGCTCCCAGAAGCCCAGGGAGATGGGTCACCAACTGCCCACAGCTCAGGGCTACTACCCTCTTAGCTGGCTTCTTTCTCTTCTTTTCTCTTTCCTCACTGACTTCCCAGTACCTCTGGGGATCATGTCACAAAGAAGCTACTTGCATTCAAATGCTGGGAGTCAGGATCTGTTTCAGAAGGAAACTGAATGGAGACAAAAGGGAGGAAGTAAAACCAGGGATCTGCAAAGCTCTACAGAGTCCAGCCATTGAACCTGATCTCAGTCACTTGGGATGTCTTACACAAACATCCAGAACCCCTCCTGACTCACCATGCCATACCACAGATGGCCAGTCTAAGTCAGATGACTGGTGCTGTGAATTTTATTAATTAAGGGGATTCTGAGTCACCTACTGACCCATCCAGATGTGGCCCCCACACAAATGTCACACAAGATGAGGGCAAGTGACTATTCCGCCGTTAGAGAAAAACTTCTATTCCCTCTCTGAAAGTCGTTTGCTGGGTCTGTCTTTCCTTGCAGTGTGTTTTCTCTACAAAATAAAATTCTTTTCTAAATATATTCTTGCCCACTTTGCCAACAGGACAGAAACTGCTTTAGAGTTTCAATTGTGTCCCCCAAAAGGTACATTAGAGTCCCCACCCAAGCCGTCCTCCCCTGCCTACCCCAATGCAAAAGTGGAGCTTTGCACTGTAATCAAGTTAGGATGAGGATATCCTGTATCTGGTAGTCCCTAGTCCAATATGGTTGATATCCTTCTGAGAAGAGGCGAAGACAGATACCCATGGTGAAGAAGGCATGTGAAAATAGACAGAGGAGAGAATATCTGTATACAATTCCAAGAGCCATCAGGCCAGACTTGAGGAGGGACCTATGGGAAGGGTACTCCTCAGTGCTTCCGGATGGAGCTGACCATATTGAGACTAGGATTTTAGACTCCTAGACTTGAGAGTTTGTTTGTTTGTTTGCTTGCTTTATTTTATTTTATTTTTTTTTACTTCTCTGACCCTTCCAGCGTGTGGTGTTTCATTACAGTAATCCCTGGAAACCGAGCCATCTAGCCGTCTGCCTCTATCTGAGTCTTTCTGAACCATGGGGCTCCTCAGCTGGTGCTTTCTGCGCTCCTTGGTGCTAAGTCTGAATCATTCTTGCTCTGGGGTCAGGTCGTAATAACTGGATAAAACAGACAAAGGAGGCTAATGGGCTTTGTAGAATCCTCTTGTCAGGAGAAGCAAGGACAAAGGCCCAACTCCGCCTTGCCACCCACAGCAGCCCAAGGAGCTCTGCTGATCCTTTGGGACCTTGACTCTGGTGAATCTGGATTCTTCGAGGGAGAATGGAACTTCCCAATGAACCAGTGTTAATCAGAGGTAGAATTTACTTAAAGCAGGCATGAAGGTTCCCTGCAAGGAAGAAAGCACCCTCAGGAGAGCAGCTGAGCAATACTTCTGTGCTGCGTTCCGAGAATCCTAGCTGTCGCTAAACCGTGGTTCTCAGTTACATCTCTTAGGGCTCATAAGGGTGGTTTTATTTTTATTTTTCTCCTTTAAAAATGAAATACAGTTATAAATGGGTGGGATCACAATCTCCACAACCTGGAGTAGCTAGGGTGGCACAAAGCACTCAGGACACACGATTTTATGGCAAAGGTAGCTTCTGATGAGATCCCCAGAGAACTGTAGGTGTCCAGCTGGGAAGAGAGCAAGGACTTAAGCAAATGCTAATCATCTTGGGATTCCTGATGCTCAGCCCAGGAGGCTTTTACAGAGTCTGGGGTCGGGGCATTATTTTCTTTCCCGGGCTGCATGATTCCCTACCTTTCTACCCTGCTCCTTCCCAAACTGGTTGTAGCCCTGGAGAAAGCCGCATCATCAGGTATTGCAGACAGAAGGTTCTGGGGAGTCTCAGAGCTACAGCAGCAGCATAGACCTTTTCAGATCGCAGTCACAGCCCGGAGCACACACATGGGAGCTAGCACATCTTCCCACACAAAGGACACTGTTTGCCACTTGGCGATGGATCACAGTATCAGGCAAACCACTGGCAAGGCCCCAACTCGAGGAGTCGATAGAACTTTAAGCCATTACCATGTCACATTACTCGATTCAAATCTTTTGGTTGTTGGTACTTCTGTTCCATTCCTAGGGGAAACAAACAAGCCCATCTTCAAGGAGTTTTCTCAGATTGTCTCAACCTTTCATCAGAACCAAATTCCGCCTTTCGGGCCTTCAAATGCCTCCTTCTTTCCTAGCTAGCTTTGTTGGGCCGGCCATGTCGCCACCAGCTTGCAACATCCGTGCTTGCCTGTGAAAAGGCAAATCTGCTTTTAAGTGTCTGACCTTGAGCCCTGAAGATGGAAGGACAGAAACAAATAAGCAGAGCCCGGAAAAGATGCTCTGAACCTGCACCTGAGGCGGGGGACGCGCTTCTGATGTCCTTGTCACCTTTGAGTTTTCCTCATGGTTCCTGAAGATAAGGACAGAAAGCAAAAAAACCGACTGGAGCCAGAGGCTGCAAGTGGCCACACCAATTTGGAAGTCTCTCTTAAGTATTTGATCTTACCGTCTGTGGTCAGAGGTTACCATGGTAACTCCCGAGGGCCTCTTTTTAAATAGGCAGAGACACATCGCACTATTTGGAGGTAGCTGGTTAAGAAAATCTGTCTTGAGAAAGAGTAGACGTGCTAATTTGAGGTAGATGTTAAGAAATGCCGCCTCAGTGTGTATAACTCAGCCTCCCAAGACAGTGCCCCTCCCTCCCCCAAAACCATAAAATTATTTTTGTTGTTACTTCAAATCTGTAATTTTGCCACTGTTATGAATCATAATGTAAGTATCTGATATGCAGAATATCTGATATTCGACCCCTGTGAAAGGGTCGTTCAGCCCCCAAAGGGGCCGTGACCCACAGGTTGAGAACCACTGGCCTAAAGCCTTTGGAACAGTCTCTAAGAAGGCAGGCCAGCCAGCCGATAGCCCTGTAAGTGCTGTTCAGAGCAGGGTTAATGGCTCCACTTCCCCTAGTCAGAAGGGCCAGCTTTCTCATGTCTCCCCCATTTCATGGAGTTTACCTGCTCTTCCCAAGTTCCTATGTTTTTATGAGACACACCACGGTGGGTTTTGCACACATTTGAACATGAAATTCAATCTTAGCTGTGTGACTTGACTCTTAATCCTTCCCAGCTGTGAGGCCCTTCTATGTTAAATGAAGAGCTGCTTCCCCGGGGCTCTAATGAGCAGTAGACAGACAGATGAGCAGTAGACAGATGAGCAGTAGACAAGTGAGCAGTAGACAGGTGAGCAGTAGACAGATGAGCAGTAGACAGGTGAGCAGTAGACAGGTGAGCAGTAGACAGATGAGCAGTAAACAGGTGAGCAGTAGACAGACAGGTGAGCAGTAGACAGGTGAGCAGTAGACAGGTGAGCAGTAGACAGATAGATGAGCAGTAGACAGGTGAGCAGTAGACAGACAGGTGAGCAGTAGACAGGTGAGCAGTAGACAGGTGAGCAGTAGACAGATAGATAAGCAGCAGACGGATGAGCAGTAGACAGGTGAGCAGTAGACAGGTGAGCAGTAGACAGGTGAGCAGTAGACAGATAGATGAGCAGTAGACAGGTGAGCAGTAGACAGACAGGTGAGCAGTAGACAGGTGAGCAGTAGACAGGTGAGCAGTAGACAGATAGATAAGCAGTAGACAGATGAGCAGTAGACAGGTGAGCAGTAGACAGGTGAGCAGTAGACAGGTGAGCAGTAGACAGGTGAGCAGTAGACAGACAGGTGAGCAGTAGACAGGTGAGCAGTAGACAGGTGAGCAGTAGACAGGTGAGCAGTAGACAGATGAGCAGTAGACAGATGGGCAGTAGACAGGTGAGCAGTAGACAGGTGAGCAGTAGACAGACAAGTGAGCAGTAGACAGAGAGCAGTTTCACTGTCGCTGTCTCTGTGTAAAACACAGCAGCTACCGCATGGCTGTGATCCTAGGGCCCAGGATGCTGGGGCAAGTGGGTCACCAATTTAATGTCAGCCGAGACTACAGTAAAAGACCATGTCTCCCACTCCCCCGTCCTATAATAATAGCATTTGTAAACTGTGGAAAAGCATGTCACACCTCTGTTTTTGTGGGTATTTGAATGTGAGGGGAGCATGAGAGTAGCTACCTCAAGTGTAGGAGAGATATCTGCAGGACAAGCATAATATCCCAATGGAGTCGGAATGGAGTGGGCAGACTGTCAGTCACCCGAATCTTGCCGTGACCACTTGTAAAAACACAGACTGCTCAGAACAGGAGTAGGAGAAAGTTGAAAAAGGGCCACAAAGAACAACAAAATGGCTGTGGAGGCACACAAGCATTCTTATTAACCTGAAGCAATCTCTCCTCTCAAAGTTAATAAGAGGCAGTTTTCCTGGAGCCAATAGAAATGACCGTGCATGGGGACACCCAGGCATGCTGCCCCACGTTCTACTGTGGAAGGAGTTATGTGAATTGTTACTAGTTACAGAACAGAGATGTCATAGATCAAGCTGTTTATCAAATATGAAGGTGTGGCCACAGGTGTGTGTGGTGTGGCCACAGATGTGTGTGGTGAGACCACAGGTGGTGTGGTGAGGACCACAGGTGGTGTGGTGAGGACCAGAAGTGGGTGTGGTGGGGCCACAGGTGGGTATGATGGGGCCACAGGTGGGTGTGGTGGGTCCACAGATGGGTAGGTTATAGCAAAGTAGCTACTATCCTTTTAACAGGTTTCAGAGGCAATCTGATGGCCCTCTTAGCTTCTGGATTTCTTAAGCCAATGCTCTGTGAAGAATACACTTTGGAGATATTGATAGTCACAAGGATGTTAGGTCAGGCCTAAGGGTAGCAATGGGTGGCTAGCTAAGGGACTGAAATAGCCCCAAATAATTTTTCTCTGCTCTACAACGTTTTAACTCTTATAGAATGTTTGACACAGTGAAGTTTGTTGTTAGTGGTGGTGGTAGTTTTTGTTTTTCTTAGCACTGGAGTGTTTGAGACTCCTGGGTTACATAATGAGTCTCTGTCTGATTGATAGATAGATAGATAGATACATACATACATACATACATACATACATAAATTTATAAATACATAGGATATATATCTATATATCTAGATATAGCTAGGTAGCGATAGATAATAGATAGATAGATAGATAGATAGATAGATAGATAGATAGATAGATAGATAGATAGATGATAGAGGATAGATAGATGATAGATCAGAGATGGATGGCACAAAGATATAGTATGGTGGCAATCAATGCCATGGAACTAGTTAAGTTAGTAAATTTCATACTGTGTCTTTTTAAAAGAATGTCAAGTTGTTTCCCAGGGATTGTGTATATCAGACGAAGCAATGGTAATCATCTGGAACACAATGATTGTTTTCAAGTGACAAGGGTATCCATTTAAGTTTCTCATTAGTAACAGCAAGTATAAGCTTGATTCAAGAGCTGTGAAAAGGTTTCAGACAATTTGAATAGTGGGGAGGGCATGGGAAATGATTATATCACGCAGACCACAGGCCTCTTTCCCAGTGGCCTGGAGCCAGTGATCTTACGTACAGCAGCAGGGCTCCGGGCTACCTTTAAAACACAGGGATTTGATTTTCTCACTAACATTTCTATACTCTACCCAGAAGGTCTATTATCTCCATAGGATCAGAGTCACTGGGCAGCCTTGGCTCTGGCGTGGGTTTTTGCCTGGGCTGAATCATCCTTGAAGGCCTCCTCTCACTTCCTGTGCCACTCAGACACCAAGTTCTGGGGACGTGCTTTAGCTGGAAGAAAGTGTTTGTCATATGTAGCAGGGATTCTAGAGAGACATCAGGAAAATCATTGTTGTCAGTGGGGCTTGCAGAACAATTGTATCATATTTATACATAAGAAGGAAATGCTTTAGTCTTTAACGAGTCTTTTACTACAGGGATTGAGGTTTTGTTCTCCTTAAATCAAAATTGCTAAGAGTGGCTGGGCTGCAACTCAGTTAAAAGAGTGCTTGCCCAGCACCCAGGCAGTCCTGGGTTTGATCCCCAGCATGGCACACAACCGTAATTCCAGCACTTAGGAGGTAGAGGCAGGAGGATCAGAGGATGGCCATCTTTCAGTGCATAGTGAGTTCAAGGCCAGTCTGGGAGACATGAGATCATATTTCAAAAACATTTAAGATAAATAAAACGTAAACATAAATTGTGCCTGGGAGCATGCATGTGTGTTGTGGGTGCACGTGCACACATGCACGAGTGTATAGTTTCAGTGAAGCACCCTTGACATATTACAGGTGAGTATTTCAGTCCAGCTCTACACCCAGGAAAATGATGTTTATCCTATGACTGGATGGAGCAGAAGAGGACAGCCTTCCAGGGAGATCTCACCATGAGGGTGGCTAGCCATCACCAAGTGGTTTCTAGAACCCTGGGGTATGGGGGTGTGGGGGTGAGTGAGGCCAGGACCCTATCTGCCAGAGGTGTGGGGGCATTTGTCTATGGAGCCATGGGGCAAAGCACCCAGGAGCCTGTCCCCACTGCCTGGCTCCCTGCATGTAACGTTTACCCATGTGCCTTATTTTTGTGTCCATCTCCCACAGTGGGAATGGCTCCAAGGAACTTCCTGAGGTTTGTTCAGGCTCAAGCAAAGCCACTGGGTGCCAGAATGTTCTGTGGCCATGCTGCCACCTCAGAGGAGGGAGCACCGTAGCTCCTGTGCGGAGAGTTTCCAGTTTGGCTGCCATTTGGACAGGCAGCCTTGGAGCCTAAACCTCTAAAGCAACCACGAACTGGGTGAGGCTAAGCTGGGGGCAGAGGGGCAGAGGGGCTTTCCCTTCTGAGATGTGTTCAGTGCCAGTGGCAAGGAGTCAAGAGCAGCCATTGACAAGCTAACAACATGGCAGTATCTTCAGGAATGTTCCTCCTGTGGAGACTAGGGACAAGCTCAACTGGAATGCAAGTGGTTTGGTGGTAACTGAGGCTGCAGGATTTGTTCTTTCTCTGTTTTCTAAATAGTTACGCTCTCTCCTGTTCTGAACA